>NC_139510.1:19081166-19481917 GCF_008360975.1 Lichenostomus cassidix
AGCAACAATTAGCCAGAATTTGTCAAGAAACCAACTTATATTGGTATCAGGCTCTGCCCATGGCTTTGCTAAGAATTAGGGTAAAACCACAGCTCAAGGAAAAACTGAGTCCCTTTGAAATTTTGTATGGAAGGCCCTATGGAACAAATGTGATTCGCAATGACAGTGTGGCTCTGGTAGGGCAAAGCTATCTAATAGATTATGTAAAACATTTAGGTCAAAAATTACAATCAATACACACTACCATTGTTAATTGTAAACCCCCACCACCTGATAAACCCTTTCATAATGTGAATCCGGGGGACTGGGTTTATGTTAAGTCTCTTTCAGGAAATCCACTCCAGGAAAAGTGGGAAGGACTTTATCAAACGTTGCTGGTGACTCATACAGCAATTAAAGTACAGGGAAAATCGACTTGGATCCATTATACCAGGACCAAACTTGCACCAAGACCAGAGTGGGAGACAAGAAGAACAGGACCTCTGCGCCTTCAAATACGAAAAATCAATACAACATGATCTGGATCATGCTAGTGACACTGGTAATTGGGGCAGGTGAATGAGACCAAAATGCATACCTTCGATTAATGGACAGTTATAAATACAAGCTGCTGCAGTTACAAAATACAAACATTGCATCAGATCACTTTAGATGACACTTCTTGAGGGTTTAAAGAGGTATGGGACAAACTTATAGCATGGTTAAACAATTGTTTGTAATAGTTATTTGTATTTTTGCATTGTCACTTGCTGTTTGTATTAGTAGTTATTGTTTTATAATATTATGTACTTAGAACTGCAATGCTTATGCTCAATGGCAAAAGTATAAACTTAGATATAAAATAGAGAAAGGTATTTACTTTCATGACATACAAGATTTGTAAAGAATTACAAATTACAAAAGAAAAGGGGGGATTGAGAAAGATTCTCTGAGCTTTTGCCCCCCCTTCCACCAGCACAGGTGCCTGTCTGTGGCTTCCAGGGCTGAAGGCTGAATTCTTAATTCAAATTCAAATTGTAGGTAACAGCTCTGGCCTGATGGCTTATCAGCTAAGCATGCATTTGAAACCAGCACAGAAACCGCTGAATCATCCCATGAAGGACCTTCACCTTGGAGGGGGCTTTGGGGGTCTGCAAAGACCACCAGGACATACGGAGCATGTGTGGTGCACATGCTAATGATATTAATGACTTCCGAGAAATGATTTGTATAACCACTCCTATCCTGAAGAATGTAATTAATATTCATGATTTTACCTCTAACGCTGTGTCTTTGGGGTACTGAGGTATGTGTGTTTGGTGGAAACAATTCCCCACACATCCGGTGCACCGAATAAAGCAAATACCCACTTCTCTGACTTGGTCTCTGAAGTGTCTCTGAGCTCGATTGGGGCGAATCACAGTGTTTACACACTGTCAAGCCCTTCTCTCTTTTTCATGCTGCATGAGAAAGACAAACTGAGGTGGTGATGGAATTATCTGCTGCATGTTTCCTAATTTCAGGTGTAGATTAAAAAGTGTACCAAGTAGCCATTATTAGGAGACTGCAAAACCAACCTGTCTTAGTTTAGAACAATTTTACAGGGTGCAGACTCTGAAATGTTATCTCCCCTTAGTTTTAACCACTCCCCTTTCAACAATAAGGATAGACAAATATGAAGAGATAAGTGAAAAAATAATAGTTTACTAAAAGAAAAACAGCAATAACCTCTAGATACAAAGGTGCTAAGTTACGTGGCACTCTCCCCGAGAACAAAGAAAACAATATGGCCACCACCTGGACAGCCCAGTGGTCTAGAGGACAAAGACAAGATGGTGGAGAAGCCCCCTTCCCCCAAGATGACGGCTGCCATGGCAACCCATGTGGCCTAGAGGACAAAGACAAGATGGCGGAGAAGCCCCCTTCTCCAAATCATGCAGCCGAGAGAGAGAACAAAGGAAAACAACACAGCAACCAAGCCTCCACAGTTCCAGAACTCCCTCCCCGCCCTCAAACAACAACAGGACCGGGAAAAAACAAATCCTGGGAAAAACAAAAAACCCTGGAAAAAAATATTTTTGTCCAAAAGGCTCCAATGCTGCTGAAATGCTGGAAGAAACTTCCCAACAGTTGCAGGGCCAACCTCCCTTCTGTCACAGAATCTGCGGGAAAGAGAAAAACCCTCCAACAACATTTTTTAACGTTAGAGAGTCAAGGCATTACTTTATTATCTGGCCGGGATGTTGTTCTGGCCAGGATGTACCACAGAAATCATCTCATCCACACATAGCCTGGGTGTGCAGAGAGAATCATTCCATGATACATGGCTTTTGCTCGATTTCTCAGATATTTTATACAGTAAAAATACATAGGGAAGTATTGGGTCAGTGTTCATTAGTTTAAAGTTGAGCAAACTCCCGATATTCAGTCTCTCATTGGATCCGAATTTCCTTGCCTCTGATGCTAATTAGATTCTTCATTCTTCAGTTTTTTCTTATCAGTCCTTTCCGGGCCAGGATGTCTTCAGCCCTGCTGGAGGTGGCATCTGGGGTAGCTGTTTGTAATAAACCACCATGTCCTGCGGATGTCCCGCGGATGTTCTGTTAATGGCCTTTATCTTTCTGGTTATCTTCGGGGTCACTCCCAATCTGTTGATATGCTGAGTCCATCAGACCTCATCTGGTAGAACAATGCCCTGAAAGAAACCTAAAATTCCTTTTCCTGGGGTAAAGACAAACAAAACCTTTGACTAAAGTTACACAAAATTTTTAACCTGATATATTTTCCAACACTTCTGTGGCTTGAAACTCAAGGATAGTGTCTCCAATGCTGCTGAAATGCTGATTCATATGAGGCAGCTTGAGGCAGAGGCTCTCTTTCTCTTTTCTTGCTGAAAGACCTTGCAATGTGATTAAATTAAAATTATAGTGAGTTTGTTGTATTTTATTAAAATAAATTTTAAAAAAACAACTGAAAAAAAAAACTATCAAAATTCAAATCAGTAGTAAAGACTTAGAAGTGATGGCTTCTTTGAAAAAGTTAGTTTTCCTCTCTTCTGTCTGTCTGCCTACAAAGGTGCAAGGAGCACAGTTGCCTGTCTCAAATACTGTCAAGCTGTCCTGGTTCCAGTCAGGACAGAGTTAATTTTTTTCAGTAGCCTGGAGGGGGCATGACTGGGCTCTGGAGGTTATTCTATACCACCTCATGTCATTGCTGGGGGCAGGGGAAAGGGCCCTCTTATGGGGAGAAGGGGTTCCCTCTGGATGAGAAAATATGGCAGAGGGAGCCATCTGGTATTATCTATTATTGTGGAGTTTTTCCATGTGACTAATTTCTTTTCCTGTACACTCTGTTATTAATATTGTTGCTGTTACTGTTCATATTCTTATTGCTGTTTCCAGTAAATTGTTCTTATCTCAACCCGTGATCTTTGCCTTTGGTGCCTTCAACTCTCCAGCCGTCTGCAGTGGGGAGGAGGAGGTGAAAACAGGGGAGCAAGAGAGAACAGCATGTGGTTTGGAGTTGGTGGGGGCACTGAATTGGGGAGCAAAATTCCTAAACCACAACACAAGGCCACAGAAGGAACTTGCCATAAGATAAGCCACCACAGTGGAAACTTGAGATAAATACAGAAGGGAGGAATTTGCAACAGGAAGGCACTAATTCCATGCCTGGCAAGGCAAGATCTGGTTAGCACATCTTTGTTAATGCATCCAGACAGTAATTCCAACTGTGGAAAAGGGGGGGCAACTGCTCATACACATATCACCCCAAGTTATGGGAACAGCATCTGTGACCACTCTGTGATACTCAGAACTCGGACTGTATAAAGGTGGTACCCCCAGAAGAATGACTCCAGGACCCCCAACACTGAGAAGCCTGGGGTGAAGAAGGACCAATGGGATGCCACTGAATTCATGGGTGGTGACTGTCTTCTGCTTGATCTCTCTGATTCGCCCCAATCGAGCCCAGAGACACTTCAGAGACCAAGTCAGAGAAGTGGGTATTTGCTTTATTCGATGCACCAGGTGTGTGGGAATTGTTTCCACCAAACACACACACCTCAGTACCTCCAAAGACACAGTGTTATAGGTAAAATTCATGAATATTCATTACATTCCCCAGGATAGGAGTGGTTATACAAATTACTTCTCATAAGTCATTAATATTACTAGTGATTTCTTGTGCTCAATGGCAAAAGGATTCCTTTTGCCCTCTTTTATCTTGATAAGATTAAGGGAATCCACAAGGCCAGAACTGACGGGCTCCGTGCTGGTGGAAGGGGCAAAAGCTCAAAGAAACAAGAATGGTTGAAGTGCAAATAGATTTGGGTTTTCTATTTGACTACTCCTTTCTCAATCCCCCCCTTTTCTTTTTGTAATTTTGTAATTCTTTATAAATCTTGTATGTCATGAAAGTAAGTACTTTTCTCTATCTCATATCTAAATTTGTACTTTTGCCATTGAATATAAGCATCGCAATTCCAAGTACATAATATCATACAACAATAACTACTATTGCAGACAGTAAATAACAATGCAATAACACAAATAACTATTACATACATTTGTTTAAGTTAGGATTAACATAATTGCAACAGCTAGTATTTATAACTGTACATATTCTCCTCTGGCATACAGCAAATCTATAGTTAATTGTGAGATGCTCTTAATCTTGATTTGCTGTGCTTTTATGGCATCTGCAGTGGCATTCATTATGGTCTCTACAGTGGCAGAAAGATTCTTCTTTAGTTCACTTTGGGCCAGGGTATAAATTACCTGGCAAAGCTGTGAAATCTGGTGGGTCTATCTATTAGTATAAAAGTTTGGAGTAAGCCCTGTTAGTTGCGGAACAACACTAATGTGGAGACATACTGGTCTTATTGCACAGTGACTTTGTAATCTTAAGGGCAAAACTTCATGGGCACTGTGTTCATATATTTAATATCAACTCTGCCCTGGGGGCACTGGCTAACTCTTGGGCTTTGGTCTTACCTTAGTTTGATTTTTATTTTACATATTAGCTTCCTTATAGGTCTAGAATTTTGAGCAGTTATTTTGAAGAAAAAGAAGAAAGAGAGAATCTATAGAAATTCTAAGAGGAATGTTAATTCTTTTGGCTTTCTTGGGCCCTCCATTCCCCAGCGGGTTTCTCTGGAGTCAGGGATAGGGAGAATGGAGCACTGCCTCTGCTGTGTGCATGGCTGGCCCCACTATAGGGCTGGGCTTAGAGCTCTGTGGAGCACTGCCTCTGCTGTGTCCATGACTGGACCTCACTGCAGGGCTGGGATGCTCTGGGGCTGAGGTAAGGAGCAGTTCACTGTCTCACCAGGGCAAGGCCTGACCTGCCCCTTCCCCACACACAGGCATCTTGAAGTGTCTCAGAGACATTAATTTTCCCAGTTTTTGGCAGCTCACATCATGACTCCAGACAGTGATCAGGACCACTGATAGCTTTTCTTGGTTGTAAAATGGGGTACTTTTTTGCTCACCTTGGTGGAATTTTTAGCAAACAGAGCAGAAAGGAAAGAGGAAAGCATAAATGATAACTGTCTAAGACTCTCATACTGTTAGTTTTTTGCTTGTGATCTTTCCCCCCCTTTTTTCTAGTCAGCTTGCCGAAGTGGGGTTTGAATTATTCGTTCTCTTTTCCCTTTTGGTGGGAATTTTAGCAGACAGAGGAGAAAGGAAAGAGGAAAGCATCATATGAACGGTATCTGCTATTTTAAATTTAAAATTATCTTTTAAATTGCAGAGCCCAAAGCCTGGCAGATTGGTCTATGACTTTAAGCAATTTTTCAAAGGCAGTATTTTCTTTTTGTGGGGCTTAACATTTTCAAACACTGGACAAAAAAATATGCATTAAACAGCAACAGTTAGAAATACTTAGTAGAATAGCCAGCCATCCTTTTGAAACCTTTGCATTTTAAAAATAAAATTATTTTGTTATTGTTATGTTTCAATTTCACAAATTTAGATTTAAGCTCATATAGCTTTCTCTTTTTTTTCTGGCTTACTTACCCCTTTGCATCTGAAGCCATACTTGCCATTACAACTATTATGAGGTTTTGCTAGTGAAGCACGGAATTGACTCCACAACTCAGATAGTTATGAAGTAGGTATGTGTTTATTCCAGCTGGGGTGCATGGGGGGTAGCCCCTCCAAAGGCATGTACACACTCAGCAGCACTTCGCTAGGTTTATATTAGGTTACAGATTACATATGCATAAAGTTAGACAAAGCCCCTATACATATTCATTACCTATCCCCGCTTTGTATTATGAGTTCAAAGTTCATTTAAATATGCCCTCGCAAGCGCAGTGTCTTCAGATTAATTGTGGGCAAGGGTCCTGATGATTAATTATGACATGGTCCATACTCTTCATCACGATGAACTGTTCACCCTGTTCCCTTGTGCATGCTCCCTTGGTCCTTGGTCCACGTCCAAGCCTGAGAACCGACTCATACCGGTCCTGGGGTCCAAGGGCGGGATGCTCGGTTACACTTGGTGGTTTCTCTCAATTATTTGGCTCTCCTCTCTCCATCCTCCCCGATACCAGGTAGGCACAAATTCATTACATGAATAATAAATGGATCGCAGCTGGTATATCTTAGTAAATCATTATCCAATCTTTGGCTCTCTATCAGTTCAAAAATATTATTATTACTATTATCCAGCTTCTAGTTCTTTTACATTAGTAATTTCTATTTTACCCTAAATCAGTCCCCCCTTTTCTATAAGATTAGTAAATTCTTTTACTAGTAAATGAAATCTTCTAGCAAGCTTCTGCGATAAGTATCTCTCAATGCCTTACCATGTACATTCGATAAGGTAGTTAGAATGGATAGCCTCTTTAACATCCTACAATTCCAAACAAATAGCAGAACAGATAACACAAGACTAATACCTACCAAAATCAGTAAAACAATTATGGGGTGACATAATGTATTAAGGATACCAGTTGCAGTAGGTGACCATCCAAAAAGCACATCCCATCAGTGGTGATCTGCATCCTGTCTGGCTCTTTGCAAGACTCTGCTTATTTCCTCTGTATCATGGTGAATGGTTATTAAAATTTTCTTTCCACTTTTTTGGATTCCTTTCAGGATGTTAATTAAGTCTTGGTGCTCTACCAATTGTCTTACCAGTGTAAGGTTCATCCCAATAGGTGTTGATGATAAGTCATGATACATTGCGTAATTGGATTTTATCAACTGATGAGATACAACTGGTGCCAAATACAGAAAGTCACACCCAATGATCTTCACAAAATTACAAACACAAAAATTAGAACGATTCCTAACATCCAAAGTAACATTGTCATTATCTATTTCTATGGAAACACACATTGTTCTTAAACAAACACAACCCTGACCAATATATACAAGTACTGTTTTCTGGCTAGTATCCGGGTGAACTTCAAAGTGGCAAATGCTTTGCTTCACGTCTAAGCATATATCTTTGGCGTTAATTGTGTTACTCTCACAGATAAACCCTTGTTATTCTCGTGTAATGCATGATTTTATATTTACAGTTTGCCATTTCTTGTCAATCATCCAGGTCCATGCTCTGTGTTCAGAAGGGTAAAGCACTGCTCCATCATGGTTTAATCCTAAAGGAACAATGGGATGTATTACATAAATTGTGGCATTGCATATAGTGAGTACAAAGGCTGTAGCTGTATTAGTAATTGGATCATAGGTGAAGTTTACTAGAGTCCACCAAGATTGGAGTTTCTTTTCCAGTTTGGTAGCATTATCCCAAACAGCTTTTCGTATTTCAATAGGGAAAACACCTTCATTACCTTCCCTTATAATTAAAGAGGCTGCTGATTGCATCCATAATTGTGCTTGTATGCAACTAAGAGCAAGGGACACATTATTTTGAACTGCTCCAAGTGCATCTAATATTAATTTATGATCCTGATTGTTAGCCTTTGCAAGATCTGGAAGTACCTTTGAAATTTGCCACTGACCATTTCCTAACGCTACTAAAGAAGATTGTAAAGGTTGTTTTAGTCTTGTTAGGTCGCCAGTTGTGGTAGCCAATTTATTCATTAGTATCTCTGAATCAATCTCATTTAAAATGCCCAATCCCGTTCCTAACACTCTGTTGTAACGTGTGTCCTTCCTGTCCCTGACCCCGCCCCCCTGACCCCTTCTGACTGGATGTGAGTCAGGACCGCCCCCCATCCCTAGAGATAAAATCCCCAGCAAGATCCAGAACAGCCTCTTTGGTTCTGGACTCATATGGAACCTGTACCTTCCCTCGCCTTCCCTTCCCCCTCCCCAGTCTCCCCACTCCTCCCCTGTTTTCCTCAATAAAAACACCATGGAGACCAGGAACCAAACAGCTGCCTTTCTAAACCTGCAACGCTTCTACAAGAACCGTGTCTGACCAGCCCCACAGCTCGTGGTCATGGAGTGACAATCCTGCGTGTTGTAGTTCTGGGGCAGCCCTCCCCCCCACAGCAGGGGAGAGCTGCCTTCGGGTTCTGCACTGCATCAACACTCCAGTTAAATCTCTTCGTGTTCTGGTCCTGAAGAGTCCTTGCCTCTGTAACCATGTTGTCCAGCCTTCCAAAGATGTTTTTAAAAGAGAGGAGCAAGCTGGTTGAATTTCAGAAACGTTAATTTGCATCAGTAATTCTACACGCTTAAGAGACCATTCTGGGTTGAACAACAATTGCTGTTGGCCTGTATTTCTTATCACATATGGGCCAACTTCATAAATTTCTGGTCGAAGTGTTAATTTAGGAGGAATAGGAGTGTTAATTTGGGAGGACCCTTGTTTTGGTTTTGCTACCACATTCATTTTATTTTCTGAATCAAACCTAATAATGTTGGTTGAGTAGGTTTACATGTCCACTGGCACACTACATAAAAAGGATGAACCATAGTAAGATTAAACTAGCAGTCACTTTGCTCTTCCTTGCAAGACTTGGTGATTTCGACATTATTATTGCTTGGGTCACCGGAAGTTTTGTTGCTAGCCAATTTCTGGCGACAACATAAGGAGAACACACCTTGTTTAGCACACTCCCAGTCCTCAGTAGGACATAATCCCTTTGAAATGCCAGAATGAATTTTGGATGCCAGATTGAAATCAGAAAAATGGCCAAAGACTGTAATAGAAGAGGCTTTTTCATATTGAAAACCAGGTTCAATTTTCCTGCATCCTACCTGGTGTTGCGGTTTAGAGGATGTTGCAGCAGATTTTATCCTACAGCTTCTCTACCCAGCCCGGTTCAGCGCCTCAGTGCTCCAAACCCTCTGTCCCAGGGCTGGACACTGCGCTCTCACCGGCCGGGGAGCCATAAGGCTAACTCTGGGTCGTCTGCTTCCACAACCGGCGATGATAAAGGAGGCGAAGAGGGTCTATGCGTTGTGTCCATGGAAGATGTTTATTTGCATGGTGCAGCAGAGGCCAACGACCTCCCCGAGGCAGAGATGCCTCGAGGGCGAAGGCCTCACATGCACAGCCACATGTGGAGCATAAACACACGTGGAGCATAGACAGCAAGATGGCGGAGGGTAAGGGGTTTTATAGGGAAACAGAGAGGGGCAGGGACAGCACACAGGCCCAGTGACCTCTGGGTACAGGGGAGGTACAGGGGCGGAGTTAGGAGTACAGGAACCAATAGGGGAGACTCAAGGGAGTGGCCAGGGCCACGTGGGGTTAGGGCATAGGAACCAATAGGGAAAACTGGGGGCGTGGCTAAGACTATGTGGAGTAGGGAAGGCAGGACAATAGGTGACAAGTACAGTCGTTAAGAAAAGGGGTGTGGGGAACTTGCAGCTATTATCACAATATTAAGAAAGGGGTGTGGGGAACTTGCAGCTATTATCACAATAACCTGGATTTTTTCATTAATGATACCAGGTAGAGTCATGACCCACTCATCTCGATTCCAAGCCCATTGAGGTGGGTGGTAAATTTCATCATCATGCATTACAATCATAGCCAAATCCGGATGGCTGTCTGTAGGGTACTTTCCCTGAAAGCTGGAATGCCCTACAAGGGCTTGTGACCAAGGCCATCCAGTATTGCCCTGGTCAAAAGTACCTCCTTTTCCTTGAAGTATGGTTATAACTGTGAGAACACCAAAGAGAGTAACTTTTCTAATTGCATTCATTTTACCTGGGTAAATTTCAATTTCAGTTCATTATCGTTAGAAGCCACTTTCCAAGGGGTCTCTGGAGCCTTCTTCACTCGAGTGTGATGAATCCAGGCGCTCTGTTCTTTGATTTTGATCGCAGTGAAAGTGGTAAGGAGTACTTGAAATGGTCCTTCCCACTGTGGCTCCAAAGTTTTCTCTGTAAGAGACTTAAACATAATCTCCAGGTTGAATGTTGTGTACTGGGCTGTCTAGGCCCCGACTCCGAGTTCCAGCCACATGATTTTCAATTCTCCTGAGTTGCTTACTCAAGGCCACCATATAGGTGGTCAGTGTTTCCTCCCCAGCTTGGCTGGATAGTCCTTTCTGTACTCCATATGGTCTCCCATAGAGCATCTCAAAAGGACTTAGTTTTTCTTTAGTTCTGGGTTTAGTTCGGATTCGTAACAATGCAAGTGGAAGAGATTGGGGCCAGGGTAAATTGGCTTCTTGCCCCAATCTTACAATTTGTTGTTTGATTAGGTGGTTCATTTTCTCCACCTGACCACTTGACTGTGGGTGGTATGGGGTGTGAAGCTCCCAATCTATGCCTAAATGATGGCTAACTTGCTGTACCACCTTCGAGATGAAATGTGGTCCTCTATCTGAGGACATTGTGGCTGGAACACCGAAGCATGGTATTATTTCTTGTAACAATACCTTGGTTACCTCCCGGGCTTTGACAGTTCTAGTGGGAAAGGCTTCTGGCCATCCTGAAAAGGTATCTGTTAATAACAACAAATATCGATACACCCCTTTTCTTGGGAGTTCCGAAAAATCAATTTGCCACTGCTGTCCAGGCCCATTCCCTTTCCCAATTTGGCCCAATTTTGGTTTGGGGATATTTTTAGGGCTAGTCTGGAGGCAAAGGTCACACTGTCGGGTTACTTGTGTGATGGTAGCATATAAATTTCTGGCAATAATTCTTTCAATTAAATATTTGTGTAGGGCATCTATTCCCCAATGTGTCTTTTGGTGTTCTGTTCTTACTAGTGCCCACACTAAATGAGAGGGAATGACCAACCTCCCCTGTGCAGTAATAGCCCAACCCTCTTCATTATATGACCCATTCTGATTTTCAATTAGTTTTCTGTCTTCTTTGTTATAGGTTGGCTTACTTTCTAGGGAAATTTGGCCACCTGGAATTAAAGCCCCTTCAGTTGTCACCTCACCTTTTGCTGCTTCTTTTGCCTCTTTGTCTGCCAGATCATTTCCTTCCTCCAATTCTGAGCTCACTTTCTGATGAGCCTTAATGTGCATGATTGCTACCTTTTCAGGTAGCTGGACTGCTTCCAACAGCCGGGTTATCTCTTGTGCATGTTTAATGTTTTTTCCTTGTGAGTTCAACAGTCCCCTTCCTTTCCAAATGGCTTTGTGTGCATGTAGAACTCCAAATGCATACTTTGAGTCTGTATAAATGTTTATATTTTTCCTTTTGCTATTTCCAAAGCACGGGTTAAAGCAATTATTTTAGCTTTCTGGGCAGAAGTGTTTATTGGAAGGGGTCCAGATTCTATTACCTTTTTGCTGGTGGTGACTGCATACCCTGCATGTTGCTTTCCACTGATGACGTAGCTGCTCCCATCAGTAAACCAGGTCTCTGCATCATCCAAAGGTGTATCTTTCAGATTTGGACGACTGGAGTATGTGGCTTCAATGGTTTCCAGGCAGTCATGGTGCACCTGCTCCCCATTGTTTCCACTGAGGAAAGAAGCTGGGTTGACAATGTTAATGACCACTATTTCCACATCGTCCTGCTCCACCATGATGGCTTGGTATTTCAGAAACCTCTGTGGAGAAAGCCAGTGTCTGCCTTTCACTTCCACCATTGCAGACACTGTATGAGACATTAGTACAGTAATTTTCTGGCCCAAAGTAAACTTGGGTGCTTCTTGGATGTTTAGCACGACTGCTGCGACAGTCCTGAGGCACTCCAGCCACCCTTTGGCTGCTGCATCTAGTTGCTTAGACAAATAAGCAACTGCCTATTGATATGGGCCCAGGTCTTGTGCTAGTATTCCCAGGGCAATCCCCTGTTTCTCATGAGAAAACAGAAAAAATGGTTTACTCACATCTGGAAGTCCCAAAGCTGGAGCTGACGTTAGGGCATTCTTCAGTTGTTTGAAGGCCCTCGTGGCCTCCTTTGTCCACTGAAGATCTCTGCTTTCCTTTTTGATGAGCTCATACAAAGTTTTTAGAAGGACCATATAACTAAGGATCCAAAGCCTACACCATCCTGTCATCCCCAGGAAAGTCCATAGCTCCTTTACAGTTTGGGGTCTCGGGGTTTGGCAAATGGCCTCTTTCTGGTCTTGTCCCAAAGTTCGCTGCTCAGCACTGATTTCATAGCCCAAATAAATTACTTTTGGTTTTATGACTTGGGCCTTTTTCTTGGACACCCTGTACCCTTGGAGCCCCAGGAAATTTAGGGGGCTTCCCAGGATTCCAGGTCTTTTGATAGTTGATCCCCGAATAGGGTGGGACTGTTCTTGAATCCTTCAGGCAACACCATCCAAGTGAGCTGAGTTTTGCGTCCGCTTTTGGGATTTTCCCATTCAAACGTGAATATTTTCTGGCTGGCTTCATGGAGAGGGAGGCAAAAGAAGGCATCTTTCAAATCTAAAACAGTAAACCAGGTTAGTTCAGGTGTTAGCTCAGTTAGTAGTGTGTAGCGATTTGACACCACAGGATCGAGGTCCTCAGTTATTTTGATTACTGCCCTTAAATCTTGTACCACCCGATATGGCCCATCAGGTTTGCGGACTGGTAAAATGGGGGTGTTGAAATCAGATTTGCACTCTCTCAATAGCCCTAGCTGTAAAAAGTTTTCAATCACTGGGCTAATTCCTTCCTTGTCTTCTTTCTTAAGGGGGTATTGTTTAACCCTGACTGGTTGTTTCCCTTCCTTCAACTTAATTTGTATCGGAGGTGCATTTTTAGCTCTTCCAGGTATGTTTGTTGCCCATACCCCAGGGAATACTTGATTCATAATTTCTTCACTAATTTCTCCCTCAGCCTCTGTGGTTGTTAGCATTAAACTTAGTATTTCAACATATTGTTGATCATTTACCTCCAGAGTAATTTCCCCATCTTTAAATGAAATGGTTGCTTGTAACTGTTCCAACAGATCTCTGCCCAATAGGGCTTTTGGAGATCTGGGCATGTACAAAAATTTGTGAATACCCCATTGCTTTCCCAGTTTATACTTTAAAGGTTTGCAAAAATATGCTTTTTCAGATTGACCAGTTGCCCCTTGAACCATGATATAATCATCCCCCACCGGCATTAAAGCTTTATTTAAAACCGAATATGTTGCCCCCGTGTCCACCAAAAATTCTATTTCTTTTTCTTTTTCCCCTAGCTTCATTATAACCAGTGGATCTGCTAGGGTGGAGTCCTCCAGTCTTCTTCAGTCTTCTTTCATGTGTGCGATGACTGGTCCTCGACCCCATCTTCTTTGCTGGTTGTTCTGTTTTCTTTTTGGACATTGGCTCTTCCAATGACCAAATTCCTTACAGTTAGCACACTGGTCTTTACCTAACTTAGGTGGGCCTTGTCTGGGTGGTCCCTGCCTGGATGGTCCTTGCTCATATTTTTCTTTTCTTTCTTCTCCTACTATTGCTACTAACTTTCTCATTCCTTGTTTGTACCCTTCTTCTCGATAGATAAATACCCTCCATGCTTCATTTAATAAGGTCTCTAAGTTTCTCGCATCCGCCCCCCAAAGCTTCTGAAGCTTGTGTCTAATATCCCCTGTAGATTGCCCCCAAAACAGATTTACTAACTGCTGTATTCCTATATCAGATTCAGGATCTAATGTAGTGTGTCGACGCATGGCATCTCTCAGGCGATCTAGGAAATCAGGTGGTGGCTCGGAAGGACCCTGTTTAATTGCATATAAGACTGACCAATTTATGATTTTAGGAATGGCCCTTTCCATCCCTTTTGCTACCCATTCCTGGTAATCCTTTAATTTTTGCCTTTCTGCTGACCTGTTTGGATCCCAGTGTGGGTCTTGAAGTGGAAACTAATCTTTTACATCTTGGTGTTGTGTTTTATAAAAGTCCTCTGCCAAATCCCCTGCTGTTTTTAAAATTAATTGTTTTTCAGTTTCAGTTAATGCATCCAATAGCAAATGCATGTCACTCCAATCGGGATTGTGTTGTTTAATTATAAATTGCAAACCTTTAGCAGTACCTACTGGATCAGTCCGATAATTTTTGGCCACCTTTTCCGATGCGTCTAGGTCGATTGTAGAAAAAGGTACCTTAATCAGCACTGCTTCTCCCTCTGGTCCCACTGCTTCCCTTAGGGGGGCTTGTAGCACCTGTTTCCTGGTCCGAGATGCGACAGGGCTGTCTGGGTGAGAGGGAGTTGGAGTCAATGTTCCTTCCGAGTCCACATCATCTTGTTTCCTAGGGGGAAGCTTAAGCAGATCAGTTAAATCATGTTCTTGCATTTCTTGATAAACCTTATCTGATTTTATACACCGCTCTCTAATGCTACAGGAGGAGCAACACCTCTTAATTTTTCCCCTTTTGTTTTTGTCTTCCTTTTCAAGGGCTAATACCATAGGGTTGGTGGGAGGTCTAATCCCACAATCTCTTAGCCATTCGGGGTGATTTCGAAGAGAGAAAAACATATCAGCATAAGAGACCTCACCCCATTTGCCTTCCCGTCTTAAAAACAGCATTAACTGTAATAGTGTTATAGTCTAGAGACCCATGTGGAGGCCACCTAATTCCATCATCTAGCTTGTACAAAGGCCACCACTGAGTTGAAAATTTGATAAGAGTTCTTTTATCTTCTGTACCTCCACTCCCTGCAATTTCCTTCCAATATGCTAAAACACAGCCAAGTGGAGTTGCTTTAGGAACCTCTTTGCTTTGCCCAGTTCCCATTTTATCTATTTCCTTCTCTTGGTTTTATCTCTCTTCCAGGCAAACCTCTTTTCACACTGCCTTACTGTTTTTTCCCAGTTTTCCTCCCACACTGACCAGATTTCAGGAACTAAATGACTCTTTCCACACACTAAAGCAATAACAGCTGCTTCTGACCACTCAGTCACAATAGTAACAGTGTCTCTTTCATTAAGATCTCTGCTTTTCATTTCGGCTATCTTATATCGAGCCTGAATTTCGGAATCCTCACACTCTGGACACCACTTCGATCTCAAACGGAACACACAGTACCACTTTCTGTGACATGCAGCACACTCACACAATGCCCAAACCTTACAGTAATTATTTTTACACTCAACACAGAAAGGTATTTTTGGCATCAAACAAGCATCTCATTTATTTCACTCAAAGCCAAGCTGGTACGAGAGAGAGAGAGAAAAAAAGAATCAAGATTAATTACTGAGAGGGAGGAAGGGGAAAGAAAAGGAAAAGAAATAAAAAGGCAACCACTCTTTATATGCTCCTATGTTCACTAAGTAAATTAACTCAATATTCTACAATTCCGCTGTTAAAAAAGAACTTGGTAATTTTGTCCACACAAAACTTTTATAATGTACCAACTTATTCTCTTTACAACCTGCACAGTTACTCTCTGACAGGTCAGTAAACATAGTATCTCTTAAGTCCGCAAGCCTGCAAACCCACTAATCATACTGTGGCACAGCTATATTCTTTTGATGTAGTCACCAGAAAAAAAGTGCCTCTAACTGGCCACGGTAAAAAGTTTCTCTTCATTCACTTACCACAACAATTTCAAACAACTGCATACACTCACTCACCCTAACACAACAATAAAGACTTAATACAACACAACAAACGCTATTACGACCACAACAGCAAAGTACAACAAAAATTCCAAAAAACCCACACTCATACACAAAAGCTAATAAGTCACAACCATACCCAAATATTCACTTCTATTAGACCATTCTTCACACTTAATCAATTTCTCATTTGCTCGTGCAGACTAATCTGCACCCCACACACGTACACAACACCGGTGTTAACAATACTTCAAACTAGTTCTCTTTCAAACTAGTTTCCTTAGGAATCCACTCGACCCACCACCAGGATCGCTTGCGGCCGCTCTATCGGACAGCGAATCCCCCCCTTGCCAGCTAAGGACGACGAATTACTTCGCCGATTTCCCTTAGCCAGCCCTAACCAGTCACTTGCAAGCTCACCACTCAGGGACAATGCTGAGCACAGGACGTCTCTCTGTGTCTTACCAGCAGCCCTACCCAAAACACATACCATTTCTCCGCTGTAGCAGGTGGTCGTTGTTTGCCCCCGCAGTGAGCGGCCAAGGAGCGGAGGTCCTCCAGGAAAATCCCGGGGCGCGCCTAGGATGTCAGCCCCTCAGTCAATCCTGCAGCCAGGCAAATCTTATCCACCTGGGGTGCCAAATGAAGCACAGAATTGACTCCATAACTCAGATAGTTATGAAGTAGGTATGTGTTTATTCCAGCTGGGGTGCATGGGGAGTAGCCCCTCCAAAGACATGCACACCCTCAGCAGCACTTCGCTAGGTTTATATTAGGTTACAGATTACATATGTATAAAGTTAGACAAAGCCCCTATACATATTCATTACCTATCCCCGCTTCGTATTATAATGAGTTCAAAGTTCATTTAAATATGCCCACGCAAGCGCAGTGTCTTCAGATTAATTGTGGGCAAGGGTCCCGATGATTAATTATGACATGGTCCATACTCTTCATCACGATGAACTGTTCACCCTGTTCCCTTGCGCATGCTCCCTTGGTCCTTGGTCCACATCCAAGCCTGAGAACCGACTCGTACCGGTCCTGGGGTCCAAGGGCGGGATGCTCGGTTACACTTGGTGGTTTCTCTCAATTATTTGGCTCTCCTCTCTCCATCCTCCCTGATACCAGGTAGGCACAAATTCATTACATGAATAATAAATGGATCGCAGCTGGTATATCTTAGTAAATCATTATCCAATCTCTGGCTCTCTAAATCAGTTCAAAAATATTATTATTACTATTATCCAGCTTCTAGTTCTTTTACATTAGTAATTTCTATTTTACCCTAAATCACTAAGATAGCTGACTGTGGATAACACTGTTCTGGAAATACAAAAAGCAAAACCATTTAATGTGTTTCATTTTGGCGATGCAGCTTTTAACCTTCTTTGTCTGGAGTTTCACATTAGAGAGGAGTCTCCGGCCATAGATCTCACAGTAGTGAGGGAAGTTAGCAGTTCGTTTTGCTTCTGTGGCTTGAGTGGCTCCTTGTCTCACGTCTGGACACAGCTTTTTATCTGATGAGGACACACTGAAGGTTGTTAAAACAAACTTGCACAGTGATAACACATGTTAGAGTGGGGAGAAGGACGAATTCTTGCCTCTTTTAACTCCCTATTGGAAATTCTTATACAAATCAAGTCTCTAATAAATGAGAAATTAAGATCTAATGAACTAATTTTTAACTCTTGCAGGTTAATAAACCTCTTTTTTCTTATAATTTCTTAAATGCATGTATTACTCTATATGCATATTTAGAATTAGTAAAAACATTCACTATCCTGCCCCGATATAGTTTGCAGGATTTTACAAGCACTTACAGCTCTGCTGCTCGAGCTGACCATGTGAGAGGCAATGTCTCACTTATTTTAACTCTCTTTCATTAATGATAGTGTATCTTTCAAATTGTTCTCTTCTAGTACTCTTGAAGACTTACTACTAAACATATTCCTTCCCCAAGGTTAGGGAGTGCTTTGCGAATCTTCCCTAGCCTGGGTCTGGAGATTTATTACTTGAATGCTGTGCAGTCATATGTTTTCCTCAACCCCTTCAAGGAGGCTGAGTCAAACCCTTTCGTTGTTTTAGTTCTAAATACTCTTGTTTTACTAAACAAGATTCACAGTACAATAACTGTGCTGGTCATCTACTCAGATGCTCTTTGAGTTGATAAATCTTTAGCTTGGTGTGAAACTTATGAGGTACATTCCTATTCTCAGCCCTCGAGCCTCATTTACTATCAGAGCTTTGGCTGCACAACTGTGCAGATAATGCAGTCAGCCTCTGGCTACATTCTGAGACAATGAACAGCTGCCAGCCACCGGATCTGGCAACTTACAAAATTAGCATCAGGCCACTGTGTTCTCCAAAAGTGGCTGCTAAATTTTCAAAGCATGGGGAACAACACTTTTTGCAAAAGTTACTTGCCATGACAACAAACCATGCAGAGAGGACTGAACCCCCTTGGGGACTTGAATTAAGCACACATTGTCACGTTCTTGGCTGCCTGAACAGCCCACACAGTGGCTCAGAGACACACCTTGTCCACACCTTCCCCTCAGCAGTTCTAAATTTTTTCTCTGCAGCAGTTAATTTGCATTTTCTCTAAGGCAATTTGTCTGGCTCCTTGAAGGCTAAAGAACTTAAAAGCACTTGAGCAAACCTTTGTTCAAAAAAAACCAACAACTCAGAGTAACCCAGGCAGGAGACTTTAACTCTGAAATAGTTAATTACAAAATTTGGTATATCCTTTATACAAATTAATTTTCTGAGGGTTTTTACACATGGAACTTTAGGGGTTTTTGTTTTGGGTTTTTTTTTTTTTTTAACTAAACTAAATCTTCGTGTACATCAAAAGAATTTTAAATTTACCATGCACTTGTATTTTAAGCACAATAACATTTTGGTAGTTATTTCAAATAGAGAATAGCCAATTATACTATTACTATTGATTTATTTTCAATATCTATTATACTATGTTCCTTGAGGCTGCCCACACTTTTGGGTTTATTTCAGCACGACTTCTCAGGCAAAGCTACTACGGTGTTCATTTTTGTAGTTCTTCACAATATTAATGTGCATTCCCACTTTAGCTATCAAATTTCTTTCTAGCAAATTACAATTACAATTAAGAACAAACAGAAATTTATTCATTTCAAACTTATTCTTCACATTTACTAATAGTGGCTGAATAAGGAGCACACTTCATCTTTTCCACTTGCCTCTTGAATATTTGACGATTTTCTAGACCCACCTTAAAAGTTATTAAGGGCTTCTGTGTGGGGCATCCCTGGTATAATGGGAGCTCTTGACATTCTTAAAAATTCATTTTTATTAATTGCTGGACTTTTTCCCCCTGAGGATTCAGTTGTTTCTACAGACATTCCTGCTTTCAATGACTCTCTGCCCTGCAGATAGCAGTCTGATCTCTTATCAGCCGCTGCTCTGATCGGCTTTCTCTTGCTGAGGAGGGAATGCCTTTGCCACGGCCTGGTGGCTGGCCCTGTCTCCTCTGCCACAGGGGCCCTGCAGTTTATTCTTTTGGGGCTGTAATACCTTTGGCATCATCTTTGCCTTTGCATTTTCCTTATTTTTTTTCTTACATACATCTACTGTATCTTTCTAACCAGTTCATTCAGGGGCTTATTTTGCCCTTCCTCTATCCCCCACCTCCACTACTCCCTGGGGTGCTCATTGTCCCACAAAGTCATTCTGGTGACCCAAACAAAACTCTTAACAGACAATCCACATTTTCTAGACATTCTTTCCACAGTATCCAAACACAGCCCTTTCCCCTTCTATGCTCTCAGCAGGCACGGCCAGCAGCACCATAAGTGACCAGGGTGCCCTGCAGCCTCATGGAGGCCGGGAGGCCACAGCCGCCCTGCCCCAGGGGGCGGCAGGGTCAGGACTGCCTGGTGCTGAGCTCGCAGCTGTCCCACAGCTCCACCTTGGCTCCACACCTCCCCACAGGCTCCCAGTCTGTGCTTCCAGCCCCGCACCTCAGCGCTCGCTCTTGCCACTCCGAAAGTGGAGGATACAGGGCACTGCAGCTCGCCCTGGGTCAGCTGCCAAAATTTTAGGCAAGATGGGGGAGGGTGCTGAAAAACTTCTCTTCCTTCTTTTTCCTTCTTTTTTTTTTTACTCTATTTACTTGCAGGCTCTTTCTACTACAACATTCTATACAACCATATTTCAGCAGCTACACACAGAAGTTCTAAAGAGGTACTTATTAGATTCAATTAGTTATTTTTATCTCACCGGTGTCCCCGCATAATATTATATGCCGGCAAAAATACAAATTAACACAGGTAAAATTTTGCACACACAGTACATGCACACACATTCAAAAAATTTCAAAAGCACTCGAGCAAATAGAAAATATCACTTCCACTCACAATTAATACAAGTGCACTAAGTTTAAGTTTCACAACTGTTTCCACACTCAAAACACAGGATTTCAAAAGCAAAACCAAATGGAGCAATATTAGAAAGGTGGTGGGGTCTGGGTGTTCTCAATTCAGTAGCTAAAACCTTTCCCTTCAATAATACAATCTGCCCACCTCCAGATACTCCAAACCAATGGTTTATATATGATTTATACTCATTCACTCTTCGCCACTCGCTTTGCTTTTCTCTGGCCGTTTCTGTCGCCAGAGAACGGAAACACAGATAGAGCTCCACTCTCGCTTCGTGTCGGAGACACATCTCGTTCATTCCCACTCACACAGTAACAAAATAATGACACAGTAACACAGTAACAAAATAACAGCAGACAGAACAAAAATCACAGTATGGTGTAATACAGTGAGGTCCAACCCCCTTAAAGGTACCTTTCACTATAGCGGGGTCCAACCCCGGGGATCCAATCCCTTGCTCGGGACTAATTTTGGGAGACCCAGTCTCAACCCACCCTCAGGGACTAGCACCCCGGACCTGCAGGCATTTATTTTAAAAGTAGCAAATACCTTAATTTGGTGCAGATGGTCCTTAGTCTACTCCCGCCATGAGCCAAAGGACAGCTGAGCTCCCCCTGAAAATTCAGGGTTGCGACTGGGAGGTCTGCTTACCCCAGGATCCGGCAGCCGAGCAGAGTCAGGGTCCCATCTGGGGTGCCAATTTGATTCGCCCCAATCGAGCCCAGAGACACTTCAGAGACCAAGTCAGAGAAGTGGGTATTTGCTTTATTCGATGCACCAGGTGTGTGGGAATTGTTTCCACCAAACACACACACCTCAGTACCTCCAAAGGCACAGTGTTATAGGTAAAATTCATGAATATTCATTACATTCCCCAGGATAGGAGTGGTTATACAAATTACTTCTCATAAGTCATTAATATTACTAGCAATTTCTTGTGCTCAATGGCAAAAGGATTCCTTTTGCCCTCTTTTATCTTGATAAGATTAAGGGAATCCACAAGGCCAGAACTGATGGGCGCCATGCTGGTGGAAGGGGCAAAAGCTCAAAGAAACAAGAATGGTTGAAGTGCAAATAGATTTGGGTTTTCTATTTGACCACTCCTTTCTCATCTCTCTCTCTCTCTCTCTCTCTCTCTCCACCCTTTACTCTTTTCTATTTCTTTCTATCTCTCTACCTCACATTTATTGTTCAATAAAATCCGTATTGCATATGGTCTCATTTGCAACTCGGTCAGAGGCATCTCTCACTAATCATATCTTAACAAAACAAAAGGCTTTTATTCACTGTAAAGTAGGTTTAAAAGAGAAGAAAAATACATTTGACTAAAGTATCCAGGGTTTTGAAGTCTACCTCTACTGGGAAACAGAATTAATAGTTCCATCTTGAGAAATAAAGGATAACACCCAAAATGGAGAAACAAAGGAAAGCCAAACCTGTTTCTTATTTTTTCACAACAGTAGAGTGTGTGTCTGCAGTCTCAGTGATTTTGTTAAAATATAGAGCAGCCTTCCAGGATATAGTTTCAGTAGATCAGTCAGCTCCTTAGTGCTTGGCATTGTGCTTGTGCTTCTAATTAGAGCATGTTTCTCCTCAATATAGGTGAATCCTGTTTTTTTTTTTTTTTTTTATTAACATAATCTAATCTAATTGTCTGTGAGGTAAGTTGTGATTACCCTGGTGTCCTGGTTCTGGCCAGGACAGGGTTAACTTTTGCAGCAGGCAGGAAGGGCATAGCCAGGACTCTGGGGTTATTCTATACTACCTCATGCCACACACAGGGGAGTTGCTTCTTTTACAGTTTGCCAGGGTGTACGGTTGGGTAGCACTGGGTTCCACATGGTGAAAAATCGCATGTGAATAATTTGCTTGTCTTGTGCACTCTGTTATTAGTATTGTTGTTGCTGTTTGTTTTTCTCATTTCATTGCTGTTTCCAGTAAATTGTTCTCATCTCAAGCCATAATCTTTACCTTTTTGTGCCTCCCATTCTCCTCTCCATCCCGCCATAGGGGGAGCAGAAGTAGTGAGCCAGTGACTCGTGGTCTGGGGTGTTTTCGGTGGGAACACTAAATTGGAGAATACCATTCCTAAACCACGACACCTTGTATTTACATTTATATTTCAACTTTTTGAGCCTAGTGATCACTTGTTTTATGCTGTACAAATGTAATGCATGGTTCTTTACAGTCCTTCCTAGCTATTACCAGTTCTGTCCTTGGGAATTATGAAGAGATTCCACTCCCAGGTTTTTTTTCACTTTAAGATGCAATGAAATCTTTTGGGAGAGTCAGGAATTCATTTTACCACTCTTCTGGTCCAGTTTCCGAAACTCTATGAGTTGACATTGGGCAGGCAATATTAGGTGTGAATAAACACATCTCTGAAATTTTTAGGTCGCTCAAACTAATTCTGAACGAGACATCAAATCAAGATTAATTCTCATGTGATTGTATGGTGTTTCCACAGCAGGTCCTGAAATATAATTTTAAAATGTCCAGCTTTTCCTGACTGTCATAAAGATGGGATATTCTGAGAAATAAGCAGCTGTGATGTGATTTGAAGAGTCCATCTAATTTTGATGGACTGAATGGAAAATACCATCTGACATGATGACAATTAAAAACATTGCTAGTAGCTTTCTCACGTTCCTCTTCTTTTTCTCTCCTCGTACCTCTCCCAGTTGAAATGTGTGCACTTCCTCTACAGTCCACACTCTCAAAGAATGTTTATTTTATTTCTGTGTTGTCTTAACCTTTTTCTTTCTCTGTGAGTAAGGTAAAAGCATTCAGAAATGTCTCCTAGTTTTGCTATTGAATTTAACAGTATTTTAAGGATACATTAGGCAGAATTAATGCAGGCTCAAAAAGCACAGGCCAACTGGCAATTAAATGCTTAATTATTTTGTTCTTGACTTTTTATTATTGAAAATATTTAGTTTTGTAGTCATGAGAGATTGAGCCATATATATTTTCTTCTTCCTCAGATCTATCCAAGTTTGGCTCTTTGCTGCTTATTATAAAGAAGCATAAAACAAATCCAATCACATCGTGTGTTTGTTTTGTGGGTTGGTTTTTTTTTTTTTTTTTTTGCTGATATTCAGTATTAACTTCTGGGTTTATATTCATGGCAAATTAGTTGTACAGTGTTTATTTTGAATGATGTCTAAAACATAGAATTGCATGGAATGCGCAGATTGAAACAGTAGCCCTTGTCATTCCATAGTCAGGACAAGGTAAAGGATATGAACTTAAATCCATTCAATGACATTCATGGTATATAGAATGATAACTCTCCATTATTGTTTTCTAATTATTGTTAACATTTTTGAAGTCACATTATTGCTTGAGACCAAACCAAGCTTGACCCCAAAACACTCGATACACTAATTTTTCACTTGAAATGTTTATCTGAATGTACTGCTGTATTGGGTTTGTGTGGCAAGGTTTTGGTAGCAGGGGGCTACAGGCGTGGCTTCTGTGAGATGCTGCTGGAAGCTTCACCTTATGTCTGGCAGAGCCAATGCCAGGCAGCTCCAAGACAGACCCACCACTGGCCGATGTCGAGCCAATCAGTGATGGTAGTAATGCATCTGGAGTAATGTATTTAAGAAGGAAAAAAAGTTATTGCACAGAAGTAATTGTGGACAGAGAAGAGAGAATAATATGTTCTGCAGACACCAAGGTCAGTGCAGAAGGAGGGGAGGAGGTGGTCCAGGTGCCAGAGCTGAGATTCCTCTGCATCCTATGGGGAAGACCATAGTGATGTCAGACTATACCCCTGCAACCCATGGAGGAGACCCACGCTGGAGCAGGAAGATGCCTGAAAGAAGACTGAACTTGTGGGAAGCCTGTGCTGGAGCAGCCTGTTCCTGAAGGACTGCACCCCATGGAAGGGACCCATGCTGGAGCAGTTCACGAACAACTGTAACCTGTGGGAGGAACTCATGCTGGAGAAGTATGTGGAAGACTGGTTTCTGGGGGAGGGACCCCACACTGAAGAAGGAGAAGGACTCCTCTCCCTGAGAGGGAAGCAGCAGCAGAAACAACTTGTGATGAACTGACCCTAACCCCCATTCCCTGTCTCCCTGCACCATTGGGGGGAAGGCGGTAGAGAATCGGGAATAAAGCTAAGCCTGGGAAGGAGGGAGGAGTGGCGGGAAAGTGTTTTAAAGATTTGGTTTTACTTCTCATTATCTTTCTCTGATTTGATTGGTAATAAATTCAATTAATATCCCCAAGTTGAGTCTTTTCTGCTCGTGATGGCAATCAGTGAGTGATCTGTCCATGTCCTTATCTCAACTTATGAATCTTTCATTGTGTTTTCTCTCCCCTGTCCAGTTGAAGAGGGGAGTGAGAAAGTGGCTTTGGTGGGCACCTGACATTTAGCCAAGGTCAAACCACCACAATTGCCCTTGAAATTGTTGGCAAATTTTAAAATGTCTTCCTTTGAATTGGACACTTGACAGTGAATGACTAATGCCAATTATGCTTCTGTCAGAAACCATTTAGGTGGTACTAGACATTTCAGGATAATTTGTGTAAGCAAAGTTTCTGCTTTGCTTGTTTGGCATTCTCTGCTAAAGGGGACTATCAGCATCATCAGCTAATCGTGCCTGGTGCATTTGGTGGCCTTCTATGACAGGGTTACAGAGGTGGTGGATGAGGGAAGAGCGACTGACATCACCTACCTGGACTTGTGAAAAGCATTTGACATCCTGGTCTCTAAACTGGAGAGACATAGATTTGATGTGTGGACCGGTCAGTGAATAAGGAATTGGCTGGATGGTCACTCTCAGAGTTGTGGTCAACAGCTCAATGTCCAAGTGGAGACTAATGACGAGTGGTGTTCTTCAGGGGTCGGTATTGGGACCAGCATTGTTTACCATCTTTTTCAGTGACATGGACAGTGGGATCGAGTGCGCCCTCAGCAAGTTTGCCTACAACATCAAGCTGTGTGGTGTAGTTGACACGCTGGAGAGAAGGGATGCCATCCAGAGGGACCTTGATAGGTTTGAGAGGTGGGTCTGTGCAAACCTCATGAAGTTCAACAAGGCCAAGTGCAAGGTCCTGCACCTGGGTCGGAGCAATCCCAAGCACAAATACTTGCTAGATGAAGAATGGGTTGAGAGCAGCCCTGAGAAGAAGGACATGGAGGTGTTAATGGATAAGGAGCTTGACATGAGCCAGCAATGTGTGCTTGCAGCCCAGAAAGCCAATTGTATCCTGGGCTGCATCAAAAGAAGGCCAGTAAGTTGAGGGAGGTGATTCTCCCCCTCTACTCCATTCTGGTGAGAGCCTACCTGGAGTACTACTTTCAGATCTTGGACCCTGAACATAAGAAGGACATGGATCTGCTACAGCAAGTCCAGAGGAGGGCCACAAATGTGATCAGAGGGATGGAACACCTCTCCTAGGACAACAGGCTGAGAGAGTTGGGGTTGTTCAATGAAAAAAAAGAAGAGAAGAGGGAGAAAAAAGAGAAGAGAAGAGAAGAGAAGAGAAGAGAAGAGAAGAGAAGAGAAGAGAACTTCAGGGAGACCTTATAGCAGCATTCCAGTACCTAAAAGGGGCCTACAAGCAAGCCAGAGAGGGACATTTTACAAGGGCATGGAGTGATAGGACAAGGGGGAATGGCTTTAAACTGAAAGAAGGTAGGTTTAGATTGGATATTAGGAAGAAATTTTTTACTGTGAGGGTGGTGAGACACCAGAGCAGGTTGCCCAGAGAAGTTGTGGATGCCCTATCCCTGGAAGTGTTCAAGGCCAGGTTGGATGTGAAGGTGTCTCTGCCCATGGCAGGGGGGTTGGAACTAGATGATCTTAAAGGTCCCTTCCAACCCAAATTATGTTATGATTTTATCATATATGTTAAACAGTAATGTATTAAAACATTTTTATTTGCTCTCAAATGTCTTAAGTCATTAAGACATAGCAATACATACAACATAATGTATTTACAAATAAATATCTTTGTAAAAAACTGTACAAGCTGTTCGGAATTTTAAGTCTTCTGCACAGCTGATTTGGTGCCTTAGTGTAAGGTTTATGTCTACCTTATGCTGTGAGAGTCTATTTCTCCCTTTAATCCCCAGGGGAAAAAGTAAAATATACAGAATGAAAGATATCCTAAAGGATCAGAACTTTAGTATTCCTATTCCCATAGGAAAAACAAAAACAGAAATGCATTTTTATTGTGAATTTGTTCTAATGAGCTTTGCCACTTGAAGGAATAGTGCTTGCAGCCATTCAAAGATTGCTTCACATGCAAACATTCTATCTTCACATGGATCAGACAATATTTCATAAATAAGATTTGAAAGTAATGTAGGTTCTTTTTGGTTAGTAACTATTTCTTTGTGGTGGTGGTGGTTTGTCATGCATTTACTACCAATATATGGTGCTTGCGTGGTGCACATCTAATTATTTGTCTTATTATTAATGTTTAGATTGGAGCATTGGGCTGTGATTAATGGGATGAAATTTAACAAGTCAAATTGATGTATTTTGCACCTAGGACAGAGTAACACCAGGCACAAGTATAAATTGGGAGAGGAGTGGCTGGAGAGCATCCCTGCAGAAAGGGATCTGGAGGTGCTTGTCATGGTTTGACCCTGGCCAAATGCCAGGTACTTACTCTCTCTCTGCTTTCTCCACTCTCCCTGGCCACAGCTGGGCAGAGGAGAGGGGAAAAAAATAGTTAACATACACACACACAAATGACTCATGAGTTGAGATAAGGAACCGGGTGAAGATGCACTGAGGGAAAAACAGGCTGAAACTTAAGGTTGCAAAGTGATTTATTGCTAACCTAACCTAACAGAGTTAAAGGAAGATAATGAGAAGTAAAAATAAGTTCTTAAGACACCGTTTCTCGGCTCACCCACTTCCCTCCTTCCCACCAGCAGCACAAAGGGACAGGGTATGGGGGTTTGGTCAGTCCATCACTGAGATCTTCCGCTGCTCAGGGAGAGAAGTCCTTTCCTCTACATTGCCGTGGGGTCCCTCCCATGGGAGACAGTTCCCTGCAAACTCCTCCAGTCTGGGTCCAAATCTCACGAGCAGCAGTCCGCCTGAATCTACTTCAATGTGAGTCTCCTCCCACAGACAGACAGTCCTCCCAAAACTGCTGTGATGTGGGCCCCTTGTCCATGGAGTGCAGACCTCTGAGGCCAGGTTGTTCCATCTTGGGAGCAAGGCCTCTCTCTCCACTGGGACTCCCACTGGATCACAGCTTCCTCCAGGCATCCTACCCGCTCTGGCATGGGCACTTCCCCATGGGCTGAGAGTGGATCTCTGCATTCTCCATGGACCCCATGGGCTGCAGGGGTACAACCTGCTCCACCATGGTCTTCACCACAGCCGGCAGAGGATTGTTGGCTCTGGCAACTGGAGCACATCCTCCCCCACCTTCTCCACTGACCTTGGTGTCTCGATATTGTTTTCCCTCACATGTTCTCATCTCTTCCTCCTCTGGCTAAAAAGAAGTGCATGCTCACATTGTTTTGATTTCTTCTTAAATATGTTATCACAGATGCATAACCAACATCTCTAATTGGCCCAGGCTTGGCCAGCGACATGTCCATCATCTTCAGAGTCATCAGAGATTGGCTCTGCTGAACATGGTGAAAATTTCCAGAACCTTCACACAGAACACAGAAGAGCCTTCTTCCTTCTTTGTGCGCCCCTCCCCCCCCCATAAAAACTGGACCAAGCAAAACCAACACAGTGCTGGTCGGCAGCAGGCTCAGTATGATTGAGAAGTAAGGCCTGGCATCCAAGAGGGCAAACTGTGTTCTGGAGTGCATCAAGCACAGTAGAACCAGACTGTCAAAAGAGGTGATTATCCCTCTGTATTTAGTGTTGGTGTGGCCCCACCTTATGTGCTGTGTGCAGTTCTGGGCCCCACAGTGTAAGAAGGATGTGAAGGTCCTTGAATTGCCCCCAGAGGAGGGCAACAATGTTGTTGGACAGGACTGGAAGGAATGTCCTATGAGGAATGGCAAAGGACTTTGGCCTTATGTAGCTTGGAAGAAAAAAGGCTGAACTGTGACTTCATTGCTCTCTATAGCTTCCTGAGTAGGGGAAGTGGAAAGGGAGGTGCTGAGCTCCTCTCTCTCTTATCCAGTGACAGGACATGTGGGCATGGTTCAAAGCTGCTTTAGGGGAGATTTAGACTGGATATTAGGAAGCATTTCTTTACCAAGAGGGTGGTCAAACTCTGGAACAGGCTTCCTAGAGAGGCAGTCGATGCCCCAAGCCTGTCAGTGTTTAAGAGACATTTGGACATTGGTTTTGTGGCCCTTCTCTGGACTCACTCTAACAGGTCCATGTCTTTCTTGTGCTCAGTTTTTCATGTACCTTGTTACCATCTCTTCTTGTAAGTAGGCTATATTCATATTCTTCATCTAAATGCTGTAACTTTATTAAACTGGGCACTACCTTAAGCTACCAACACAAGAAACTGAGCAGTACTCAGTTTGCTTGGTTGGTGTCATGGATTTTGAGACCGGACATTGCCAGGAGGACGCACGAAAAGAGGGCAACCAGGCTCTAAGCTTAAAGTTGCAAAAAGTGTTTAATTACTTAACAGAGTTGGAGGATAAATGCAGGCAAAAATAAACTTTTCATACAGTTTTTGTTCACTTCCCCCTCCCTCTTAAGAACCTATAGTATTCACCCCCTTTCTTCTTTTACAGTCAACAAGCCGGGGGGGGGCAGGGTGTGGGGTCTCTTTTCAGTTCACAGAGCAGATTCTCAAATTTACTCATCACCACAATTCTTTTACTACAAATACTTTTTATTTCTACTTGTTTCTCTCTCTCTCCAGACAGTTTTCTGCTTTCACCCCCACCTTCTTAAGAAGCAGTCTCTGCACTCACCCCCCCCCCCTTCCTTCTTTCCAAACCAGCAACACAGACAGGGGCAGGTTGAGGGGTCCTCTGGTCAGTCCAATCAGGAAAAGAGGTTCTCTACTTAGCCAGGGGTCCTTCCCACGAGAGACAGTCCTCTGGGAACTTCTTTGGCGTGGGTCCAATCTTATGAGCAACATCCCGCCCGAATTCTGCTGCAACATGAGTTCTTTTGTTTATAAGGTGCTGTGCAGACTCTCCTGAGCTGAGGCCAGGCTGCTTCCATGCCAGGAGCAAGGCCTTTCTCTCCCAGTCAAGGTCTTTTGCAGTTTTAACTTTTAGATGAGACTCCCACTAGTTCACAGTCTTTTCTAGGCATCTACCTGCTCCTCTGGAGTGAGCTGTGGGTGGATTTTTGCATCTTTATGGACTCCATGGGCTGCAGGAGAAACTTCTTGCTCCCCCCATAGCTTCCACCACAGCTAGCAGAAAGTTTCAGCTCCAGTGCCGGAAGCACTGGAGCACCTCTTTCTCCCCTCTTCTTCACTGACCTTGGCAATCTCCATGCTGTTCTCCCTTACATATTTTCACTTCTACCTCCTCCTCCTCCAACTACAAAGTGAAAGAAGTGCGTGCTTGCTTTGTTTTGAATTTTTCTTAAATATGTTTTCACAGAGGCGTAACCAGCACCTCCAATTAGCTCAAACTTGGCCGGCAGCATGTCCATCACTTTCAGAGCCATCAGAGATTGGCTCTGCTGGACTTGATATAAAAACTTCCAAAACTTGCACTCAGGACACACAGGAGTGTCGCTGTTGAGCCACTAGCAGAGAAGAGATCCCGGATTCTCAGCGTGGCATAGAAAAAGTGCTTTATTATTTTGAATCCAACATGTATATAGACTTTTCAGAGGTCACCCAGATTGGTCAGTCAGAAACCTCCCCCTAGGCCTGATTGGCCAGGCCTGAACTGTCCAAATCTCGAGACACTGTTTCAACAACATCCAAACTATATCTTTGTTTATAAAACACAGGAGAATGTTCTCATGGGAAAGACCTGTGCTAGCCACACAGGAGCTATCTTTGTGCCACACCCCACTCCTCAGACACCTCTCCAGGCCTACTACAACAGCTTCTGAGGAGTCCAAATTTTTCTTAGATATTAAAAACACTTCACTGATGTTTTGGGCCAATCAAAACCACCACAGTTGGTTTTCCTCTAGACCTAGGTACACAAACAAGCAAGTTCTTGAAATCAGTCAGGACCTGTCAAGCTCATTTTTATCTGACAGCAAAATAGGGTAGTTTCCTCTCAAACAGTTCAGTGTTGTAAATATTTGTTATTTTGGTACATGTCATTTCATTCATGAAGATTGTATATGAAAAGTCAAGAAATTTTGCATGTAAGTGAATTTGAGAGAAAAAAAGACATCTGGCTGTAGAACTTGAGTCTTATGAAAAATAAGAGGTGCCCTAAGGTGAACAGTTTCTGAACAGGGTAAACACTCATTCTGAGTAGTGTGCATAGCTTCTCCTTTGTTTTTTTTTTTTTTGCAGCTTCTGTAATAGATCTTCCTTCTGTGTGTCTTTAGGGTTGCTTTTGTTTTGGAAGGCTTAATATGTTGCACTGTATAGTGAGATTGAGAGTCTCTGAGCAGAGGACAGAAAACAAGTTTTGTGCTGAACCATCCTGCTAAATATGTGGGTGTGCTTTTTATAGCATAACTGATTTAGTTAAATCTTACTTTTTCTCATCAACCAGTAATGGAAAACATGAAATCTGTGTGTTCGTGTTTTTTCCTTTGTGAGAACAGATATTTTTTTAATAAGTATGTTTTTAAATTTGTTTCCTCATATAACTAAGGGATGGCTAATGATGGGTGAAAATGCTTGTTCAGTTGTCGCAGTCAAGTCTAAAAAATCTTCTGGGTTTTTATTCATACTTTTTAAGATATCTTTTAATTTTTAGCTTATAAACATGTTCAAGGGAAGTTCTATTTACTCAGTCTTTTAATAGTCAAAAATTGCAAATAGCATCTTTACTGTAGCTATTTACATGGAGGGCTTAATTTTTAAAAACTTCAAATTCCAGCTGTTGTTAAAACTGGAGAGGCATCTTTCCATGGATTCAGTACAAGCTTGAGTGTTGGAAACAAAATGTATGTAGTCTTTTTTTAATTCTGCCACTTCTGTCACGTGATATATGTCCTTTTATTTCTCCATAGGAAAATTCAGATATTAAAATATTTATGAAAACTGTTAAGGTTAATTTCACTTTAAGTGCTTAACTCTTGTGTCACACCACTACTATTCTGAAAGTTAATTTTCAGAATACATATGCCAAAGCTATGCTTGGAACATGCACATAATTTTAAAGAATTTGTTTGGATCTGTAGAGAAACCTCAATTAAGTATTTCTCTGTAGGTGTGAATTTAAACATCCATAGATGACATTCTGAACATTTCTACAGATATATGAGGTTTTTTTTAATTGATAGCATACATGTGTCCAACACACTCTGTGTTGTTTTAGATATTCCATGTGTAGAGGGTTTAATGCTTTAATGCAAACTTTAGTTTTTTGAAGTGGGGTGGGTTGACCCTGGCTGGATGCCAGGTACCCACCAAAGCTGCTCTATCACTCTCCTCCACAACTGGACATGAGAGAGAAAATATAGTGAAAGGCTCATGAGTTAAGGACCAGGAGAGATCACTCACTGATTACCATCATGGTCAAAACAGACTCAACTTGGGGATATTAATTGAATTTATTGCCAACAATATCAGAGCAGGAAAGTGAGAAGTAAAATAAATCTTAAAAACACCTTCCCCTCATCCCTCTCTCCTTCCTGAGCTCTACCTCCTCCCCGCCAGCAGTGCAAGGAGATGGGGAAGGGAGGTTATAGTCAGTTCATCGCAGGTTGCTTCTGGCATTGCTCAGACAGAGGAGTCCTTTCCCTGCTCCAGCATGTGGTCCCTCCCAAGGGAGACAGTTCTCCATGAACTTCTCCAGTGGTAGTCCTTCCCGTGGGCTGCAGTTCTTCATGAACTGCTCCATCATGGGTCCCTTCCATGGGTAGCAGTCCTTTAGGAACAGGCTGCTCCAGCATGGGTCCCCCACAGGATCACAAGTCCTACCAGCAAACCCACTCTAGCGTGGACTCCTCTCTCTACGGGTCTGCAGGTCCCTGCCAGGACCCTGCTCCAGCACAGGTTTCCTATGGATTCACAGCCTTCTTTCAGGTATTTTCCTGCTCTGGCATGGATCTCCTCCATGGGCTGCAGGTGGATATCTGCACCCCTGGGGTCCTTCATGGGCTTCACCATGGTCTGCACTATGGGCTTCAGGGAAATCTCAGCTCTGGCACCTGGAACACCTCCTCTCCCTCCTTCTGCACTGACCTTGGTGTCTGCAGTTGTTTCTCACATATTCTCACTCCTCTCTTCTCTGGCTGCAATGACATCTGCGCAATAACATTTTTTTTTCCTTCTTAAATATGTTATCACGGAGGTGTTACTACCATTTCTGATTGGCTCAGCCTTGGCCAGCATTGGGTCCATCCTGGAGCCAGCTGCCATTGGCTCTGTCGGACATGGGGGAAGCTTCTAGCAGCTTCTCACAGAAGCCACCTGAGGTTTTCTCGCTCTGGGAAGGCAGGAGGACCCCGAAAACCTCACCAAAAGAGGTCCCCGCCGGGGGCTTTCCACGCTGCGGTGGCGGAGCGGGTCCGGGACGCGCGGAACCCGAGCTCGGGCTGTCTCCCCGAAGGAAGAATTACAGGGGCCTTGGCAATTAAAGGAGATGCAGTCTCTCAGTTCTCAGAATCCAGGGTTTATTGGTGGGAACGGCGGGGTGGAGAAGGCAGATGGGACCGGGACGGAACGCGGGGGGGCGGAGGCAGCTGGATTCCGAGGCACAGAGAGCCCCGAGGGTCCCCGTTCCAGGGGTTAAGAGGGACCGCAGGATGGGGGGGGTTTACACAGGAGGACCAATAGGAGCACGAAGGATACAGAACTGGCAGGGGAGCTAGGGAATGGGGACACGAGGAGGGAAGGCACAGAACTTCAAACCCAATGGGGAAACTCGGCCAGAGGGAACAAAGTAGAACTTTCCAGCTTTTAACTCATTATGGGATAGGGGAAGGGGGATGTGCAGTGCCAATCATCTCTGACTATGGTGCTTGCTTCCACTAAAACCTGCAGACACACTGCTACAGCCACCCCTGTAGTCCCCCCCCCACTGCCAAAACCTGGCCATACAAACCCAATACATGAATTTATTTATTTGACATTACATGGAACTTTGATTTAACAGAATGATACAGCAATTTTCTTAAATCACAGTGCAAGTACAAGTTGCATTTAGCAGAGTATAGCAGTTGCAATATACAGTTGAATCACAATACAAATGTGATTGTCATTCTTGGTCTCCATCACAATGCTGGGCATCTCCAGTTGTTGGGAAGAAATATGTGGGTTGAAACCGACTCAAGTCTGTTCCTCTCCTCAATGTTCTGTCTGTTAGTTGTACAGTTTTTACACTGTATATGCTATACTTAGTTTTTATACTTGGGTTTGGCTCTATACTAAGTTTTTATAATGAGTTTGGCTGAGCCATGTATACACCCACCCATTCTGGCCTCACTAACTCGGGAATATATGTATTTGATGATATTATCAATTCAAGGGCAGATACACAGCCATTTGAATCCCTTAACTGTTGTAGCCATTTATCCATGACAAAGACTACCTTCGGTCTCCTTTGTGTCAAGTTCAGCTTTTTGTAACAGTTGTCATCAGTAACTCCCTATTTCATCACTTAGCTTTGTGAGTACATAGTCCTTGCCTGTCTCCTCAACCTTCTTCCATTGTAGAAACTCATTGATAAATCACATCATGATGTGTTTAAGCTTTTTTACTTGGAAAAGAGAACTTTTCTGTAAGATACCTTTTTGATATTGTGTATAAACACATTTTATTGTTCAATAATTCCATCATTTATATTGTAGGTCATGCAGGAGTCTCTGCGAGCATGATGAAGAAAAGAACTTCCCACAAGTAAGTTCCTAATATTTCCTAAAGTGTAGTTCTCAATAACTGGAAGTACCATTCTAGAAATGTATCTGTATTGTTCCAGTCATTTTGAAAATAATGTGGAGCAGTATTCAAACGGTGTATGTGTGTAGAATCAGACTTTAATTCTTTTGGGAGAACAATGGGAAAGAATGCACTATTGGTACAGTTCTAAATGTCATTTTGAATGTTACTTTGAGAGAAATTATTCTGTCAATACAGTTCTGTAACTTATAATTCAGAAACAAGAGATTGCAAGCCAGAAATTGGGCATATGTACTCTAGGATTCATTACAGCTCTAGTTTTTGAAAAGGATTTTTTTACCTTTTTTAAAAAATAAACAATGTACTGTAGTATGGCTGCTATTTGTGTGAAGGTTACTTGCTTATCCTATACATTCATCACATTTATTATTCTCTGTACTAGAATTTGAGATAGTAGTAGCTAAATGTTTCCATGAGTAAATGTGAGAAGATATAGGTAGTAGCTTAGACAAAATTTACCTTAGTGTCTAACAGCTAGATATCACAGCTGGCTGCATCTCTGGTGGGCGAATGCTAAAATATGCTGGGGAAAGGTGAAATTTATTAAAATGCTATTAGTTATATTTTGAGTATGAAGTCCTATAGTGCTGATATACAACAGGCATCAATCCAAAGCAATTTGTCTGGCAGAAATATCTTCCATGATTAACATTTGAATTAGTATTAACTATTTCCCAGGCACAACACCTGATATAAAACTACTCTTAATTCCTTCCACCAACTCTTCACTATTCAGTCTTGTCTATCTCCTTGCAAGGCAGAGATAAACATTTATTTGTCTAGAGACAGGTAGAGTTAAAATTTAATTTCTCTTGTTCTTTTTCAACCGCTCAGAGAAAGGAGTATATGATGGGAAGACTATCAGAGGTGGGTTGCCTTTTGTACTTGAGGGTGGCTAGATTTGTCTTTATTGTTGTTTTTATATACACTTATTTAAATACCTAAATAGGTTGTATATTTTTTAGCATAAAGGCTTTTATGGGGCATATTAAGTCATGATCCTAAGTCACATGATTTTGAGGCATTAAACGTAAGCACCCAACTGAGTTTTATATTGATTTAGCCTAGTTTAATTGTTTAAGAATTGTTTGGTAAAGGTTTTATTTTGTACCAAACCAAGATGACTGTGTGCTGCTCAATGACTTCTCTGAAAATGAGAGACGCTAGTATAGAGTTGTTTTTATTTGCTATTCATTGCTTATATTTTTTAAATTAAAAGTAAGTAGCACTGTAGACATGTTTATAGTAAACAAGTGAGATATGAATCACTGTTTAAAAATGTATGCTGATGCTACTACAAGCCATTACAGCAGACCATGAATTAATAATGCATACTTTGTCATTGATTTAGTTATGATGACTTTTACATTCCTCATTAAAAGAGGAACGAGTTACTGGCACTTGAAGGTCTTAGGGGAGATTCTAAACTCGGTTCATAAGTTCATAGGGGAGGGAAGAGCCAACAGGATAGAACAGGACATGGTCCAGTAACTGAGGAAGGGATAAAATTAGCTGTGTGGATTAATCTTCTAAATTCTTCTTAACTAAAATGGTAACCATTGACCCTTTTGGAAGGGGGTCCCATGGTCAGCTACAAAAGGGCAGCTCTTCTGAATGTTTTGTCAGTGTCAATGGGTAGTGATGATCTTTGTGAATATAAAGTTAAATCTATTTGCATCAGATCAGTCAGTAGTCTCTTGGCTCTTATCCTTTCCACCCTTGGTGTATAAGGAAATAGTGCACAGTGTAAGTATAAAATCTTACAGGTTTATCATAGTTGGCACTTCAAGGACTTTGAGGTGGAGGATCCATCTGCCACTTAACTATCACTGTACTTATCCCTTGTGAATTTTTGATCACAGTTTAAACTAACTTGTGATGGATTATACTTGACTATGAGCCAAACTCTCACCCACCTGTTTACTCCCCTTCCTCAGTGAGGCAGGGGAGAAAATGGAATGAGAAAGTTCATGGGTCAAGATAAAGACAGGAAGATTGCTTACTGTTATGGATCGAATGGGAGCTTGAGACAAGCCCTGCCTTAGCCTCAGATTTTTGGCAGCAGCTTAAATTTAGGTGGCCCGCACCTAAAATTGCTCTGGCCCGCAAGTTCTAAGAATGGCTGATCAGATCTATAATAAAATGAGTTATTTATTGAATAAACAGGAGGTAACAGACAAAAGACCTTAAACAGAGTTACTCACTACACAGTATAAAACAAAAAGAACTAGTAGTAGATTACATAAAAAGTACATGGCATTAAGGTACCTATATTAAAGCTAGCAAAGAAATAGTATAGATTAGGAGTCAATGTAAATTACCACTGAAATGACAGTAGTGTACACAGATTCCCTTCTCTCAACTCCTGGGAAAGTAATCACAAAGCAGGTGTCCCAACTTTGAGGAGAAAGCCCCACACATTTCCAAGGAATGTGCAGAAGATTTCTGCTCTGTGAGTTTTGTGTAGCTTTTATAGTTTGTAAAGTGAAGTGTCTGTCAGTCAGAAATTCCAGCTTATCTTTCCACATCTTGCTTCCACAGCAAGATGTTTATTGTCAGCTGAAAGCCTTACTGCCATGGTGCCAAAATAACTCACTACAAGACAAGCTGTCCTGATTGAGTTATTTCACCAAAGCTCATGTGAAGCTCATGTGAGGGGAGAGATGCCCTGAGTTATTTCACCAGCTAACAAGCAACAGAAAAGCTCTCGTGGTGGGGGAGATGCCCTGCTACACTTACCAGTCACTATCACAGGCAAAACAGGCTTGACTTGTGGAAAATTAATTTATTGCAAATTAAAATAGATTCAAGTGGTAAGAAACAGGGAGACAAACATTAAAATAACACCTTTCTTTCCTCCTTTCCCATGTTTAGATTCATTTCTTCACTCCAGACTCACCACCACTCCCAGGGTGCAGGGGAAATGAGGGAGGGGAGTTTACAGTCTGTACATAATGGTTGCTCTCTGCCACTCCTTCCCTCTTGTACTTAATTTCCTCCTGCTCTGGTGTAGGTTCTCTACAGGTCACAGTTCCGATCGGGAAAGTCTGCTTCAGCATGGTCTCTTCTAGGGGAGATGGTCCTGTCAGGAAAACTCTGCTCTGGCATGGGTTCTCTGCGGGTTCTTCATGGGCCACAGTTCCTTCATGAAATACCTAACTGCTCCAGCATGGGTCCTTTTCTTCCCCTCCTTCTCTGCCTGTCCAGTGGTGGTTTTTTTGCTCTTTGCTAAATATGTTTTCACAAAGGCACCATAAACTTTGCCGATTGTCTCCACTTTAGCTGTCAGTGGAACCATTGCCAAGCCAGTGGGAACCAGCTGTGTCTGACACAGGGTAGCCCCTGACTTCTTATAGAGGCTACTCCTGCAGGTGTTGTCATGTCTGTGTGTGTATGTGTGTCCATTACAAAAACCTTGCCACGTATTCCCAATACACCTGTAATCCTAAGAAAATTAATTTCACGACTGAATGATGGCTTTTGAAGAAATACAAAAAGTACTTTACAACTTCTGTCTTTAGTAATGTGCCTCATAGTCTAAATATTAAGGAAAAATAGTTTATAACAATTCTCTGATCACATGATGCCCTGTTAGTGACAGTCTGTAGTAGTACCAAAATTCTAATTCAGGCCCTATTTTTAATAATTTTTCTACATGGTTCTATGAAATACAGAAATTGTACTGACCATTGCTACTCTGCTTCATTTGTACTCTTTTCTAAATTTCTTTGAACTTTCCATTATCTGGTTCTGCTAATAAAACTTTTTCAAGTAACAAGACTTTACTTATCAGCTTAGTGTCTTCAAGAAAAAATACTTAGTCACCGAGATGAGCAGCTCTGGTACCAGCACGCAGCATAGCATAGGGGGGTTTCCTGAACCTGGGGGAGCCACAAGAGCTGCCAGGAGCCCACAGCTGGTGCTACAGCAGCTGACAAGACCTGGATGGGGCCAGGAGCAACGGTAGTCAACCCCCCCACCCACATATGAAAGAAGCCCCTAGGGAGTGCTAGCAACCAGGGCAAGCCAACTGGGCAATTTGCAGGGAAGGGCAAGCAAAAAAGGTACTGTAGCTCTGCCAACTCGACCAGGGAGCAATGATATCCAGCCGGCAGAAGGCTATGAACACTCTAAACTCTGTGTTGCCTTTTTGCTGGTCTTAGAATTATGACCTAGACACAGTTAAAGGGATAAAAGGGTTTTACCTCAGTATTTTAATACGATCCTAGGTGCACAGCTCTTTAAGGTGGAACATGCTGAGATGCACACACCGTATAACACATATACAATTTTTATAGACTTTGTAAATTAGCATATCTGTCTAGGATCCCCTAATAAGAAGCTTAATAAATGAAGTAATGTCCTTCTACTCTAAAGAATTCCCCCCCAGATGAGGCTTTAGCCCAGTTTACAAAATATGTTCTAGAGAGAAGGTTTCAACCAAGGTTGAAACCTTGAGTTCTTAAGATAGCATAGGGCTCTCTGGTCTTCTACTGAGGATGTTTGGTCTTCCTGTTTAGCAGAACCCCAAAACTAAACTAGAATATCATACGACAAAAATTACAAGTATGGAGGCTAAGGGTACAGAGGGTATATAAAAGGTATAAAAAAATATATAAAAGGATATATAAAAAGAAAAGGCAAAAATCATCAGGCGTAATCTGCACCCACAACTAATTACACAGATTTCCAGACAGAGCTCTGGTGGAAATATGCTGCTACCCAGATGTCAGGCTGCAGGGCATATCCTACTCTTATGCCAGTACTGGACAGCAGCAGTGAGCACAACTGGGGGAGGTGCACCCAGGTAGAGGAGCTCCTCCACTTAGTGAGAGTGCTCTAGGGTGTGGTGAGTAGGTTGTTAAGGAGTATCAGGGAGAGTGAGAGAGACTACTGGAATTGCCCCTTACCTTCCCTGGGGCAGGGCTGTCAGGCAGACAGAACATATGATATGGAAGATTCCCTATCCTGTCTCTGCTTGGCAGAATGTGGTGACTTAACTGATAGGACACAATGGTGACAAGTTCCTGCTTGGTGTAGCAGAAGTAAGGAGGGGAGTCAGCAGAACTACTACCTTGGACTTGTGGAGGACACACTTCGGCCTCTTTAGGGGCCTGGTTGAAAGAGTCCCTTGAGAGGCAGTCCTGAAGGGGTAAGGAGTCCAGGAAGGCTGAACATTCTTCAGGAAGGAAATCTTAAAGGCACAGGTCATCCCAGTGTGCTGAAAGATAAGCTGACAGGGAAGAAGACCAGGCTGGATTAACAGAGAGCTTTGGCTGGAATTCAGGGAGAAAAAGGAGAGTTTATGACCTTTGGAAGAAGGGGAAATCAATCCAGGAGGACTACAAGGATGTTGAGAGGTTGTGCAGGCAGAAAATTATAAGGGCCCAAGCCCAACTAGAACTTAATCTGACTACTGCTGTAAAAGACAATAAAAACTGTTTCTATAAATACATTAGCAACAAAAGGAGGGCTAAGGAGAATCTCCATCCTTTGTTGGATGTGAAGGGAAACATAATGACAAAGGATGAGGAAAAAGCCAAGGTACTGAATGTCTTCTTTGCCTCAGTCTTTAATAGCATGACCAGTTGTTTTCAGGGTACCCAGCCCACTGACCTGGAAGACAGGCAGGAAACAGAATGAGGCCCCCATAATCAAAGGGGAAATGGTCGGCAACCTGCTACACCTCTTAGACATGCACTAGTCTATGGAGCAGGACGGGATCCCATCTAAGGATACTGAGGGAGCTGGTGGAAGTACTCATTAAGCCTACACCTCTTAGACATGCACTAGTCATGGAGCAGGATGGGATCCATCTAAGGGTACTGAGGGAGCTGGTAGAAGTGCTCACTAAGCCACTTTCAATCATTTACCATCAGTCCTGGTTAACAGGGGAGGTCTCAAGTTACTGGAGGTTAGAAAATGTAATGTTCATCTACAAGAAAGGCTGGAAGGAGGATCTAGGGAACTACAGGACTGTCAGCCTGACCTTGATGCTGGAGAATGTTATGGAACAGATTATCTTGAATGCCATCATGCAGCATGTACAGGAAAACCAATTGATTGCATCTAGTCAGCTTGGGTTTATGAAAGGCACGTCCTGTTTGACTGACCTTATCTCCTTCTATGACAAGGTGACCCACTTATTGGGCAAGGGAAAGGCTGTGGATGTTGTCTATCTGAACTTCAGTAAAGCCTTTGACACCATTTCCCACAGCATTCTCCTGGAGAAACTGCTCATGGCTTGGACAGGTGTGCTCTTCACTGGGTAGAAAAGCGGCTGAATATCTGGGCCCAGAGAGTGGTGGTGAATGGCGTTAAATCCATTTGGTGGCTAGTCACTAGTGGGGTTCTCCAGGGCTTAGTATTGGGACCAGTCCTGTTTAATATCTTTATTAATGATCTGGATGAGGGGATCAAGTGTGCCCTCACCAAGTTTGCAGATGACACCAAGTTGGGTGGGAGTGTTGATCTGCTGGAGGGTAGAAAGGCTCTACAGTAGGATCTAGACAGATTGGATTGATGGGTCAAGGCTAATTGTTTGAGGTTCATCAAGGCCAAGTTCCGGGTCCTGCACTTAGGTCCCAACAAACCCCATGCAACGCTACAGGTTTGGGGAAAGAGTGTCTGAAAAGATGCCTGGCAGAAAAAGATGTGGGAGTGTTGATTGACAGCCAGCTGAACATGAGCCAGCGTGTGCCCAGGTGGTCAAGAAGGCCAATGGCATCCTGGCTTATATCAGCAATAGTGTGGCCAGCAGGACTAGGGAAGTGATTGTCCCCCTGTAGTCAGCACTATTGAGGCCATACCTCATACCTGCAGCCGCTCGGGAGTCATCGCACCGGCCCTGCCCGGCCGGGAGCTCAACAGCGCCCCTGCTGCTTGCGACCGTGATTACACCACACGGGAAAGTGCTCGGCAGCTCAAAAAGTCATCTGCTATTGGTTTTCTGGTTCTATTTGTGGTTGTTATTATTGTTATTGCTTGTTTATAGGTACTAGTAAAGAACTGTTATTCCTTTTCCCATACCTTTGCCTGAAAGCCCTTGATTTCAAAATTAAAATAATTCGGAGGGAGGGGAAATCACATTCTCTGTCCTAAGGGAGGGTTCCACCTCTCTTAGCAGACACCTGTCTTTCAAAGCAAGACAACAGAAGAGAAACATTTTGAATTTTCTCATTATACCATCTCAAAATTTACATACTTATGTGTTCCTGTGCTTATCACAGAAACAACATAATATTGGTATAAAAAGAGGTTTGAGAAAGTTGACTATTATCTTATATGGAAGTATATTGGTCTCGATTATTACACACCCATTTTTGAAAAGGGTAGTAAGGAGTTCCCTGGGAACTACTGACCAGCCAGTCTTACCTCTGTGCCCGGTAAGATCATGGAACATATCTGCCTGGAAGACATATTTAAACATATGGAAAACAGGAAGGTTATTAGAGACAGCCAACATGGTTTCAGCAAGGCCAAGTCATGCCTGACTAATCTAGTGGCCTTCTATGATGGGGTGACTGCATCAGCGGACAAGGGAAAAGCAACTGATGTTACCTGTTGTGGACTTATTCTTGCCTCTAAATTGGAGAGGCATGGGTTTGATAGATAGACTGTTGGATAAGGAATTGGCTAATGGCTGCATTCAAAGTCAACAGCTCAATGTCCAAGTAGAAACCAGTAATGGATGGTGTCCGTCAAGGGTCCATACTGGGACCAGTAGTGTTCATTATCTTCATCGACAAAATAGTGCTGTTGACACACCTGAAGGATGGTATGCCATCCAGAGGAACCTAGGCAGGCTCAAGAAGAGAACCCATGGGAATCTCATGAGGTTTAACATGACCAAGTACAAGGTGCTGCACCTGGGTCAGGGCAAACCCCAGTATCAATACAGGCTGGGGGATGAACAGATTGAGAACAGCCCTGCAGAGAAGGACTTGGGGGTGCTGGTGGATGAGAGGCTGGACATGAGCTGGCAATGTGCATTTGCAGCCCATAAAGTCAGTTGTATCCTGGGCTGAATCAAAAGAAGTGTGGCCAGCGGGTCAAGGGAGGTTATTCTGCCCCTCTACTCTGCTCTCGTGAGACCCCACCTGCAGTGCTGCATCCAGTTCTGGGATCCCAGCACAGGAAGGACATTGACCTGTTGGAGCAAGTCCAGAGGAAGGTCACCAAGTTGATTGGAGGGATGGAGCACTTTTCCTATGAGGAAAGGCTGAGAGAACTGGGTTTGTTCAGACTGAAAAGGAGAAGGCTTTGGCATGACCTAATTGTGGCCTTCCAGTACCTAAAGGGAACTTACAGGAAAGATGGGGCAAGACTATTTATAAGAGCATGTAGTGACTGGACAAGGGGGAATGGGTTATATCAAGGGTAGGTTTAGATTAGGTATTAGGAAAAAATTCTTTACTCAGAGGGTGGTAAGGAACTGGAACAGGTTGCCCAAATAATTTGTGGATGCCCCATCCCTGGAGGTGTTCAAAGCCAAGTTGGATGGGGCTATGTGCAACATGGTCTAGTTGAAGGTGTCCCTGCCCATAGCTGGGGGGTTGGAACTAGATGATCTTCAAGGTCCCCTTCCAACCCAAACAATTCTATGATTCTATGAAAGACAGTGGGATTGAGTGCACCTGCAACAAGTTTACAGATGATACCAAGATGAGCAGAGCAGTAGATTCACTTGTGGGAAGGGATGCCATCCAGAGGGACCTTGAAAGGCTCAGTCCATGTGAGCCTCATAAATTTCAACAAGGCCAAGTACAAGGTCCTGCATCTGGGTCAGGGCAATCCCCAGTATCAATACAGACTTGGGGGATGAATGGATTGAGAGCAGCCCTGCAGAGAAGGATTTGATACTGGTGGATGAAAAATTGGATATGAGCTGGCAATGTGTGCTTGCAGCCCAGAAAACCAATTGTATCCTGGGCTGAATCGAAAAAATGTGGCCAGCAGGTCAAGAGAGGTGATTCTGCCCCTCTACTCTGCTCTAATGAGACCCCACCTGGAGTACTGTGTGCAGCTCTGAGGTCCCCAGTACAAGAAAGATGTGGACCTATTGGAGTGGGTCCAGAGGAGGGCCATGAAAATTAAATCAGAGGACTGGAACACCTCTCCTATGATGACAGGCTGAGAGAGTTGGGGTTTTTCAACCTGGAGAAGAGAAGGCTCTGGGGAGACCTTATTGCTGCTTTTCAATATGTATAAGGGGCTTATATGAAAAGACAAAGAGAGACTTTTTACCAGGGTCTGTATTGACAGGACAAAGACCAATGATTTTAAACTGAAAGAGGATAGGTTTAGATTTGACATAAGGAAGAAATTTCCTATGATGAGGGTTGTGAGGCACTGGAACAGGTTGCCTAGAGAAGCTATGGATTCCCCATCATTGAAAAGTGTTCATGGTCAGTTTGGATGGGGCTTTGAGCAACCTGATTTAATGAAAGCAGGGGGTAGAAGAATTGGATCTAAATGATCTTTAAAGACTGATCATTCTATGGTTCTGTTGTTTGTCGCCAGTTAGAAATCTGTTTTCTTTCTTATGACATGTTCAGTAGCAAGCAAAAATAGTTTTTCTTTGGCAATTTATTTGTTTGAAAATCATATTTCCTGCTATAACAAATAGCAATACAAATGACAATGAGTGGCTGTCCAGTAGTACCAGCCTTCAAACAAAGGAAAACTTGAACTGCAAGTATACCTAGCTGCTGCTTGATTTGTAATTGCATTTATGATGCTTTTTGCTCTCTCCAAGATGTTTTAAAAGGTAGTGACCAAATTGAACTGTATTGTGTAGCTTTTTTTCATCATATTTTTTTAAGTGCTGAAGCTTTTCACTTAATTGTACAAATTTAAATGTTATGATTGATAAGCAGAAAGTGAAATTAACTGTGTGGTTAAACATGAACAGTATTATTTTACCTTTTTCAACGTTTTAGCTTTAGTAGCAGTTGTTTTTATTCTGTGAGGATGCCTTAAAATGGAATTGCGATTCATTAAAATTAAATATGTTAATTGCATGCAAAACAAAATTATTTTCATTGTGCCCAAAAACCAGATCTCTCATCTCATTTATTCAGAATAAAATTTTTCAGAGACTATTATATTTTTTTTAAAGTAAGACTTGAGCAAGAATGAGTATTTGAACACATGTTCAAGTTTCTGTGGAAAATTAGAACCAACTGCAGAGGAGTTCCTCTTAACTGGAAGAGATTACCATTTCTATAATACTACTAATCCTTATCAGGTTAAATCATCACAGAAGTTAAATTTAACAAAAGATATTGTGGAACTCTGCTAAGATTTTCATGGAGAATTAAAGTCTTGAGGTGGGACAAGCTGCTGAAGGAATTATACACCTTGTTTTTAATAGAGTTATGATTACATCTTCAGCATTAGTAATTTTATATACTGTTTTTATTGGTTTTTAAGACTCATGAGACTTCATTGATAAGACTGCTATTTGTGTCTTTTGGATCTCTATCATACATGGGCTGTTTATTGACCTTAAATTGTTCCTAGAGACATTTTTCTTTGGTCACTGTCACTAATCTAAGGATGGATGTTGTTTTCTGCAACTGATTTTTCTTTTCTTAGATGTTGCTTTTAAGCATGCTTCTGATGTGTATATTGCCATATCAATGAAGAGTACTATAACTGGTAATTAATCCAGAAATATATTTTGGAATTAGCTAACATTTGTGAGAATTTTAATCAGGCAACCCACTAAATATCACTTTAGGAATGAATATGCATATTGTAACATGCTAAAATAAAGATAATAATATACATTTATCACCAATGTAATGTCGTAATGTTCATGTTTCTTCATATGTTGTATTCACAAATGTCAAGTTACTGTTTTGGGTTTTTTTAACTCAATAGAATAAAACTTGTGTAACACTCTTTTAGTGGGTTGAAACTGTCAAATAGGTTACATGACTGTTAATCAGAGCAACTGCCATTCACCAAAAGGAATCTTCCTGTGCAAGCTAGATTACAAAAATGAGGAAGGGTAAAAAGCATATTTAATCTATTATCTGCTTTAAAGAGTATCACTTCTCTTGCTGTGGCCTTTGCATATAATTTTTCTTGTGTTTTACTAAAAAGAAATGTTAGAAAAATGTTGTTGCTGCCATATGTCTTTAAAAATACTTGAAGTCAAAAATACCTGTAAGTGCAGAGGAAAGCAAAATTTCCCTCAGGTGACAACACAGGTTAGGGAAAACAAATGCTCTGAAGAATTTTAATCAACCACCACTAATGTTTCCACTGAATTCTTCCTACTGGGGTAAGGGAATTATGTTTACCGTTCTGCAGAGAGCAACAAGGTAGCAAAAGTATATAATACTATTAGGTGATATTGCTCTTTCAGAGCTGATTTAGGGTTTTAACAAGCAAGTTTCACTTTTGATGTTCTGTGTAGCAATGCCTAAAATAGTTCTTTTGGCTTAAGCAAACTAGTTTTAGAAACTACTATTATGAAAGCAACCTTATACAAAATATTGAAAGTGTTCCACTACTTTTCAGTGCAGGTTTTTTTCTTTTTCCAGTGCAATGTAGTGGTCTTTATACCCTAATTTGAATAAGGTGCACTAAGCTGTATGTTAGAAATTAATGTATCTTATATTCATATATAATAATAATATATTGCCTTATTAAAGCATGCAGCTCCTGTCCAAAGTAGAATTTTGAGTATGTACTTGTTTAATGTTATGTTTGTATCTGTGTACAGAAAGCATAGAAACAATGTTGGACCAAGCAAACCTATTTCTCAGCCACGAAGAAACATTGTAGGCTGCAGAATACAACATGGCTGGAGAGAAGGGAGTGGACCTGTAACACAGTGGAAGGGCACAGTTCTTGATCAAGTTCCTGTAAATCCCTCCCTCTATCTTATAAAGTATGATGGATTTGATTGTGTGTATGGACTAGAACTGCACAAAGACGAAAGAGTTTCAGCACTTGAAGTCCTTCCAGACAGAGTCGGTAAGAGGTTTTTTCCTATATTTGCATATGTTGTCAGAAATTTAAATTTTATTAAATTACTTTTCATTACATGGCAGATAATCTAAATGCTCCATTCAATTTTTTTTTTATTTCACAAAGTCTTGATGATAGCAGAGAGTAGTGCTGTCTATTGTCTTTAAATGGTATGCAGAAAATTCTGTGGGTTTTCTTTTTGAGAGTCTTATCCCTAATGAGCTCATGTACATGTAACATCGATATTTCTATTAAAATTTAAACTCTGAGCCAGCTGAGAAATGTCCTGGCTATGCTGTCTTGTGTGTATTTGACAGTAATTATGTGTTTGGTTGGGGTTTTTTTAATGTGCTTTCCCTAGGTATTTATACAAGCAGATGGAAAAAAAGCATTTTCTAAGTGAAATAACTTGACTAGTAACAAAGCTTTATTGTTTTTTATAATTAGCACTGATTTGTTAAACTGCAGGTGTTTCCAAACTGTAAAGTTCAAAGTTTGCCCTAGTAATTACTTATTTCTGAATGGAATAAATTCTTGGTTTTCCTGACTGCAAAGAAATCAGTAGCAGTCTCTAGAATGGGGTTAGAGGGAACCAAACCTAACGCCTTCATTAATAACTTCATACAGCTGCTCTGTGATTAAACCTCTCTTCCTCCCCTCCTCCCCCCCCTCAATACAAATATTTAAAATACGGATGCTTTTCCTTGTCGTGGCTTATATTGGTCTCCCTTTACCTTGCATTATGATAGTTTGATTGGGGGGGGGTGAAATGATGGAAAATGTCAATAAAGAGTGTTAATATGTTAAAATAATTCTTCAAGTTCTGCTGTTTTTTGGTCTTCAACTCTCTGAAATGGACATTATTTGGTTTTCATGTGAATTTGCTAACTTTCAAATTAATTTATTCATTAATCTGGATAAAGGTAATTTTTTATAAAGACTTATTTCTGTACTTTTTGAATGGACATACTTATGAACTGCTACCATTTCAGCTTCATCTCGAATTAGTGATGCCCACCTGGCAGACACAATGATTGGCAAAGCTGTGGAACATATGTTTGAGACAGAGGATGGCTCAAAAGATGAATGGAGGGGGATGGTCTTGGCTCGAGCTCCTATTATGAACACATGGTTTTATATTACCTATGAGAAAGATCCTGTGTTGTATATGTACCAACTCTTAGATGACTATAAAGAAGGTGACCTTCGCATTATGCCCGATTCCAGTAAGTAGACCGGTTACTTTTTTCTTCTGGAAAGTGTCATGTCTCTCTATTATTGTACGGTTTATGGGTTATGTATGGAAAAGAGAGTTGACAAACAAGTATATTTTTAAAGTATCAAAACTAGCAAAGTTTACAGCACTATTGAAAAAACATCTGTATTAAACAATTTGTGAAATATTTTACTTGAATCAGTGGTGAAATATGCAATAAATACTGAAAAATCCTTTTCTAATTCCTAGTTCTGATAAAGATATACATACTGTTATGAAGAGATTACACTTAGATTGTTTTTTTCCACTGACAAACTAGAAGCATTCCATTGTTATTTTCTTATAGAAGTGTCACAAATCAAGGAGTTGTATTTTTGAAGCAGTTGTTATAAAAATAATGTTTTGGGGCTAACTAAAATAGGTTAATTTAGTTTGGGTAAGCATCTTCAGTTTGGAAAGCTTTTGAATAGTTTCTTGGAGGAAAGAAGCACTAATCTTTTGAAAACTCATTTTCTCTCATACGTTTAAACATATAAACAGAAAAAAATTTCAATAGGTCCAGAGGAATATTTTTTTCTTCCTTTTTAAAAGTGAAAGTTATTGGCTTTTTTCCTATAAATATTTTTGTGGAATTAGTGTTGTTCAAGGGATTTCAGCTAATACCAAAAAAAAAAAAAAAAAGAAGAAAAAGTTTGTCGATAGTATTGTACTCTCATTTCTGTCCTGTGCCTCAAAAGTGCTTCTGTGACAGAGGCAATTTTGTTTTAAAGTAAATCATTAATTCGATAGCCAAACAGTAATTATGCAATGCGCTACATAAATATTTAAAATTAATTCATTGTGTTTCTGAAACTGTCTTACTTCAGATCTAACACTGGCTGAGTAAACAAGTGGCACTTATTTGCGTAACCTCTGTAGTAATCCTATGGTTTTAGATTTTTTCCAGCCTAACAAAAAGCAACTTATCTGTGTCCTGAGAGAGAGCCACAAATGTTAATGGAAAAACTGACTTTCCTATCATAAAAAAACAAAGCAAGCTCTTTCAGAATTGGCACCCTGAAATACCTTGCAATTACTTTTTAAATTCTGCTTTGCTTTCTTCTTTCTTAGAAAAATAACTTAAAATACTTATGCTTTTCATATTTAAGAATTAAGTTTTTAATGTGTTCTTTTTTTCCTATCTATTGTGGGTCCCTTCCAACTCAGGATATTCTATGATTCTACAATTACTTACCTCTGTTTCTAAAACACTCCAAACTATGAGCTACCTTCCCTGAATTTGGATCTTTTACAGACAATGCAAATTGTGTCTTTAAGGATACTTTGGGATAGATTTTGCTAGAAAACCAAATAATAAAATTAAACTTCTCAACAGTATCCCTTCTAGTGTGAAATTGAAAGCTCCTTTTAATAGCATTATTGATTAAGGAGGTTACACTTAGCTTGGAAGATGTGGTTTTGTTGCAATGACATATTTGCATTGACATTTTGGATAGTGTGTGAGTTCTAGTACACCTGCCTTTCTGTTAAATATACTCAGTGCCTTTTTCTGCTGGGGGCTCAAATTCAATTATCTACAAACATTTTTTGTAATTGGTGTGTAAACCTTCATGTCAAAATATTTACTTTTCTAACCAGTTGAAGTGCTAATTTTTGATTCATAAAAGTGAAGACGGTATTACTTAAAAAAATAAAACCTGTGACTACTCTCTAGAAGCATGGCAATAGGTGCTTGTCTAAACAACTAGTTTTAGACATTGCATTTTAAACTTGTGATTGTTTCTTAATTTATAAAGAAATCTGCAGATTTGTATATTGGAAAAAAATCCATAAATGTCTACCAAAGTACATTGTATTTTCATATTACAGATGATTCACCTCCTGCAGAACGAGAACCAGGTGAAGTTGTAGACAGCCTGGTAGGCAAACAAGTGGAATACGCCAAAGAAGATGGCTCAAAACGGACTGGCATGGTCATTCATCAAGTTGAAGCCAAACCATCTGTCTATTTCATCAAGTTTGATGATGATTTCCATATTTATGTCTACGATTTGGTGAAGACATCTTAGACATCATAATGAACTTCTGCCAAATTTGTGGAACTATTAAATGTAAAATTTGTAGACATGGACTTGACTGTTTTTCAGTTGAATGAAAGCTTAAATGTCCCTGCGAACCCACAATCTCTGCCAGCAACTCTGTTTTGTTCTGAATAATACAAATTTATGTGAACATGACACATCTTGTGTAAGAGAGCTCCTTTTCTTGAAGGAAATCATTATATTTGGGTGGTAGGGAGTTAAAAGCAAAGAACACTTGCAAATTCAAACTGTGTGAAGTCAATCTAGTATTGTAATCTAGATTTTTTCTTAGATTAACTTTTTCTTCAACCTTGCATCACCTGTTCAACTGCCACATGCAAGTGTAGTTTGCTATTTTCCATATGCCTTCTTTTGCAACATTAAATTTAATTTCTTGGCTACTGGCAGTTCTTGTTTTCTGGGTTGGGACAGAGGTGACTTTTCTGAAAGGTTTAAACAGTTTGTGCAGCAGTAAGGAGTGCCTAACCCAAGTAACATCAATTTACTGTGTTTCTACTCTGTTTCAAATTAAGTTTTTTAAAAACTTGCAGTACATGGAAGTACTTGTGCATTTTTGCTAGTCACAGGGCAGTAGGCTATCAAGTGTTTGACTTATGCACCTTTCAGTGAAAAGGCTTTAAACTATAAAAATATATTTAATCTGTATATCCAGTTAATTAGAAAATGCAGGTTAAAGGCCTGTGTTTACAAGTTGTAGGAACCAGTAAAATACACACAACAAAGCTGCCTTTAATCCTAAATGTTGTACTCTGTTTTGTTATACACATTTCATAGCAGAATACAAGTGCTTGGTGCCATAAGTTTAACAGTATATAATGCTACTTAAGCAGACTTTAGACTACACATTGGCAATCAGTAGTCTCTCATTTAACATCAGAACCTAGCAACCTGGATGTTTGTGTGTGGACTTAGAAACCTAGTATTAGTTAATCTTTTACATGGTAAATACAAGTTTATGGGGGAGGGGGTCCTTTTACACCGAGGACCTCCTTTAGAGAAGGAGAAGCATTTGTTGCCTTCTCAGTCTGCTGTATTCCTTTGCTTTGTTTTGTGTTGGGGTTTGCTATTGTTTTTAACCATTTTGGTTCAAGAAGGCATCATTTCAATGTATTCTATTTTTGACTTTTCCACGTAAGGAGTGTCCAGACAAATCTACGGTTTAAACCTGTTGTTGCCTTTTGTGGTGTACTTGTTTTGAGGTATGCCTTTAACATGAATTTCATTCTATGAACACTAGAGTTTTGCATGCCAGTGGTGTACTATCTAATGAGAGCTATAGGCAGTCTCAGTGGTTCAGTCATCTGCATTAGATTGTGGATGTAAATAACAGCCCGCAACAGCAGAATCCTTCCTTTCACAGTTTTAATCTTGCAAGATAGTTGTAAATCAAGGTTAGGGTCTTTGGGTTTTTTTAAGAACAGCAACTTTTAAAAGCATCATAATTGTAACAAGGATCAGCACAGCAACAAAAATTTCATGTTGAAGCAGAGTTCTGCAAGCTTCAAAGCACTGCTTCACAGAAATACAGTATGTGAAGAATGTGAATACGGTCAACGCTATTGATGGAAAGAAGGAATACATAGATATCCAACCTTATGATGTTAGTGGAAGGATGCAGGAGAGATATTGCTAATCAGAGATCAGAGGTCTGACCTCTATTGTGGGTATTCTTAATATCAAAGACTCAGTGGCTTAAGTCCTTTTCTGTCTATTTCTTTTGCCTGATTTCATACTTTAGCCTTAAGGCTTGTGCCTCATTATGCTGTTAAATGGTAATACTGTATAAATATGGTATCTTAATTCTTTGTCCCCTGCTACTATATTACGTTATGTCCTGTATTTCATCATGGGCAACCAAAGGCAGGCTATTGTCTTTCAGTTCACAACTTCTCAATCCAGTCTTTAAGCACCAAGTATCTGAGTCAATAAATTTTCATTGTGTTTTGAACAAAATGAGCAGATTTGCAACACAGTGCTTTCATCCTGCAGATCTGTTATGTGCTTTCTATTGACTCTTAAGAGTCCTGCATGTAAATCTCAAAGCTGAGCCTGGCTCCATGAGCCCAAGTTGATATTTGTGGCAAAAGAATGAGTGTATTGGTTACACACAAAATACACTAATAACTTAGTACAATGAATTTTGGGCTTTACATCTAAGAATGTAACAAAATGTTTTGTTTTGAAATATTTGAGGTTTAGCTGTACTGGAACATTTTTAGCATTTGGCTTGCATTTGTGGGTTTTTATGTAAGCCACTCTAATACACCACATATTTTGCTAATTAGAATATAATCTATACAGTATATACTGTCAAATTTTATGGTTGTTTTTATATGTCCCCATTGTCTGTTGCATGGTTTTTTTCTTTTAATTTTTTTTTTCTTAAGGTTTGTGTGGAGGGGTGTTTAATAGCTTAAACCACCTTTTTGAGACTTGATACTAGTTCCACTCCCTGCCATCTGCTTTGGGCTTATTTTAGGCTCATGTTTCAGATCTGCATGCAGTGCTTGCATTACCCTAGTAAATACTTGTTGGTCCCTTGTTCTAGGGGTTCAACATTACTTTCCAAATTTATCATAGGTCTTGTGATGACACAAGCCATGGATCTTTGTATAAAAGTTATTGGCCTATCATTTACCTGCTGTAGTATTGTTGTATGTTGTGTGTGCATGATGTTGAGCTGCCATGGAAAACTTTTAAAAAGGAAAAAAATCCACCTTAAATGCAGACCATCCTTTTTTGCATGCTTAGAAGGTTAGAACATTCAATGTAACAAACTGAAGTTGCATGTTATAATGTTTAGGTTTGGGGTTTGTTCTGTTTTTATTTTGTGTTCAGTTTTTTGTGAATTTCCTTATTGTGGTGTTTGAATGGTTGTTAGTAGGATTAAATGCACTGGTGAGGCAAACATAGTTCCAACGAGAGGTAACTTTCCAGTTGTATGTGTCATACAGCATTTGAAGGGACCATGTATTCTGTTCAAGAATAAATAAAATCATAATTGATAAGTAAAACACTGATTTTTTTTTTTCTTTTGAATGCCAAACCCTAAACTAAGTGGGACTACATAAAGACTGAAAAACTTTGGGGAAAATCCTATTCATTACAATAGGTATACATCTTCTTTAAATTAATTATTTAAAATGGAGGAGTTATCTTCAAATAGAATAAATTACAGTTGCTTCAGGGAAAAATAGTTGTGGCAAAAAACAGTTTCTGGTTCCTTGAAAATGTTGTGCATTTTGTATTTTATATCATTAGTGCAATTTGGATGGTTCTTGGTATGTGTATAGTTCAAAGGTCTTCGTGTTCACATTTTAAAATTAGGTAGTGACTTCATCTTTAGAACTTGGTCTCATTATTTTTATTTTCTTTGCATTTAGAAGTATGAACACTTGAAATCTGTTACTTAATTCTGTAAGTAATTTTTATAATTATGATGTAACTCTATCCTTAAAACATTTAAAATAAATCCTTTATGTGCAACTCATGACTTTAAATTTTATTCTCATGAGCAAAATGTAGTGATGTAGATTGCAAAGAAGCAGTTTATTCTGTATTTTAATTTAAAAAGGCTTAGTATTTTAAAGTTGGGCCATGTGTGCTGGTATAATACTTTCCCCTATGAAATAAGTTTGCTTGCTAAGTCAATTTTTTCCCCATGTAGGTATGAATGTCAATAATATAGAATTTGTCTGAGGTAAAGCATAATGCTTAAATTGTATTTCACCAAAAAAAGAGAAAAATTCCTCCTCAGGGGTTTATGCAAGTCCGTGAGGAAGCATCTTATTTCCAGAACAAACTATAGCTCACACTGTAATCAGTAGTTCAGCAGCAGGGAACAGTAGAAGTGTTTGTCAGTGTTTAGCTGAGATTTGACTGTTTTGAATTAATGTGCTTAATTAAAATTGGAATTTTATTTTACTCACTAAATTAAAAAAAAAAAAATAGAATATATCCAAAACTAGACATGATATGCAGTGAAGAGAATAGCACAGTGCTGTGAATTTCCTTGAGGCACATTAAGTATTGCATACTAACGCATGAACACTTCATTATTTTATGTTGTTAAAGGTAAATTACCAAGCTTGACTTTGAATACTAAAATCTGATTATAGGGTGAAAAAATCTTATAGGAATAGCCCAAAATATATTTTTGACACCAAGTTGCCAACACCTCTGGACAGTGGGAAGGAGTGCACCCTCAGCAAGTGCACAGATGATGTAAAACTGGCAGGAGTGGCTGATACATCAGAGGGTTGTGCTGCCATCAAGGGGTGCCTTGACAGGCTGGAGAAATGGACTGACAGGAACCTCATGAATTTCAACAAGAGAAAGTGCCAAGTCCCACACCCGGGAAAAAACAACCCCATGCACCAGTACATGATGGGGGCTCACCAACTGGAAAGCAGCTTTGCAGTAAAGGACTGTATGTGTGTAGTGTCCTGGTGGACACCGAGCTAAACATGAGCCACCAATGTGTTCTTGTGGCAAAGAAGGCTAACAGCATCCTGGACTGCACTGGGCTATTGTTGCCAGAAAGTCGAGGAAGGTGATCCTTCCCCTTTACTCAGCATTGGTGAGGCTGCACCTAAAGTACTATGTCCAGTTCTGGGCCCTCCAGTACAAGAGTCATAGACACAGTCGAGAAAGATCTGTGAAGAGTCACAAAGATGATTAAAGGACTGGAGCATCTCTCTTATGAGGAGAGGCTGAGTGTCACCCAGCTTTATGGAGACAGACAGGTTCTTTTGGAAATCCTTGGCAGAATGATGATGAAACTAAGATGTAGTTACAATTAAAGTTTGGGTTTTTAAGCCAGACTTATGATTAGTATAGAATGGTATGATCAGAGTAGAACAGGTGTTTTAATTAGCAGAATCACTGTAGCACAATTTTATTAGTAGCATAGCACAGATTTTCAAGCCATAGCTTAGATTATGGTTTCTAATCACCTGGACCCTCTGCATGTCAGGTCAAATCTTAATACATGACTTGCCATATAAATATAACAATCATAATCTAGGCCTGAAAGATGTAAAAGGATTTGAGTCACTCAATCCTCAGTAGAAGCAGATGATGTTGGAAGCATCCTTGACCACTGGAGGATCACAAGTTTTGCTGTCCAGCAGCAGTTTCAGTCCAAGTCCCACTTAAGACATTTAACTGCTTGATTTTATAGGCAATGCTATGTGTGCTGCTAAGCTTCCCTGTTCTGTGTCAGGGTCACAACCACCTGATTGGCCAGGTGCCTGGGACCTTCAAGGCCAGTAAGGAGGAGAGTAGTTAGCCTGGCACCCGGGAACCTGGAGACTGAAAGGAAAGGGGAGAAGTCTGCCTAGTGCACAGGACCTTCAAGGCCTGATGAGGGAAAAGGGGACTGATATGTGCTCAGTTCAGTCACAGAGAATGGCTATTTGCATAATGGCATTAGTTATGTTAACCATATTACCAGGGGTCAGGAGTAGGTGGTCACACTGAGAGAGCTGGGAGTGTTTAGCCTGGAGAAAACTCAGAGAGGTTCTCATCAATGCATACAAATATCTAATGGAAGGAAGGAAGGAAGGAAGGAAGGAAGGAAGGAAGGAAGGAAGGAAGGAAGGGAGGGAGGGGGAGACGGAGACATGCTCTTCTCAGTAGTACCTAGTGACAGGTCCAGAGCCAATGGGCATAAGCTAAAACACAGGAGTTTCAATCTCAACATCAAAAAAATATTTTTTTTTTACTGTGAAGGTGACTGAACACTGGAATATTTTGCCCAGAGAGGTTGTGAAAAGAGTCTGATTACAAAAGGACAGTCAAGAAACTGAGAGGCCATTACAAGAAGACTGGAAAACCTATCCTGGAGGACAGCAGATTTTTTTCTCATGCACTCACACTCATTCCTTCACTTTTTTAAACACTCTCAGATGCTTCTGTCTTTAGTCAGTCACCCTTGCTGCAAATTTCTTTAAATTGTAATTGAATAATCTTCCAGTCTTCTGGGGGACACCCCTTTTGTCTGAGTAATTCCTGGAGATCTGGCTCATATTTGATGAAAGAGAGTTGCTAAATTAACAAAGAAATTACTAAAGATAATTATTCTATCTTCATAGTAGAAATCCTGTTTTGCTAGCAACTATTTTTAAGGAATTGTGAGAGACTAGAAGGATTGCTGGCTGGAAAAATTTTGGGTGCAGGTGTGGGGAAAGGGGCAGGTCAGGCCTTGCCCTGGTGAGGCAATGCCTTGCTCTGCACACCCCACCCCCTAGAGCCTGTATCCAAGCCCCTGCAGTAGCCACTAATCACTGGCACACAAGAGCCAGTGCTCCACACCCCACTCCTGGAGCCCCTAACCCAGCTCCTAAGTGGCTACCAGACTGGAAGTCCCACTGGAGGAAGGGCCCAGGAAAACCAAAGGGTACTTAAGCCAGGACACAAGGCAAGCACATGGCTTGACCCTACTTTCCCTTGGATTTTATATCAGCTGAACACCGCTGGAACCCACAAGTGGTAGCTTTATTTGTTCTTTTCTGTATCTCTTCTCTCTTTCTTCTCTTTCTTACAATTCCCTCTTCTCGAAGCTCGAGTAACTTAAATTTGGATGGACTTGGAGTTTGCTAAGTTGAATGGGCTAAGTTAATGCTTTGTGAAGTGTTTTACATTGACTGGATGCTGCTCTAAACTTGCCAAAGTTCTCTGATTATTTGAAGTTGACAGTAAAGTTTTTTGTTGTTTTGACCTCTTGAGAATATCTTGTCAGTATTCCTCTCTTGCGTCTAACTCAGGGTACATAAAAAAAACCGTAAGCCCTTTTAAGAGGCTCGTCGAGCGAGTTCTGGGACCTTACAGGAATGCTATAACAAAATATTTATGCTTGTACATTCATGTTCCATATTTTGTTTTCTGTGAAATAAGACTCTACACTGGCCTTATAATTAATAAGTAGAGGATTATAAAAATAGGGGATTTTTAACTACATTATAAAACAATCCAATCTGCTATGATCAACCCATTTCTGCTTTAAAATAAATTTAAAAAAGGAAAAGAAAAAGAATAGGGCCTGTAGCAATAGGACAAGGGGGAACTGTTTTAAACTAAAAGACAGTAGATCCAGACTAGATATAAAGAAGAATTTTTTTATGATGCAGGTGGTGAAACACTGGAACAGGTTGCTCAGAAAGGCTGCAGATGCCCCATCCCTGGAAACATTAAAAGTCAGGTTGGACAGGGCTCTGAGCAACCTGATCTATTTGAAGTTCTCCCTGCTCATTGCAGAGGGGTTGAACTAAATAAACTTTAAAGGTCCTTTCCAACCCAAACCATTCTATGAAAAAGCATTACTCGTATGTTGTAGTGGGTTGACGCTGGCTGGATGCCAGGCACCCACCAAAGGTGCTCACTCACTCCCCTCTGCAGCTGGACAGAGGAGAGATAATCTAATGAAGGGTTCATGGGTTGAGATAAGGACCAGGAGAGATCACTCATCAAATACCATCACAAGCAAAACAAGCTCAACTTAGAAATATGAAATACGCTTATTACTAACAAAATCAGAGCAGAATAATGAGAACTAAAATAAACCCTTAAAAACACCTTCCCCCACCCCTCCCTCCTTCCTAGGTCTACCTCTTCCCACCAACAGCACAAGGAGACAGGGAAAGTTCATCACCCATGTTTTCTTCGGCTGCTCAGGGAGAGGAGTTATTTCCTGCTGCACCACAGGGTCCCTCCCATGGGAGACAGTTGTGTTGGTTTTGCTTGGTCCAGTTTTTGGTAGTGGGAGGGGGCCCACGAAGATGGCTCCTGTGTGTCCTGTGTGAAAGTTCTGGAAGTTTTCACCATGTCCTGCAGATCCATTCTCTGATGGCTCTGAAGGTGATGGACATGCTGCTGGCCAAGCCTGGGACAATTGGAGATGTTGGTTATGCCTCTGTGATAACATATTTAAGAAGAAATCAAAACAATGTGGGCATGCACTTCTTTCTAGCTAGAGAAGGATGAGGAGGTGGTGAGAATATGTGAGGGGGAAACAACATGGAAACACCAAGGTCAGTGGAGGAGGAGAGGGAGGAGGTGCTCCAGGTGCCGGAGCCGACAATCCTCTTCAGGCTGTGGTGAGGACCATGGTGCAGCAGGTTGTACCCCTGAAGCCCATGGGGTCCACGGGGGGTGCAGAGATCCACCCACAGTCTGTGGGGAGGTGCCCATGCCAGACCAGGTGGATGCCTGGAGGAAGCTGTGATCCAGTGGGAGTCCCAGTGGAGAGAAAGGCCTTGCTCCCGAGATGGAACAGCCTGGCCTCGGAGGTCTGCACCTGGTGGACGAGGGACTCATGTTGCAGTAGATTTGGGAGGACTGCTGCTTGTGGGATTTGGACCCACACCGGAAAAGTTCACAGAGGACTGTCTTCCATGGGAGGGACCCATGGCTACGCAGAGGACAACTACTCTCCCTGAGCAGCGGAAGAAGATCTTGGTGATGGACTGACCAAACCCCCATACCCTGCCCCCCTGTGCTGCTGGTGGGCAGGAGGGAGGGGGGTGAGCAGAGAAACACTGTCTTAAGAACTTATTTTTACTTCTCAGTAGCCTCCTCTGTTAGGTTAATAAATCACTTTGCAACTTTAAGTTTCAGCCTGTTTTGCCCTTAGTGTGTCTTTCTCCAAGTTCCTTATCTCAACTCATGAGCCCTGTGTGTGTGTTAACTTTTGTTTCCCTCTCCTCTGCCCAGCTGCAGCAGGGGAGAGCGAAAAGAGCAGATGTAGGTGCCTGGCATTTGGACAGGGTCAAACCATGACAACAGTTCTCTGTGAACTTTTCCACTGTGAGTCCATCCCACAGGCAACAGTCCTCCTCAAACTGCTGCAGCATGGGTCACTCTTCCACAGGGTACAGTCCTTCAAGGACAGGCTGCTCCAGCATGGGCCCCTCTCTCCACTGGGTCTCTCTCTCCATGGGTCTTCCTTATGGTCACAGCCTCCTCTCAGGCATCCACCTGCTCTGGCATGAGGCTCCTCCAAGGGCTGCAGATGAATCCCTGCACCCCTCTGGATCTCCATGGGCTGCAGGGGGACAGCCTGCTTCACCATGGTCTTCACCATAGGCTGCAGAGGAATCCCAGCTCTGGTGCCTGGAGCACCTCCTCCCCCTCCTTCTTCACTGACCTTGGTGTCTGCATAGTTTTTCCTCTCACATGTTCTCACTCCACTCTTCTCTGGCCACAAAAACAACTGCTCAATAACATTTTTGGTTTTATTTCTTCTTAAATATTTTATCACAGAAGCGTTACCACCATTTCTAATTGGCCCAGCCTTGACCAGCAGCACGTCTATCATTGGAGCTACCAGGGATTGGCTCTACTGGACATGGAGGAAACAGCTTCTCACAGAAGCCACCTCTGTAGCCCCCCCTGCTACCAAAACCAGGCCATGAAAACCCAATACATATGTTCTGAATTTAATGTCTGACTTTCCTATCTAGTTCTGTCAATGTTTTTAGTCAGCCTGAATTCTCATTAAATATTGAAAACACTTAATATGCAATTTTTACTAGCAAAAATGTGGAGTTTGGTATAAAATATGTATGTTCATTTCTTGTATTGCTATCTGATTTTGAAACTTATCTAGTAAAACTGCATTTTAAACAAGATCAGAGTTTTTTTCAAAAAACATATTTATGTACTGCAAACAATCCCCTGAAATACTTTGATTAATTAAATTGTTCAAAGTCAGTCAATCTAGACAGAATAAAGACTGCTAACAAGAGTGCCAGAATTGTATTGATGCCTAAGATTTTTTTGTTTTTATATTTTTGATATATTTGTAGCTTTGTAGATTGCTTATGCATGGCTGTAGCTCCTAGTACTTTTCCTATCCTCTTTCTCTACATTTAGGAACAATAAGCTAACCTTCTAAACACATTCCTAAAATATTGTTTAATCTTATTTCAAGAAGAGAACCAACTACAAGGACATTCTGTTTTCCAACCAGAATCTGGACCAGACATAACAAAAGTGGGGCAAAGAAGCCCCTGGGTCACTTCCAGCGGGGCAGGACCCAGGGAATTATTACCTAACCAACTAACCTTTTAATTGGACAATATATGATAGGTATACTAATCAACTAACCTTATAAAAATTGTAGAATTGCTGTACTATGTGTGGTTTTCACCATATTGTGTACCTGAAAGCTTTCAAGTAAAGGTTTGCTTTTATATTATCACTCTAACATTGTTTGGGAAGATCTGTTCTATTTTCCAGGCAACAGTATGAGGCTGTCCTTTCCATCACTGAAGCCCATTCCCGTAGTTGAGTTTTGCCAAAAGAGGTTGTGTTTATGTAGAGAGCCCATTTACTTTTTTATATGCCTACGAAGTTACTTAAATAAAGCAACTGAAACTACCAAGAAAAATCTTGAATCCCTCCTGTCAGAGTCCTTGTGTGACTGTTCACTCAACTCCTGCTCAGATTTTGGCTTAAAGCACATCTGTCCTGGGTAACCCCAAAAATGTGTATTGTATTCCATATCTGTGCTATATCATATGCCCAAAAATTGTAACTGTCTCTTTAAGATCCGGGAACAGGAAGCAGAACTGGGGTTTTTTATCTGGGGTCGTGAGGGGGTTGGCCCAGGGTCTTTTTATGAGTTGGGGACACTGAGGCAGAATGTCCTTGCTGTTTTGTTTTTGTTCCCGCCGGGAGGTAGAGACTCACTCTTTCTCTCTTGCCTCTTGAGAACTTCGGTAGCATGGAGCTCCGACGGGCTGCAGCAGTGGCCCTTCTCCCCCCGGGAACTGACGAAAAACAGAAAATGAAACCGACCGCGGTTGCTATAGCAACCACCGCTTCTGGAGCCAGAAACACTCAGGCAGAAGTCTTTTGCCCTTTCCCCTTCGTTCTCGCTAGGAAAAGTGAGACAGCGCAAGGCAGAAGCCTTTTGTTTCTCTCCAGGCTCCAGAGGAGGTTGCTTCAGGCAGGTCTCCAAGTAGCAACCCGAGAAGCTGCATTTCGCAATCCAAAACTGTTTCAGAGTGAATTTCGCAATACCTATCTGCAGCGGGAGCTGCCGCCGGACCTGCGGAGGTTTGCTGCTGCCGCAGTTCCCGAGTTCTCCAGCCGCCATTGTCGACGCAGCTGCCTCCGCCAGTAGAGAGGGACCCTGTCAGGTGGCATGAAGCAAACAGCTCGTGGGGGGGGGGGGGGGGCATTCGACTGTTTTTTGACTCCAGAATTTCTTTTTGTTTTGTCTTTGCTCCCTGTTGGTTGTTGTTTGGGGGAAAAGAGACTTTTTTTTAATTGCGAACATTCAGTTGCTGCGTTGTTTTTCGCTCTTTGTTCTCTCTTGCCACATGTCATTGGGAGAGAGGGGCTTGTCCGCCATTTTGCCTTTGTCTCTCAGACCGCATGGTGGTCTGCAGAGAGCGCCATCAATGGGGGAGGGCTTTCTCCATCATTTTGTTTTTCTTTGTTCACGGGGAGTTTGCGAGAATTCAGCAGTTTTGTATCTAGTTGTTATAAATGATAACGAGTCAATCGAAATTTAGCAGCAAAAAATTTTATATAAAGCAGATTACAAAATAGCAATGGTTATATACATTAATTAAAATTCAGAATTTAGAATATAAGGCTGGAGGCAATGAGCAAAACAACGCTGGGTGTGCCTGGGAGTCTCCGCTCCGCTGACAACACACCTTCGGTTTAAACTTAAACTTCTCCTTTTTATACATTCTTTAGTTTCGTTTCTCTGAAATTCCCACTCCCCTGAGTTCCTGGTTTTTACGTCATGCTCTGTCTTCTGTGCTTGCATTCCGCTGTTGCTGGGGTCTGTTGCTGGGGGTCGTAACGGGGATGTTCTTTGCGCTTGCGTCTTGCTGTTACTAGGAGTTCTAAAAACTACAAAGCAGGCATAGCTAGGAAAAAGGAGGGGGAGGTCAGTCTCAGGTGGGCTAAAAAGCAGTTACAGCACAATTTCTATAACTCAACTACAGAAACTTCATTTTCTAAAAAGTACCAATACTGTCTGGTATCTTTCCATGCCCTATAAGGAAAATCCTGTCTTTGAGTCTCGGTTTATTTTTTATAAGGACAACCCCACTCCTCACAGCAGTCTTTGTTGCCAATTGTTTCTAGGGCTAATTTGAGATGCTTTATTTCTTGACATGAATCATACCTGCATATATTTAATAATGATTATTACTGGTTTTTTTGCCCGTTGTTTTTTCGGCTTTTAGTAAACTGTTATTTTTTCATTTATATCTTCTCATATTCATCTCTCCTTATTGGTAAAAGGGGAGTGGTTAAAACTAAAAGTGGAGGTAACTAATTTTGGAGTATCTGCCCCTTAAATTTTCTTAAACCAAGACAGCATCTCATGCTAAGACCTGATTATACTGGGAGCAGCACCATTAGGTGAAAGTGACAGCAACACTTCAGGATACAAAAGGACACAATGGACTGGAAAATATAAAGGCCATTGAGAAAGGAGTGGTCAAATAGATAACCCAAATCTATTAACACTTCAACCATCCCTCTTTCTTTGATCTTTGCCCCCTTTCACCAGCACGGCTCCCGTCTTGAGCCTTCTGGTTTGGCTCAGGGCTGAAGGCTGACGTCTTCTTTAGCTCTAATTCAAGTTGTGGCTGACAACTTCTCAGGGAGGAGTGAATGTAGATAACAGATTTCCTGGGATGCATGAGGTCTGTTTCTTTTTATTCCTTTAGGGTGTCTTGATCTGTGGCCTTGTGGCTTATCAGCTTAAAAGACATCTATTACATGTATTTCTTAGCATACTACATTCACTAGTCACTCATTTATCACAATAAGGCAGAATATGTAAATAAAAACAGGATTCCCTTAATCTTATCAAGATAAAAGGGGGTTAAAGAATCCTTTTGAAGCCAAGCACAAGAAATCGCTGAATAATATTAATGACTTACGAGAAATAATTTGTATAACCACTCCTATCCTGGGGAATGTGATGAATATTCATGAATTTTATCTATAACACTGTGTCTTTGGAGGTACCAGTGTGTGTGTTTGGAGGAGTGAATCCCCCTACACCCGGTGCACTGAATTAAAGCAAATACCCACTTCTCTGACTTTGTCTCTGAAGTGTCTCTGGGCTTGCTTGGGGCAAATCACCATCCTGCAGCCATTATCACCTGCAGCTGATATCTCCTGCATTTTTTTGTAATAACTGTCTGGCAGTTTCTGCAGAATCCACTAACTTATGGAATCATATAGACCAGGCTTCCAGGTAGGAAAGCATAAACATGTTGAAAGGAGCTAAACAAAGAATTTTGTATTTTTGCCTAGTTTGGTAGGGGTTTTTTTACTTGTTTTTGTAGTTTGCCTAAACATTGTAACTTTCATTTTTAAATTTTAGTTTACTTACTTGATTTTGCTTAAACTTTGTAACTTTCAATCTATAGTTTTGTTTTACCATATAACTGACATTCATAGCTTTGTTTTAATTGCTATTTAGACTATTAGCTCATAGTAGAACATTGATAACAAGGGACTGAGAAGATAAGCAAACTTCACCAGCTGTGGCTTGATTACAATGACCTAAGACCTTCAGAACAAGAAATTAGTAGAAATATGTCTAGTTAAAAGAAACCTAGATTCCACTTGGCTACAGCTAGTTGCATGAGTCTCACGTTACTAAGATAAGAGATGACAAGTCCACACAGATGGACAGCACATGTGCAAGCATGGAAGTTCAAACCAAGGACATGATGAGGAAGATGCTGGAATCATATAAAACACCTCAACACCCCCCAAAAAAAGGATGCAGTTCTGAACAACGGACAGTAGATGACAATCTTGTTCCACAAAAACATAAAGGACCAAAAATCCAAGAAATTTTAAATTCTGTACCAAGGAGGACAGACTTTGGGCACAGTTTGGGGAATTCTTTGAATATTACAATGTATATAAACGTGAGGGAACAGTGTTTGAGGGAGTGTGCTCGTGGAAGGGACGCCCCTGTAGTATCACAGTCCGGGAGGGTGGCACAGGCCGGCTCCCCCCCGGACCGGGTCTCTGGTTCTTGTAAATCCCACCGGATCTGGGGCGGGTGGCCCCCGAGGTTCTGCGACATGGCGGCAGTCTTTCAGCCACATCAATTCAGCAGGAATATCGTGATACGAAGGAAGGAACTGGACTCCATCTCTTTTCTGCTAGAGGTTTATTTCGGGGTAACGGGGAAAAGGGGTGCAGGGAAGGAGAAGGGGGAAGGGAGGCAAGGCAGGTAGGGGACGCTAGCAGCCCAGAGATGGAAAGACCACGAGGTGATCTGGACATCGCCTTATAAAGGGAAAGGAAGGGGAGGGACTATCTCCCCCAGAGCCAGTCCCGGGGAGTCTGAAGGGAAGACAGGCATAGGGAACCCACCAATAGATTTCGGGGTACAGCAGAGCATATTTCAAAATGAACCAATGGTATACAGAGCAGAGGCACAAAGGAGCACATGGAATCCTAAAACCCACGTTGCTACATGCCCCCAGCATGTTTCCGGTACAAAATAAAGGAATACTTTCTTAATAGTTTATGCTGCTAAGTGATTTTAACTTTGAATGAATGTAATTTTACCCAAAAAGCTTTTGGAGCAGATCCAACAACAGCCAGACTACTGAGAAAGATTCTCTGAGCTTTTGCCCCCCTTCCACCAGCACAGGCGCCTGTCTGTGGCTTCCAGGGCTGAAGGCTGAACTCTTAATTCAAATTCAAATTGTAGGTAACAGCTCTGGCCTGATGGCTTATCAGCTAAGCATGTGATTTAGGGTAAAATAGAAATTACTAATGTAAAAGAGCTAGAAGCTGGATAATAGTAATAATAATATTTTTGAACTGATTTAGAGAGCCAGAGATTGAATAATGATTTACTAAGATATGCCAGCTGCAATCCATTTATTATTTTCTTGATGAATTTGTGCCTACCTGGTATCGGGGAGGATGAAGAGAGGAGAGCCAAATAATTGAGAGAAACCACCAAGTGTAACTGAGCATCCCGCCCTTGGACCCCAGGACCGGTACGAGTCGGTTCTCAGGCTTGGACTAGGACCAAGGACCAAGGGAGCATGCGCAAGGGAACAGGGTGAAAAGTTCATCGTGATGAAGCGGATGGATCCTATCATAATTAATCATCGGGACCCTTGCCCACAATTAATCTGAAGACACTGCACTTGCGCGAGCATATTTAAATGAACCTTGAACTCATTATAATACGAAGTGGGGATAGGTATTGAATATGTATAGGGGCTTTGTCTAACTTTATACATATGTAATCCGTAACCTAATATAAACTTAGTGAAGTGCCGCTGAGGGTGTGCATGTCTTTGGAGGGGCTACCCCCCATGCACCCCAGCTGGAATAAACACATACCTACTTCATAACTATCTGAGTTGTGGAGTCAATTCCGCGCTTCACATGCATTTGAAACCAGCACAGAAACTGCTGAATCATCCCATGAAGGACCTTCACCTTGGAGGGGGCTTTGGGGGTATCCAAAGACCACCAGGATATACAGAGCATGGGTGGTGCACATGCTAATGATATTAATGACTTCTGAGAAATTATTTGTATAACCACTCCTATCCTGATGAATGTAATTAATATTCATGATTTTACTTATAACACTGTGTCTTTGGGGTACTGAGGTATGTGTGTTTGGTGGAAACAATTCCCCACACATCCGGTGCACCGAATAAAGCAAATACCCACTTCTCTTACTTGGTCTCTGAAGTATCTCTGGGCTCGATTGGGGCAAATCACTACTGAGGCTCTTGTGTTTCCTAGTGTAATACAGGGGATGCCCACACCATGATGGAAGACTAAGAATGAGCGCTCTCACCATCAGATAGGTAACTATTTTGCGCATAGATGCAAGAGTTGATGGAGTTCGAGTTGGTGAATTTGTGAATTAATGAAGCAACAAACTAGAATCTTAACAAGCTAGACCTGTCTGTTAAAAGGGGATTGAACTCTTGTCAATTTTAACCTATAAGCTCATGAAATAAAGTTTCATTCTTAAATTATGTTGACCCCAACATTTGTGAGATCCAAATGAACCATGACACCTTGTGGCAATCAGGCTGCATTCGTTCAGCAAAAGCTGTGGACACAAATAAGATTAGATGATGGTTCTTGGAGACTACAGAGGATGAACTAGATTATGCAGGAAGTCTCAGCCAGCCTATTTCTAATAAGGTTTAGAAATACATGATCTAATATTTGATTTTTCTAACCATAAAAGAGATGGAGCTTGTGAGAGGTCTCATCAGAAAGAAATGTCTAAATTATACTGAACTGCCAAAAGGCTAAAGAGTGAAGAGGAATGAGTGTCTGAAATCAAGTGAATTTGAGTAGAATTTTATTTCAGTATTTTTCCATTGCAGCAGGCAGAAATATTATTCCTTGTTGCCATGCTGCTGCTGATGGACTGGATTACTCTGAACTGATTCCCTGTTGTAACTATTTAGAAATCAGAAATGCTACAGCACTGACATTTAGACTACCTAACACTTATTGACAATTTGATACGCACTAGCTAGGATAATGTTAAACACAAAGGAATTTTGAATCAGGCTTTACATTATGCAAAGAGAAATTGGTGTGCCTTTTGTCGGAGACTGAAATGTTATAATTTATGGCTTAAACATTTTCATGAAGGACTTTTGCCTATTTAACAAAACTACAAAAGCTGCAGAGAAGACCACCACACCCTGAAAAGGCCTTCTGACTGAGACCCTGAACTGCTCCTTGATGGAGATAAGATAAAGTAACAAGTCTGGCCTGGGGGAGAAGAATACATTCACAGAGGGATCAAGCTTAGCACCTTCAGGGTGGAGGCCACAGCCCTGGGGCTATCGGCTGCCAGGCTTGCACAGACCCTCTGTGGCAGGACGTTCCCCCCCCTTTTTCTCTCTCCCTGCTCGGTCGGTCGCAGAAGATGGATGGCTCAGATTAGGTTGATAGCCTAATCAGGGTCACCTGGTGGCGCCTGAAAGTCTAAAAAAACCACTACCCTGTGGAATGTAGAGAGAATGTGAGAAATTTTTAGTGACCCACTCGGCATATTCTTATCCTATAAAAGCTCACGAAATTCCAGAAAAGGTAGAAGCTTTTCTACATGGATACTGAAGCGTGAGGGAAAACTTCTCCCCAGAGTCTGGATGCAGGTCTGTGGTAACTTCTTGCAAGATTGAGAGCGGACTCTAATGTATCCCAGCACCAAAATTGGATTTTGGTAAGATCATTGGTTTCCTAAATTGTATTATTCCGGCTAACTTATAGGTACCTTTCTTAACTTGCATTTCAGCTATTTTTATAGTTCAAGCAAACAATTCTTAACTTGCAATTTCAACTATTTTTATAGTTCAAGCAGGCATTTACCCCATAATTGCATTTTAGCTATTATAGTTTTGCAATTATGCATTTATTGTGTGTGTATGTATGTCAATCTGTTCTATGTTTATATTTTTGTTATTTTCTGTGTCTAATAAATGGTATTTTACATCATATTAGACTAATCGGCCAAATATCAAAAAACCTTGCGAACGGGATCGAGTCTTGGGGTGCTAGCTACCCTAATCTGTCGCCAGAAACCTGGCAAACTGCAGAAACTCATAAGGCTCCTGTCTCCCATGCAAGACACCCTCACACCAAAGGGTGGGGGGAGTTGGGTGTGTAGTGAAAAAGCCTCTGGTTCGAGGCAGTGAACGCCCATCCTCCACTGTGCAGAGAAGCTCAGCTGCGAAGCCCCTTCACCCCGGGAAAAGCTCATACACATGAAGGACAGCTGAGGGGGTATCATGGCCCATCAAAGCCTGCCCCCCCCCCCCAAGGGGTCCTCAGACCCTGCACCAGAGCACTACAACATGATGCAACAGGTCCAGTGTTGCAAGGGACAGGTTCAAAACCTAGCCCACTCAGGAGGCACGTGGGTGTTCCCACCTGTCAAAATGTGTATTAATCCACTGGATTCTATACTTTTCGGCAGCAGCACAGCGGGGGACCTTTGCCACCTAGAAGACCAGATGGAGGAGAGCAACGAGACATTGTTGGGACCCCCAAAAGGTGATATGTTTCTACCTAACCCCTGTCACTCTCTCCCTATCCCCCAACCCCCCCCCCACAAACCTCTTTTTCTATTATTTCTTTCTTTTATTTTTCTTTCTCTTTGCCTCTTTTACTATTAAATAAAATATATCACTTTTTTTGTCACCAACATCTAACCTTGTTTGGTTTTAATCAAGTTTTGGGGTATATTTTGATCCTTTTTGGGTTTGATCCGTTTTATTCACAGAGACTTAGTTTTCCTTGCTCTTCTGTGATAATTTGGTTCATAACACCTTTGCTTATTACCTTCATGACCCTAGTGATAGAGAAGCCAATGAGGAGAGATGGTCTGCTGGATCTCCCCTTCACCAACAAGGAGGGGATCATTGCAGATGTAAGGCCAAAAGGCAGCCTTGGCTCTGGCAACCATGAGACAAGGGAGTTAAGGATCTTAAAGAGGAGGGCAAAAAGCAAGCTCACAATCCTGAACTTGAGGAGAGCAGACTTTGGCCTCTTCAAGGATCTGCTTGGCAGAGTCCCATGGGATAAGGCCCTGGAGGAAAGAGGGGACCAAGAAAGCTGGTTAATATTAGCTTTGTACAGGCTCAAGAGCGATCTGTCCTAATGAGCAGAAAGTCAGGTAAAAATTTGAGACCTGTGTGGATGAGCAAGGAGCTCCTGGCCAAACTCAAACACAAAAACAAAGCATACAAAGGACTGAAGCAAGGATAGGTAACCTGAATGAAATTGAGAGATATTACCTGAACATGCAGAGATGAGGTTAGGAAAGCCAAAGCCCACCTGGATTTGAATCTGGAAAGGGGAATCAAAGGCAGCAAGAAGGGCCTCTAACTACAGAGACAACAAAAGGAACACTAGGGAAAATGTGGGCCCATAGCTCAAAGAGAAAGGGGACATGACTACACAGGACATGGAAAAGGCTGAGGTACTGAATGCCTTTTTTGCTCCAGTCTTTACTAACAAGACTGGCCTTCAGGAATCCAAAGCCCCAGAGTGCAAGGAAGATGTCAGGTCAGGGAATACTTAAGCAAACTGGACATATATAAGTCCATGGGCCCCAAAAGGATGCATCCACGAGTGCTGAGGGTGCTGGGAGGTGTCATGGTAAGCCACTTTGAATAATCTTTGATGGATCGTGGTGAATGAGAGAGGTGCCTGAGGAATGGAGGAAAGCAAATGTCACTCCTGTCTTCAAAGAAGGGAATGAAGGGGGGCCTGGAGAACTACAGGATGGTCAGCCTCATCTTGATCCCTGAGAAAGTGATGGAGCAGCTAATCCTGGGAACCACTTAGAGGCACATGAAGAGCAAGAAGGTCATCAGGTGTAGTCAGCATAGATTCACCAAAGGGAAGTCATGCTCCACCAATCTGACCACCTTCTATGATGAAATTACTGTCCTGATAGATGAGGGAAGGGCAGTGCATATTGTATATTTAGACTTCAGTAAGACCTTTGATACTTGTTTGCCAGAGGTCCCAGAGGGTGGTGATCAGGGGCACAATGTTTTAGTTGGAGGCCAGTAACCAGCAGTGTACCCTGAGGGTCCATACTGGGTCTGAATGTGTTCAACACCTTCATTAATGATCTGGATGATGGGGCAGAATATACCCTCAGCAAGTTTGTTGATGACACTAAACTGGGACGAATGGCTGATACACCAGATGGTCATGCTGCCATCCATGCTGCCACGATAGGCAGGAGGAATGGGTTGACAGGAACCTCATGCAGTTCAACAAGGGGAAATGTCAAGTCCTGCACCTGGGGAAGAATAACCTCAGGAATGAGTACATGATGAGGATGAACTAGCTGGAAAGCAACTTTGAAGAAAAGGACCTGGGGGTCCTGGTGGACAGCAGGTTGAAAATGAGCCAGCAATATGCCCTGAGGAAAGGTGCTGGGCTACATTAGGAGGAGTGTTTAGTCTAGAGAAAAGAAGACTGGGTGGGGATAATATCAGTATCTATAAATACCTGAATGGAGGGTGCAAAGAAGATGGAGCCAGGCTATTTTCAGTAGTGTTCAGTGACAGTACATAAAACTTTCTCCCTGCTGCTCCTTCCTCCTCACACTCTTCCCACTGTTCCAGCATGGGTCCTTTTCCACAGGCTGCAGTCCTTCAAGAACAGACTGCACTAGCGTGGTTTCCCCACAGAGTCACAAGTCCTGCCAGCAAACTTGCCTCTGCATGGACGCCTCTCCACCAGCTGCAGTTCCTGCCAAGAGCCTGTTCAAGCATGGGCTCTTCACGGAGTCAGTCTCCTTCAGAGCACATCCACCTGCTCTGGTGTGGGGTCCTCCATGGGCTGCAGGAGGACAACTCGCATAACCATGTGTCTTGGTTTGAAAGACAGGTGTCTGCTAAGAGAGGTGGAAACCTCCCTTAGAACAGAGAATGTGAACCCCCTTCCCTCTGAATTATTTTAACTTTGGAATCAAGGGCTTTCAGGCAAAGATATGGGAAAAGGAGTAACAGTTCTTTACTAGTATCTATAACAGAGTAAATAAGCAACAAGAATAGCAACAAACAAAAACCAGAAACCCAGTGGCAGATGTCCCTGGGCTGCCAAGCACTTTCCCATTTGGTGTAGTCACGGTCACAACCAGCAGGGGGGCTGTTGAGCTCCCAGCTAGGCAGGGCAGGTGCGATGACTCCTGAGCAGCTGCAGGTGGCGGTGTGGTGCGAGGTCAGGTCTGTCTCACGGGGTTGGTAATGGCAGGCAGGCTGGGCGGCAGGACAGGGCGCATCAGAGAGCTCGGAACGGCGAGCTGGAACGGCAGGACCGGCTCATCCGGGCTAGCCAGCAAGGTGGCAGGAACTCCGCAGTTATAGCAAACGCCGCTGTGCATTCCGACAGGCGGGGGCGGGGGGGGGGCAGTGACAGCCGGGCTCCTTCACAGTTGTTGCAAAAAAAATGCAGCCAGGCAGGCGTGCGCTCCCAGCAGGGAAAAAAGGTTGAGATCCCGCTCCTTTTTCCCAAGCAAGAGCTCACCCAGCCAGGAGGAGAAGGCAGTGCATAGCCGGGCTTTCTGCGGTCGAAGCCAGAAGAAAGGCAGGAGCTTCCCTCTGTCACCTCGGTGTCCAGTGATCAAGTGCTGTTCCCAACGGTCAGAATGCCTCCTCCCCTCACCCCGCCCAGCCACAGCAGCCTCATCCTTTGTCTCTTACAAAAGAGTTAATGGTTCTTGAGTACCTGGTCGTTGGTTCCCTAGTAACAGGGATGGAGAAAATTCCAACGCCCCCCCCCCAACCTTCAACACCATGGTTTTTACCACCGGCTGCAGGGAAATCTCTGCTCTGGTATCTGGAGCACCTTCTCCCCCTCCTTATCCACTGACCTTGGTGTCTGCAGAGTTGTTTCTCTCACATAGTTTCATTCCTGTCTCCCAGTTGCTGTTGCACATTGGTTTTTATATTTTCTTAAATATGTTATTACAGAGGTGCTACCAACATTAGTGAATGGCTCACCTTTGGCCAGTGATGGTTACATCTTGGAGCCGACTGGAACTGGCTCCATCTGACACAGGGGCAGCTTCTGGCATCTTCTCATAGAAGCCACCCCTTCCGCCTCCCTGCTACCAAAACCTTGACATGTAAACCCAACACAGAAGTGAAGAGAAAAAAACCCTCATTTTAAAAAGAAATCAATATCACTGCCTTTCTTAGGGTCTTCAGATAAAATATCTGTTTCATAATTTCATCTAGATCCTAAATCTGTACCCTTAGTATGTGCTGGTACATGCCCTAGTTTAAGTGGATTTCCATTATCTGGTTTTGCTTGTGCTATTAGATATAGCTTGTTCCACATAGTTCCTTTCCTCAAACTTCTCTTTCTTTTGTTTTCCATCCTTCAGCTTCCCAGTACAGCCATTGAGTGGCCCCAGACCATGCCTCAGAGAAACCAATGTGTAGTTTGCAGGCACGTGCTAGGCAGGTAGCACTGCCGCCTTGAGCTCAGCCAACTGAGCTCACCCCTCTATTACTTTGTATTTTAGCTGTTCTCTTCAAAGGTCTCAAGAGGGAAGCCCTGCCCTTCCATTTCCCTTTAAGCCTTTGTGCTGATTCATCTGTGAACCTGTCTTGGGGTGACTTTATGATGACACTCTATTCCTGATCATCTGCTTTATGCCCAGAAATGGGTCCTGTTGCTTTAAGCTGAGTCCAGAGGCAGGGCAGGAGCCAGGGGAACAGGGCCCAGGCTTTCTTCAAGCACTCACTTCTGACGTGCTTGGTGTGTGCCCTGGACACATGTTACACTGTTGTTCTTAGCTAGCTTGGTTCTTGCTAGCTGAGGGAAGATGTTTTTCCCTGGTGTGGTGGTTTTGATTGGCCCAAAACATCAGTAAAGTATTTTTAACATCTAGGAGAAATTTGGACCCCTCAGAAGCTGTTGTGGTAGGCCTGGGGAGGTGTCTGAGGGGTGGGGAGTGGCACAAAGATAGCTCCTGTGTGTCCTGAGTGCAAGTTCTGGAAGTTTTTACATCAAGTCCAGCAGAGCCAATCTCTGATGGCTCTGAAGGTGATGGACATGCTATTGGCCAAGTTTGGGCCAATTGGAGGTGCTGGTTACACCTCTGTGAAAACATATTTAAGAAGAAATCAAAACAAAGCACGCACACACTTCTTTCACTTCTTTGTAGTTGGAGGAGGAGGAGGTGGAGGTGAAAATATGTGAGGGAGAACAACATGGAGATGCGAAAGTCAGTGAAGAAAGTGGGAGAGGAGGTGCTCCCAGTGCCGGAGCTGAAAACCCTCTGCTAGCCCTAGTGAAGGCCATGGGGGGGAAGGAGGTCCCCTGCAGCCCATGGAGTCCACAGGAGTGCAAAAAATAAAAGTGTCCCAAGTAGACTTAGATTGGCAGCATGAGAGAAATTTATTCCTAGCTCGATGGGCCCATGATGCCTCAAGCCATCAGAGCAAAGATGCCACCTATAAGTAGGCACGAAACCAAGGAGTAAATCTAACCATAGACTGCATCTCTCAAGTTATCCATGACTGTGAAACGTGTGCTGCCATCAAGAAAGCCAAGTGAGTGAAACCCCTGTAGTATAGTAGAAGGTAGTCTAAATACAAGTATGGTGAGACCTGGCAGATTGATTACATCACACTGCCTCAAACCCACCATAGCAAGCGCTATGTGCTCACAATAGTAAAAGCCACCACTGGGTGGCTGGAAACTTACCCTGTGCCTCATGCCACTGCTCATAACACCATCCTGAGCCTTAAAAACCAAGTCCTGTAGAAGCATGGTACCCCTGAAAGAACTGAGTCAGATAACGAAACTCATTTTAAAAATAGCCTCATAAACAACTAAGCTAGAGACCATGGCATTGAGTGGGTGTACCACATTCCTTATCATGCACCAGCCGCTGGCAAAGTAGAACAGTATAATAGACTGTTAAAAACCACCCTAAAAGCACTGGGTAAAAAAACTTATAAAAATTGAGAGTGACATTTAGCAAAAGCCACCTAGTTAATCAATACCCAAAGCTCCATCAACCATGCAAGTCCTGCCCAATCTGAGCTTCTACATACAGTAAATAGAGACAAAGTCCCAGCAGTACATGCCAGAAGCTTGTTAAAGAAAACTTTCTAGATTAATACTGCCTCACATAAAGACAAACCCATCCGTGGGGTTGTCTTTGCTCAAGAACCAAAGTGTACTTAGTACATAATGCAAAAAAATAGAAAAACACGATGTGTGCCTAAGAAAGATTTAATTTTGGGTGAGGGCCACATGTAAAGTTGAAATAGCAACATATCACAGTTTACTACATTTAAGAGGATGTTGCAGCAGACTTTACCCTAGAGCTTCTCTACCCAGCCCGGTTCAGCGCCTCAGTGCTCCAAACCCTCTGTCCCAGGGCTGGACGCTGCGCTCTCACCAGCCAGGGAGCCATAAGGCTAACTCTGGTTCATCTGCTTCCACAACCGGCGGTGATAAAGGAGGCGAGGAGGGTCTATGCGTTGTGTCCATGGAAGATGTTTATTCGCATGGTGCAGCAGAGGCCAACGACCTCCCCGAGGCAGAGATGCCTCGAGGGCGAAGGCCTCACATGCACAGCCACATGTGGAGCATAAACACACATGGAGCATAGACAGCAAGATGGCGGAGGGTAAGGGGTTTTATAGGGAAACAGAGAGGGGCAGGGACAGCACACTGGCCCAGTGACCTCTGGGTACAGGGGAGGTACAGGGGCAGAGGTAGGAGTACAGGAACCAATAGGGGAAACCCGAGAGTGTGGCCAGGGCCACGTGGGGTTAGGGTATAGGAACCAATAGGGAAAACTGGGGGCGTGGCTAGGACTATGTGGAGTAGGGAAGGCAGGACAATAGGTGACAAGTACAGTCGTTAAGAAAGGGGTGTGGGGAACTCGCAGCTATTATCACAATAACTACATAACATTATTTGTACATAGTTATGTATATATATATATGTATATATATGTATATATATATATGTGTGTATGTATATGTATATATATATATATATATATATATATATATATATATATGTGTGTGTGTGTTTAAAGTTAAAAAATGTAAAAATGTTAAAGTAAGCTTTAAGCCAACGATATAAAATAAGGAGTGGAATGTCCTGGAATGATGTTATGATAATCCTTTATCCCCTATCGTTGGCTTATATGCTCAAAAAAAAATGTGGTCTTGTTGCTTTAACTACGTTCAGCTGCAGAGAGAAACACGGGTTGTTTTGAAAACTTTTTCCCCAAGCCTCGGGGTGGGGGAAGATTCTTCACTCGGCAGAGACTGCATGCTGTGACGGCTGTTGGAGTGGGCTCTGTTCCGGTTATTTTTATTTTTATTTTTATTTTTATTTTTTTTTTCTTTGTTTGGACCCCTTTTCTTCGATCTGCTTTGTCGCCCGAAGACCCAAGGGAGCCAGAGGACAGCAGAGCTCTTGGGGAGCTCCGCCTGGCCCCGGGGGGGAGCGAGGAGGAGAGGGGCTGCGTCTGAGGAAAAGGACTTTTTAATCAGGTTTAATAACTCCTTTTCACCTTGGTTTTCCCCTTCCCCTGTGCCTTGCAGGGCACTCTGCGTGGTTTTGTTAAATAAATAGTTTTTTTCTTCACTTCCATCTAAGAGGTTCTGTTGTGGGTGGGGGAGGGGGTGTCGGGGCCCTTCACTCTCGGAGGAGAGAGAGTTTTATCATTAATCCAGGACACCTGGACTGAAACATAACCCTCCGGCAGCTTCTGTTTTTTTTCTGGAACTCTTCGTCTTAGCTTTTGTCCAAGATTGTACCATCATCAGGGGCTACCCGGCGCCGACCTGTGGGGAAGCTGCAGGGACACCCTATCTCAGCCAGACCTTGGGAAAAGCTGAGCCAGCAAAAGAAGGGACTTTAAAATCCACCAGTTTCATCTGCAGCAAAGAGAAGACCAACAACATTGGAGTTCACTAGGTTCCCATCTGTTTTTTCTCATCCCCGACCTGCTGGGTGGACTCTTCTTCCCTCACCAGAGACAAAGCCATCGGCCATTTTGTTGTTTCCTAGCACGTAGCCGGTGTATTTTTTTCCCCATTCCTCTGGCATTTTTTGGGTTTGTTTGTTCTGTTGTGGGTGGGTGGGTGGGTGTGTGTGTGGGTAAGGTTCTGAAGGTTCAATATCTAACAGTTATTCATTTATTTTGTGTCGTGTGGGCATGTTGTCAAATAAACATTTTTTTCACTTTCACCGATCAATATTTATTTCATATCAGCAGGAAGGGATTGCTAAAACCCCTTTTCTTAGAGGAAACACTTATTCCAGAGTGTTTTCTCCCAAAACTTGTCTCTAAACTGAGACAGAACCAAACATCATACCAACGTTACGGATCTTGTGTAAATCTGGTAGGGTTGGTGCATCTTTAATGGATGAGGGTGTCATATCAAGGGGCTGTTCAGCACCCTCTTACCATTGGATATTATACTATTTTAATTTCCCTGTAAGACCAGGTTTCCCTCAACCCACTCACAATGTGCTATGCACATTACCATTTTCTGAATTTTACTGGAGTGTGCAATTCCTTGTGGAACATGCGTGGATTCCTTTATGAATAGGGAACAGGGATCAATTTTCTAAGGGTATGTCTAATCTGATGGATTCAGTATCTAAGAGGGTTGTGTTGTTGCCTAATATCAAAGGAAAAACCTTACAACAGTATTAAAATGGTAAGATAAAAAAAGCAGGTCTTTATTGGAAGCTTCCAGGTGCCTCCATGGCTTTGTTAACACCTGGCATTTGTTTTCTATAATAAGTTTTACAAATTAGCATATCTAACAAATATTGTCCAAATAGAAGAGCAGTTGGTTATTAGGTAGTTTTCCTCCAAGTGCTGACCCATTAGAGTTGGTCCAGGGCTTCTTTACCCCATTTCTTGTTGTGTCTTCTCAGATTCTGGTTGGAAAACAAAATTTCCTTGTTGTAGGTTCTCTCCTTGAAAATAAGACTAAACAGTATTTCAGAAATGGGTTAGAAGGTTAGCTTATTATTCTAAAATCTAAGAGAAAGGGTAGGAAAAATAGCAAGAGCTATATAACCATGTATTAACAGTCTACAAAACTACAAATATATGAAAAATGTATAAAAAGCTGAAATCTTTAGGCATCAGTGTCAGTAGCCAGTAATGATTTTTCCTGAGGTGAATATTATGCTTGGGAACCATGCCACCTCCTTGAGTAAATTTGGCTTTATCAGTGTTGTGGTTTAATCCCAGACAGTAACTAAGTGCCACGCAGCAACTTGCTGACCGCCCCCCTCCCCCCATCCCCCAGTAGGAAGAGGAGAAGAATCAGAAAATGTTAAAACCTGTGGGTTGAAATAAGAACAGTTTAATAACTGAAATAAAGCGAAATCTAATGTTGTGATAATAGCTGCAGGTCCCCCACCTATTTCTTAATGAGTGTACTTGTCACCTATTGTCCTGTCTTCCCCACCCCTGGTGGCCCTGGCCACTCCCTCGGGTTTTCCCTATTGGTTCCTGTACCCTAACTCCGCCCATGTACTGCCCCTGTGCCCAGAGGTCACTGGGCCAGTGTGCTGTCCCTGCCCCTCTCTGTTTCCCTATAAAACCCCCTCACCCTCCACTATCTCATCTTCTATGCAGCACATGGGTCTATGCACACGTGCTGTCTATGCATGTGGATGTCTATGCTTCACCCGTGTCTATGCAGGCATATGTAGTCTATGCACATGTGGTCTATGCATGTGGTCTGTGCACCAGGGGAGGCCTTTGGCCTCTGGTGCAGCCATGTGAATAAAACCTTCCATGGACACGATGCATGTCCTCCTCGCCTCCTTTATCACTGCCAGTTGTGGAAGCAGACCAAAGAAACCAGAGCAAGCCTTATGGCTCCCTGGCCGGTGAGAGCGCAGTGTACAGCCCTGGGACAGAGGGTTTAGTTCACTGAGGCGCTGAACTGGGCTGGGCAGAGACGCTTTCGGGTAAGGTCTGCTGTAACATCCTTTAAACCGCAACAATCTAATAATAATAGTAATGAAAACGGAGATAACAGGAAGAGAGAAAGAAAACCCAAGAGATACAAGTGATGCACAATACTATTGCTCACCACATGCTGACTGATGCCCATACCATACCCAAGCAGTGATCAGCCCCTCCTGGCCAACTCCCCCCAGTTGATATATTGAGCATGATGTTCCATGGCATGGAATATCCCTTTGGCCAGTTTGAGTCAGCTGTCCTGGTGTTAACATTGGGTTAAAATGCTAGTTAAACATAGGCTTTAGGAACAGGGTAGGTAGCACTGCATGTACAGGGCTCAGCGACATGATCACGAAGATTGCTTAGAGAATGGGGATTGTTTTAGTGAAATCATGCGGATTAGCACCTGTGAAATAAATCAGAAATACTATGGGAGATGGGGGGCTTAAAGTCATGCTTGGGGGGAAACAATGGAACAATGATAAGTTGATGATTAACATATGATTACATCACTGTTCTGTAAGGAAAGGTATAAAACTGTACTTGTTTCAAACCTATGGCGAAGCCAGATTTGGGTAGATGTTACACCCCGGCTTCCCGAGCTCGAATAAAGGCACCTGCATATAATCATTCCGTGATTATGTGTTTTCCACGCTAACATTTTGGCGACCCAGGTGGGACCCTGTGAGCGCTGCTGAGGACCCCGCGACCTGATCACGCTCCAGCCGGCACCGAGGGATTCTCGGGGAGCCCATCGCGCCGCGACCCTCCGCCGCTCACAACGTCCCCTGGAGAAGGTAAGGTGCCTTTTAATGGTGGTTTGGTTGCCTGCCAGTAAGACGCAGCGAAAGCTACGCTTGGTTGGGCTAAGGAATTCCTAGTGGTATGCCCGGGCGCCGTCCGTAAGACAATTGCGAAAGCATTGCAGGGTCGGCAAGTGGAAATGGAGAAGCTTAAAGGGATTGTGGGTGGCTATGCTCCCATATCTTGTAATTCTCCTTTGGGGTGCTTGTTAGCACATTGGAAGCAAGGTAATTTTGGCCAAGGATTGCGTAAGGATACGCTAATCGAGTATTGTGATTCTCGGTGGCCAACATATATTTTGCAGGCTGAAAGGAGGTGGCCTGAAAATGGTTCTTTTCAATCTGACCTGATTTCTCATTTGTTGTTGTTTTGTAAGCATAAGGGAAAATTAGATGAAGTTCTGTATGTTGATTTATTTTTCTGTTTGCAAGAAAACCTGGAGTGGCTGTTGGAGGGTGGTTTGGTTACTGTGGCGGTTTGCGATGATAAATGTCTGGCTTGCGTTGAAGGGAACTGTTGTTTGGAGTGCTTGGCATTGAATGAGAGTTTACATCGGAAAGATATATTGGAAAGTGATTTACTAGTGGTTCCTACAGGGTCTGACTCTACACCGCCTACACCTTCTCGGGAGTGCCCACCTTTCCCACCTACACCTCCCTGGGGATGTCCCCCTCTGCCATCCGTGCCCTCTTCACCTACTTGTGGCAGCCCCTTTTTACCCTTGCCCGTGGATGGCCGCGTTTTGGTTCTGGTACAGGGGTATGGGGGAGGGGGTGCTGGGGGACTGGACAGCGGTGGGGGTGGTAGTGGTGGTGGACCCATAGCCCATTGGACCCGTTCCAGGACAGAAAGAGTCTGCCAAGACTTGGTAAGCAAAAGAAAATTGTAATTTTAAGACAAGGGGTGTGGGGTGGAAAGACCGGTATATGTTAGGAGGTTTGGTTATATGGAAACAGTCAGCTGGAACCTATAGAGAAAACCCTCGTAAGGTTGCTAGGGTAGTGAAAATGATTATGAAAACTCAGAGAGATGGTACTTAGAGTTACAGAAAAAAAAGAAAAAAAAAGGAAAAAGGAAAAAGAAAAAAAAGAGAAAAATGAACAAACAAAAACCGAGAAAAAGGCTACAGGAATTGGAAGGGGAAAAGTTAAGAAATCTAGACAAATTACTTGAAATAGCTTGGAAAGTTTATAACAGTAGAAGAGCCACAAGCCAGCAGCGGCAATTCTTGGCAGTCATACAGAGTATGGCAAGCGGTTTGGAAGGGGTCGGGGGGAGGAGGCCATTAGCTTTTGACGAATGTGCCATTTGTCATTGGAAATACAGGTATCCCAACCGGTTTCACTGGAATGATCAGCTCCAAGAGGTTGCCAAGGGTGCTGTGACCCAGCAAGCGCTGGTGACTTCAACGTTAGGAGAAGAGCGGTGGGATTTTTTAATCAACAGGGGGGGCACATATTCAGTTTTAAATGATCTAGAAGGACAGATAAATCTACCACAATAGTTGGGCCACAGAGAAGGAGGAAAATGGCCATTTCCGCAACCCTCGACCTGTGTTTTGGAAACGAAGTATTGACTCAAGAATTTTTATATGTCACATGTTTTACTGGCAAAATTGGAAGCAGTGGTAACTTTTGAGAATGGTGAGTTATTAATGAAAATTCTGGAGTGAAAAAAAAAAAAAAAAAAAAAAGAAAAAAAGAAAAAAAGAGAAAAAGAAAAAGGAGAGGAAAAAAGGAGAAAAAAAAAAATCTTAATGATAAAAGAGAAACCAGCCTCTGCAATCTCAGAGGAGGTGGAGAATGCCGTAATTCCCTCAGTATGGGAGACGGACATACCTGGAAAATCTAAGTTGGCACAGCCAGTACATGTAGAGTTGAAAGAGGAAGGAAAAACCGTGCAGGTAAAACAATACCGGAGGCATGGTATAGCAAAGACTGCTGATAAATTCCTAAAATATTAAATTCTGGCAGAGTGCAAATTAGAGTATAATATCCCAATATTCCCAGTAAAAGAAACCCAATGGAGATTACAAGCTAGTACAGGATCTAAGGGCAATAAGTGAAAAAACCAAAGACATTTATCCAGTAATTGCTAACCCTGATGCATTGTTAACATTCGTAAAAGAGTTTTATAAGTGGTTTACCGTAATTGACTTAAAAGATGCCTTTCTGCATACCCCTTGACAAAGAAAGTAGGAAGCTGTTCACTTTTGAATGGGAAAATCCAGAAAATGGAAGGAAGACCCAGCACACGTGGACTCGGCTTTCCATGGGGTACAAGAACTCCCCCACCTTATTTGGAGACCAACTGGCAAAGGAGCTGGAGATCTGGACCAAAGAGGGGCAAGTACCAAAAATCAATACCTCCTGCTACAGTATGCTGATGATATGCTGATAACAACAGAAGAAAAGGAAACCTGCATAAAGGTAACAATTCAGATTTTAAACTCACTGGGCATGGGAGCATGCAAAGTGTCCAGGGAAACGGCACAAATTGCACAACAGACTGTAATTTACCTGGGATGTGAAATCTCACAAGGGCAGAGAAAATTAAGTACTAACCGTATTCAAGCTATTTGTGCTATTCCAGAGCCCCAGAATCTCCATGAGCTGCGAGTCCTCCTCGGCATGGCAGAATGGTGCCGCCTGTGGATCATGCACTTTGGGCTAATTGCCAAACCCCTGTATGAAGCTCAGAAGACGCAGCTGTTCAGCTGGGGCAAAGCACAGAGAGAAGCTTTCCTGAAACTGAAAGAAGCACTGGCAACTGCCCCGGCGCTCGGTTTGCCGAACTGTCAAAAGACTTTCAGCTGTTCGTGCATAAAAGACAATGCTTGGCACTGGAGCTCCTGACCCAACGATTGGGGAGCTGGAAAAGGCCAATGACAGACAATGGGCCATCAGGGACGCACCGCGTGACTCATGGACTTATCTCACCCCACTGTGAGATGCTCTGCCCAGGAGGGAGGAGCCAGGTGTTCCCACCTGGATATAACCTGGCCTTGGAACTGCCTGAGCTAGCCCTGTCTACTGGGTTCCCAGAGGACAAGAGCTATCACTGGACCTTCAGCTGGAGACCAGACCTTCACAGGATCACCGCTTGATCTGAACTACTTCAGTTGGACTACTACCACCACCCCAACAAGGTGTCAGGTTGTATCTGACTTTGTCAGTGCTTTTCCTTGTATTATTTCACTTATTTTTACTTTCAGTCTTGATTTGTGATCTCCCACTGGTTTGTTTTCAAAGCAATACAGCTACTTCTCCAAACGGCTTGACAACATAAGTGCCGGATGGCCTGCATGTCTGCAGGCAGTTGCAGCCACTGAGTTATTGATACAGGGGGCCAGGAAGTGCACGATGGGAAAACACACAGATGTCTATGTGCCACACATGGTGACCACTGTCGTAGTGCAAAAGGGGGGGCCACTGGCCATCCCCAAGCAGGATGATAAAATCCCTGGCAATCCTAACCGAGCACGATGATGTCACACTAAAAACAACTAACCTTTTGAATCCAGCTCTGTTTCTAGGCACCACACCTAAGGAAGGCCCACTGGAACATGACTGCGTGGAAGTAATAGAGTACACCTACTCAGCGAGAGAAGACCTGAAAGATGTTCTGCTGGAACAACCAGAGTGGGAATTCTTCACGGATGGAAGCAGCTTCGTGGAGAATAGAACCAGATATGCTGGATATGTGGTAACAACAATCAGCACAGTAGTAGAGACCAAAGCATTATCACCAAACACATCTGCCCAGAAAGCAGAATTGATTGCCTTAACCAGAGCACTAGAATTGAGTGAAGGAAAGAAAGAAGGTAAATATTTGGACTCATTCAAAATATGCATTTGGCGTAGTGCATGTACCTGGGGCACTATGGAAAGAAAGAGGGTTGCTGCCCTCTCAAGGGGCATATATTAAGCATCAAGATGCAATTCTGCAGTTGATAAAAGCAGTACAAAAACCTGAGCAAGTGGCAATTATGCACTGTAAAGCACATCAATCAGGAAGCTCCAAAATCTGTGAGGGAAATCAGAAGGTAGACTGGACAGCCTGAGAAGTTTCTTGAGATGTGCAAGTAGCAATGGCATTGATACCTATGAAGCTAAAGGTGTCTCAATTCAATTTACCTTCAGAACCAAAATATTCAACAGAAGACGAGAAACTGGGACATTTGCTGAATGCATAAAAGAATTCAGAGGGGTGGTATGTTACTGCACAAGGACAGATAGTCCTACCCCCCCTTGATAATGAGAGAAATTCTGCAAATTAAACATAATGAATGTCATTGGGGTGCAGAAGCATTGGTGAAATGGCTAAAACAAAATGTAGTCTTGGTACGAATGTTAACAATGGCCAAATCAATAGTGTCAAAATGTGAAATTTGCCTGAGGAACAACCCAGTGGCTAGACAGCAGGCACAGCTAGGAAAAATTCAGGTAAGTATAGAACCAGGAGATTATTGGCAGGTAGATTTTGTAGAGTTACCAAGAATTCGAGGGTACAAATACCTGCTGGTGGGGGTTGACACATTTTCAGGATGGCCAGAAGCCCTTCCCTGTCGCACCAACCAAGCCAAAGAGACAGTGAAGTGGCTGCTACATGAAATCATTCCCAGGTTTGGAGTGCTGTTACGGGTATCTTCAGATAGAGGACCACACTTTATAGCTACAGTGGTAAAGGAAGTGAGCATGCTACTGGGAATAGCTTGGGACCTCCACACACCATGGGAACCACAATCTAGTGGACAAGTAGAGAGGATGAACCAAACACTAAAGGGCAAATCAGTAAAATATGTCAGGAGGCCAAGTTACAGTGGCCACAAGCCCTACCAATAGCACTTTTAAGGACTGGGGTAAAGCCTAGGAGTGGAATGTCAGTCAGTCCCTTTGAAATAGTATATGGGAAACCATTCAAATCTCCTGAACGAAACCCGAATATACATCTTGCAGGAAAACAGGAAATATATAATCATGTTCTATCTCTCGGGAAAACCTTAGCACAGCTTTGGAGCGCGCTCGTGTGGAATAGGCCACTGGCTCATGAGAATCCAGTCCATGATATTCTCCCTGGAGATGAAGAACCTTTAAAGGACAGGTGGCGTGGATGGAGTGGACCCCATCAGGTGCTGCTGACCACTTTCACAGCAGTCAAGGTGGCTGGAGCGGATCCTTGGATACACTACACATGAGTGAAGAAGATCCATCCGAGACTGTGGGCTACACAACCCCGGGACTGATGAAATTGCAGATAAGATGGGTTTAACTGTTTAAAATGATCTTAGTACCTGTGCCGATGCTCATTTTATGGATATTAATTGGGAGTGATATTGCTTGAGGATATGGAATGCAGGATAATCAACTAACCACTCTTCATTCTAGAATGAAGAGAGAGGTACAGGCAAAAATGCAAGTGATAAAAGTTTCCAATGAAATTTGGGCTGAGAATGCGATGATTGGGTTAGTTAAAGATTATGCCAAAATGCAAAACATCAGTAGAATAACTGCCTGTCTGCCAATACCAAAGGCAGCAGGAGACCCAGTAAACTGGGAAATTAACACATCAAAATTACCTGAAATTCTGGACAATAAAATAATTGTATGTAAAGAAGTACCCGAGTCCAGGCAGAAAGTTAAAGTAACTTGGAATATAACAGGTTATGGTTGGATGCAGTACTTGACCAAAAGGACTATCTTTTAAGTAATGAGAAAGTGGGACAAAATCTAGAGTGGTGGGTTGAAGATCAAACCTTGCCAAATGGCAATGCTTCTTGCCACACTATCAAAAGGTCACAGAAAATGTCACAAAGACCACCCTGATATGGAAATGTGAAGCAAAGGATAGAAAGGATAGGATGTAACCCTGGGACAGTGCATGGTCCCTGAGTATACTTCAAAATTTAAATATATGGCAAACACTCCTTGGTGCCTAAAATGGACAGGCCCTGAAGATGGCACTGATCCAGCAGTAATAAACACTGCCACCAGCAGCAGAGTGCAGGCAGATGAGGTAAGTTGGTGGGCATGTAATAAAACCTATGATTGCATGTCTGATGATGTAGAGATAAAACAAGTACCATCACTGGCGGCTGCTATGCGAATTGATTGTGCCTGTAAAAGAATCAAACATAAACAGGGTAATGTAAATTATAGAATAAAAATAGGATGTAGTAGAAGCACAATCAAGAGCCCAGGGCAATTTGTTTGGGGAACGAGTGATGGTATCTGGACAACCCACCTGCCTGTAGATGGAAAAGTAAAAGAATTTACTCTGGGCCTCCCTACTTTATGTCCAATCTGGAAAAGTCCCCATTCAATGGGAGAATGTGAACTTTTGCAAATAAGGACAAGACGAGAGGTTTCAGATAGTGAAAATCAGGATGAAACTTGGCAAGAACCCTCTAGTGGAGTAAAGTTTGGGTGGGCTCTAGAATCTCTGTTTGGCCCTATAGCAAACTACCGAAACAGAGAAATGATGTATAGACTTACAGGTCAGGTAGAGAGGTTAGCAAGAGTTACTCGGGAAGGATTCAAAGAACTAAACACACAATTACAAGCTACTACCAAAATGACTTTGCAAAATCGATTGGCTTTAGATATGTTACTCCTGAAAGAACATGGAGTGTGTGGGTTTTTAAAAGGACAAGTTGATCATTGTTGCATCCATATCCCAAATGTAACTACAGATGTAGAACATGACATCAGTCAATTGAAACAAATAGAGCATGAAGCAAGGGATGAACAAAAGGACTTGACTACGAGTTGGTTAGATAAAATCTTCAAGGGGTTGAGTTGGAATGTGAGTTCATGGATTAAATCTATCATTGAAAACTTAATAATTTTATTAGTTATGTTTTTAGTACTTTGGGTAATCTACAGCATACTGAAAAGAGAGATACAGAGAAAGACATCCTGGAACCGACAGATAATGAGGGCACTGACACGAAACAAGGATCCACGTCCATTGCCTGCGGATTCTTCGGTCCACAACAACATCCATAACAACGCTCATAACAACCCTGGATTCGAAGACGAGCATCCAGTATAAAGGACTATATCAAGTGAAAGCATTCACACCTATAAAGTGAAAATGCTTTCAAAGGGGGGAATGTTAACATTGGGTTAAAATGCTAGTTAAACATAGGCTTTAGGAACAGGGTAGGTAGCACTGCATGTACAGGGCTCAGCGACATGATCACGAAGATTGCTTAGAGAATGGGGATTGTTTTAGTGAAATCATGCGGATTAGCACCTGTGAAATAAATCAGAAATACTATGGGAGATAAGGGGGCTTAAAGTCATGCTTGGGGGGAAACAATGGAACAATGATAAGTTGATGATTAACATATGATTACATCACTGTTCTGTAAGGGAAGGTATAAAATTGTACTTGTTTCAAACCTATGGCGAAGCCAGATTTGGGTAGATGTTACACCCCGGCTTCCCGAGCTCGAATAAAGGCACCTGCATATAATCATTCCGTGATTATGTGTTTTCCACGCTAACACTGGCTGTGCTCCCTCCCAGCTTCTTGTGCACCTGCTCACTGGCAGAGCATGGGAAACTGAAAAGTTCTTGACTTAGGGTAAGCACTGCTCCGCAACAACCAAAATATCAGTGTGTTATCAGCATTATTCTCATACTGAATCCAAAACACAGCACTGTACCAGTTACTAGGAAGAAAATTAACTCTATCCCATCCAAAACCAGGACAATCAGGAACTTGTTAATGCAATCCCCACTGATAACCTTTTTCTGAGAGTCCTATATGTAGGCTAAAAGTAACTCCCAGTATTACTGGTCTCATAGCAAGATGTTCTGAAACATTGCACATTAATAAACAAAATGCTTTTTCATAAATAAATTTCCATTCCCAGGTAACATATTTCTTTAACAAATTATATAAGTGTCTTGGTTTGAAAGACAGGTGTCTGCCAAGAGAGGTTGAACCCTCCCTTAGAACAGAGAATGTGATTTTTTTTCCGTCCCTCCGAATTATTTAATTTTGTAAATCAAGGGCTTTCAGGCAAAGGTATGGGAAAAAAGGAATATCAGTTCTTTACTAGTATCTATAAACAAACAATAACAATAATAGCAACCACAACTAGAACCAGAAAACCAATAGCAGATAACTTGTGAGCTGCCAAGCCCTTTCCCGTGTGGTGTAATCACGGTTGCAAGCAGCAGGGGCGCTGTTGAGCTCCCGGCCGGCCAGGGCAGGTGCGATGACTCCCGAGCGACTACAGGTGGTGCTGTGGCGCAGGGTCAGGTCAGCGTCCGGCAGCTGCAATGGCGGACAGGCTGAGAAACACGCAGGGCAGCGAAACAGCTCGGAGCAGCGAGAAAGCAGGGCAGCAGGGGCGGGCGCCGGCTCTCTCTCCCCGGCCAGCGAGGCAGCGAGGATTTCTGCAGTCACAGCAGACGCCGCGGTCTCGTGCGGCAGAGGGCGGGGGCAGGCAGCAGGGGCCGCGGGACTCTCCCGGCAGCAGCCGTGAGGGAACGCAGCCCGGGGGGGAAAACATGCCCTTCCCCGTGGGGAGAAAGGTTGAATCAAAGCTCACCCAGCCAGGAGAAGAGAAAAAAACAGGGCACAGTTGGATTCGCTCTGGTCCCAGGCGAAGAGCAGAAAAAGAGCAGCCTCTCCTCTCAGCGTCCGAACCACGAGACAGAGTTCCAAGGGCTGGCTCTACCCTTACCCTGCCCTGCCCAAAGCCCAGCTTTTGTCTTTTACAAAAGACTTGATCGCTCTAAACATCTAACTATTTGTTGCTTAGTAACAGGAATGGGAAGAAATTCTCAACCCCCGACAATAAGGTTTGAGTAATTCTACTAAATCCCGGAATATTTTCTTGCCAGAATCCTAAAATTCCTGAGACTTTTCAGAGCTCTTTCTCCAGATATTTGCTATAACGTGTCAGAGGGAATATCTTGTCTGCCACCTTACCAAGTTATGCCTAAAAATGGAACTATTTGACTAGATGCTTGACATTTTGCTTAATAGAATATTAGTCCCCTTGTTTTCCGGATGGTCTAGAATGGACCTTATCAGGGGAATTCCCTCCCAACTAGTGAAAAGGAGATATATTGTATTTGGCAAGGAGTCTTATGGTCCTCTGAATTTTGCAAGGAGCTGTGCTTTAGTTCGTTAAGGAATTTATGGGTGTTTTTAAATTTTGTATATTAGCTGTTCTTTGTTTAAAACTGTGTTTGGTTTAGTGTAAATAGAACAAGATAGAAACCTTGGGAAGATTAAGGAGTAGCCTTGCTGCACCTGCAAGGAATTGCTCCATATAAGTTTACATCCCAGAAAAAATCAATAAATGATTGCTTAACTAGAGAAGCAAATTCAATAGAGTATCATCTAGTTAAGAGGAGGTTGGAGTTATTTTTTACCTAAAGATAAATGCAGTGTCTTAGTAATAATTAAAACAATAAGAAAACTGTGACTCAGCAGAAGTGGAATATGCACTTACTGGAAGTTGCCAACATGAAAGGTCATCTAAAGTGATGAAGACAATAGTTTGATGAAGCACTGGCACCCCCCCTTGAAATGATATCAAGAAAAGGACACTAGATGACAGCCTTGCTCCACGAAAGAGCCGCAATACAAAATTTGAGAAGGCATTCATGACATAAGGGACTGGGGCCAGACTGGGAGGAGGCTATGAAAAATCCTGAATGTTACAATCTATTTAAACCCCTGGAAATCATTGTCTCATCGGAAATGTTTATAGCGAATAATTCCCAACATGTCTCCAGCATGGCCAGAGCTGTAATAAAGGAATGTTCTATCTAACAGAACTTTTCTGTTGGATTTAAGTTCTTTATTTCACTACAATATCATCTATATATTGATATAATGTCACCCCTGTTTCCTGTGGAACTTTTTAAATTCCTTAGCTAAAGACAGGAATTACTCTGACCTGCAAGTTCTGATGATGGCAAATCAGATCTATTTATAAAAATGAATAATCAGATCTATTTATAAAAATGAATTATTTATTAAACAGACAAAAGATAACAGATGAAACATCTTAATCAGAATTACTTACTACACAGTACAAAACTAAAGAACTACTAGTAGATTATAGCATAACATAGAACAGTGCACTATATCAAGGTACCTATATTAAAGCTCGCAAAAGAAATAGTAGTGATTAGGAGTTGAATGTAACTTACCACCAAAATGATGATAATGTACACAGATTTCTTCACTAAAACCCTGGGGAGTAACTGTGGAACAAGTGTTTCTACTCATGGGAGAAACTCCACATATTTCCAGGGAAATGTATAGAAGATTTCTACTTTGTGAAAGTTTGGTGTGGTTTTTATAGTTGTGAGTGTCTGTCAGTCAGAAATCCAGCTTATCTTGCCAGATCTCACTTCAACAGTAAGATGTTTATTGGCAGTTGGGAGATGCCAGAGCAGTGTTAACCCCGTGGCACCAAAATAACTTACTACAAGACAGCTTCTCCTGTTTGAGCAATCTGACTGGTTAACAAGCAACAGATAAGGTCTTGTGGGGGGTGAGATGCCCAGCTACAATGGTGATCCAGCTGTGTGCTGTGAAAGACAGTATCAAAAGCTTTACTGAAGTCCAAAAAGTTTATATCTACTGGCTTTCCTAGACCAGCTAGGTGGATTACCCTGTTGTAGAAAGAAAGCAGGTTCATCAAGCAGGACTTTCCCCTCATGAAGCCATGCTGGCTGCGACTGATGACCGTGCTGTCCTTCAGGTGTGTGGCAGAATGTCATCCTCCCGCCCCCTCTTTCCCTCACAGATAGCTGGCATATGGAAAGGCCCAACAAAGGGTCAAAAGGCCCAGTGAGGGGTCAAAAAGGTCCAGCAAGGGGTCATCTCTTGGTGCCCTAAAGTCTGAGCTCCAACTGAGAGGTGACACCTTGGTATGGGAAAACAGATGGGGAAAAAGATGAAAGGAAATAGATAACATGACTGAAAGACATGCTTTTACACTATAAAAGACACACTAATTATCACAGAGGTAGAAGTCTCCTACACACACTCTGGAAATGTGCAGGACTTCTCTCCAGAGTTTGGATGCAAACTCTGCTGGTTACTTTCTCAGGAATTGAGAGAAAGGATTTTGATGTGTGTTCCACCACCAAATTGGATGGTTAGATACGTTGGATTCTAAGTTATATTATTCCTTTGCTAGCTGTGATAATAGGTACCTTTTCACGCTCTGCATTTTCTCTACTGGTAGGTTATTTTATTTTATTTTATTTTATTTTATTTTATTTTATTTCTGTGTAGTGTGTAGTATGTAGTTTTGTTCCAATTCTTATGTCTGTTATTTTTGTGTCTAATAAATGATAATTTATGTCGTATTAGACCTAATTGCTCATCATTAAAGAACTTGCGAATGAGACTGGGTGTTGAGGTGCTGACCGCCCCAATAAGCTACCTGCTGGCTGCCAAAGACCTAGGCAAAAGGCAGAGACTTATCAAAACTCCTGTCTCCATTCATAACAAGGTGTTTTTCAATACCTCCCATAATAATCTTTTCAATGATTTTACTAGGCACTGAAGTGAGACTGACAGGCCTGTAGTTTCCAGGGTCCTCCTTCTTGCCCTTCTTGAAAATCAGGGCAATGTTTGTCAGCTTTCAGTCAGTTGAGACCTCTCTGGATTCCCGGGACCACTCAAAAATTATTGAGAGGTTTTCTGATGACATCAGCCAGCACTTTGAGGATTCTCGGATGAATCCCATCAAGCCCCAGAGATTTGTTTTGGATCCAGCTGGAGCAGCAGATCCTGCACAAGTTCAAGGTCAACTGGGACTTTATAATTCTTGCAGTCATGGTCCTCCAGCTCAGGGCACTGAGACCCCCTTGGTCTCACTTGGTGGGGGTTGGTGGATGAGAGGCTTGACATGAGCCTGCAATATGTGCTTACAGCCCAGAAAGCCAATCATATCCTGGGCTGCATCAAAAGCAGTATGGCCAGCAGGTCGAGGGAGGAGATTCTGCCCTTCTGCTCCATTCTAGTGAGACCTCACCTGGAGTGCTGCATCTAGCTCTGGGGCCCTCAGCACAGGAAAGATGTGGACCTGCACATAGACTGGGAAAAGACTTGGACCCCACCCCCTCTCTCTTTCTCTCTCTCTCTCTGGAGTGAGCACCTCCCGGCTGCTTACTGGAGCCTTGGCTGCTGCTGCCATCACCAGGATACTGCACAGGACGCCTGAGAGCCGGGAGAAAACAGAAACAGCCCCCCCCTTCCTTCCACCTTCTCCCGGGTCCACCATTACCCCCTGGGGAGGCTCAGGGCTTGCACTGGCCACCCTCTGAGGCCGCCTGATCCAACAGCACCCCTTGGAGCCGCGGGGGAGTTGCTGCACCCTTCTGCCTCACCAGGAGCCAACAGTGCTGCCTGCCAGTTGTGATCATACTTACACCAAAGGGGAAAAGTTGTTTAACAGGTGAGAAAAAGGCTGTATTGGGTTTTCTGGTTTTTTGGTGATTTTTTTTTTTGTATTGTTGCTGTTGTTGTTGGTTGTCTTTTTATATATATATGTGTGTGTGTATGTGTGTATTCTAGTAAAGAACTGTTATTCCTTTTCCTAATATCTTTGCCTGAAAGCCCTGTAATTTCAAAGTTATAATAATTTGGAGGGAGTGGATCACTTTTTCTATTCCAGGAAGGTTCTAGCCTTCCTTGGCAGACACTTGTCTTTTTAACTAGGACAGTTTTTGGCTACCAAGGTGAGGCCTTGAGGTCATCAAGAGGAAAGGGTGAAAAAAGGAATAACAGTTCTTGGGTAACCCATTTGTGTACTGGATATAGAAACCTCGTTAGGTGGCACCATATGGTCTAACCTACCCTGGTTTTGTTTGCACATGATCGTGGCTATGTTTTTCCCATTTGCAGCTCCTTTTCTAAACATGGGTTCTATGACTAAGGCTATTGTGGCTGTTATCCGGTTTACAGAATAGGTCAATAAGGTGAGGAATTCAAGGTTTGTAAACTTCCTATGCAATGCGGGCACATGGCTATATAACTATCACGGACTAAGTTCATATCTTTGGGGTTTCCTTAATAATGGTACCCATTGTGAGGGAGCAACACAGGGCAGAGTTTTCTCCCAATCCCTCACTCACTTCTTTGGGCCTACCCCAACAGCTTTTGAAGGGTTCAAATTTTCTCTATATGCTAACAATATTGTACAGTGCCTGGTGTTGCTGATAGGCCTATTCTATTTAACATTTAGAGATAGGGTGAGATTGTCTTGGGTTACTACCCTGACATCAACCCCAGAGAATAGGGATGCTGCCCAGAAGCATGCCACAGGGGCTAGCAACACTGCCAAACAGCCTATCATTGCCTAACAGTCCACCTTAGAAATGAATCACTCAGATTGAACAGGGGTATGGGAGGACGACCTGTGTCGACCTGCTGGAGGAAGTCCCAAGGAGAGCCACGAAAATGATCAGAGGGTTGGAACACCGCTCCTATGAAGAAATGCTGAGACAGTTGGAGTTTTTCATCCTGGAGAAGAGAAGGCTCCAGGAAGACCTTATTGAGGCCTATCAGTACTTAAAGGGGGCATATAAGAAAGATTGAGAGGGACTTTTTAATAGGATCTGTAGGGATAGGACAAGGGGTAATGGTTTTAAACTAAAAGAGGGTAGATTCAGACTAGATATAAGGAAAACATTTTTTCCAGTGAGGGTGGTGAGACACCAGAACAGGTTGCCCAGAGAGGTGGTAGATACCCCATCCCTGGAAACATTCAAGGTTGGGTTGGACAGGGCTCCGAGCAACCTCATCTAATTGCTCATTGCAGGGGCATTGGACTAGATGACCTTAAAAAGGTCCTTTCCAACCCAAATTATTCTATGGTTCTATGATAAGCCTGAATTGACAATGTAGGGCTATGTTTGAGTCTTTGGGGTAAATATGTAAAACTGCACTGTACTCCACCCCAGATTATGGCAAATCTCTTTTGATTTCCAGGTTGTAATGGGACCATGGAAAACATATCCTTTGTATCCAAACCAGCCATCTTTGGCTTGTTCTAAAAGAAAACAACAACAAAAAAAACCCTATTTGTAATGGAAGGGGCAGCAGCATGTAAGGGTCCGATATTTTCTTTCTATTTACAATAGCCTACTGTTAAACACCAGGTACCATTAGGCTTACAGACAGGCCATTTGGGGAAGTTAGTTGGGGAATGTGTTTTTTGAATACGCCTTTACTCTAAATCCTTAATAAGACTAGTTATGCCTTGCAAGGCTTCAGGGCTAGTATGACATTGTCATACATGAGTTAAGGCACTTTAAACTATTTTGGGTGCAGCCTGTAATGGAGAACTGGTGGACCCTTAAGCTGGTATTCCATCCATAGACATTATAGAATTCTGATTTTGATGGTTTGGCATCTAAGTGCCTAAAGGAATCTCAATAATTTGTGATTTTAATATATTCATACCTAATATACTTAAGGGTCCTATTACCATTATAGGTATCAGTATTCTTCCATTGAGAAAGATCAATTTTATCTTGGCCACAGGAAGCTCTTGTCTTTTCCCCACAATCCCTGTTACAGAGATCCTTTCTCAAGTTTACTTTATTAATCCAGGAGCATCCTCAGTTTTAGTCATTGATATTGAGGCTCCCATGTCAAGGAGAAAAAACCCAGAACATTTTTCATTTACTCCTAATGATATACTAGGGCTTCCACTAATATTAATCCAAAGAAATTTCAGCCACTTGGGACAAGTCATTGGGTCTCCCTGGGCCAGAAGCTGTGTTGGAGGTTGGGGGGCATTGGAATTTTTTCTCCATCCCTGTTACTAAGCAACAAATGCTTTGGTGATTAGAGCCATCAAGTCTTTTGTAAGAGACAAAAGGGTGTGCTGGGTGGGGTGAGGAGACAAGGCAGCCGGCTGTTGGAACTGGCACTCTCGTCGTCGGACACCAGGAGGAAAGAGACTGCTCTTGGCTTCTGGCTGCGACCGCAGGAGATCCAACTGTGCTCTGTCTTCTCCTCCTGGCTGGGTGAGCTTTGATTTAACCTCTTTCCCACTGGGAGTGCACATTTTCCTGGCTGCGTTTCTCACAGCAGCTGCCGGGGAGTCTGGCTGTCCCTGCCGCCCGCCCCACTTTTCGCCGCACAAGACTGCGGCGTCTGCCGTGACTGCAGAATCCTTGCTGCCTCGCTGGCTAGCCTGGGAGAGCCAGCCCCCTTGTCCCTGCTGCCCTGCTTTTGCTGCTCCAAGCTGCCCTGCCGGCTTCTTAGCCTGCCTGCCACTACCAGCTGTGTGAGGCTGACCTGATGCTGCGCCACAGCGCCACCTGCAGCCGCTTGGGAGTCATCGCACCTGCCCTGCCCGGCCGGGAGCTCAACAGTGCCCCTGCTGCTTGCGACCGTGATTACACCACACGGGAAAGTGCTAGGCAGCTCAAAAAGTCATCTGCTATTGGTTTTCTGGTTCTATTTGTGGTTGTTATTATTGTTATTGCTTGTTTATAGGTATTAGTAAAGAACTGTTATTCCTTTTCCCATACCTTTGCCTGAAAGCCCTTGATTTCAAAATTAAAATAATTTGGAGGGAGGGAAAATCACATTCTCTGTCCCAAGGGAGGGTTCCACCTCTCTTAGCAGACACCTGTCTTTCAAACCAAGACAGATCTTGGCGCCCAATGTGGGGCCTGAGGGCATTGAAAGAAAAAGGAATAACAGTTTCTGTGAGATCTACTTTAGTGTGGTAAACATGAAGACCTCATTAAGTGGCACCATGTTGTCCAGTATACCCTGGTTTGGCTGGCACATACTTGTGACCACATTTTTCCCATTTGCAGCTCCCTACCTAAACATGGGCCCTATAACTAAGGTTATTGTGGCTGTCATCCAGTTTGCACAATGGGCCAATAGGGTGAAGAATTTATGGATTTTTCAGCTCATTTTGACGGCAGGCACATGGTTACGGGTTTTTGACACTGTCAGTACATGTTTTTGGAGTGTGTTTTGCAATGGTACCTTTTGTGAGGAGATAACACCAGGGGAAAGTTTTTCTCTGACATCGCGACGAGAGGGAAACTCACAGCAGTCTCAATATGAGATATAAAGTAAGCTCCATTTTATTTCACCAAACAAGAAACTTATATACTGTTACAGAAATTACTAATTATAGCTACACACACACCTGCAGTCTGTTCTCACACATTCAGGGATCTTCCCGGTGACTCCCTTTTTTCTTTCTCATAACACTTCTGACTCCCTAATCTTTCTCATGACATTCTTCCCACAGCTCAGAAACACAGCTGTGGTTCCCAGGTATCAGCTTCTCACAACAGCTTGTCAGGATTTTCACTGAGGCCTGGCTATGCTGAAGCTTTGTTCAGGCCTGTTTAGTTAGCATAAGTTTTGCTGGAAAACTGCGTTTTCCAACATTTCTCAACCCTTCACTTGTTACTTTGGGCCTACCCAGCTAATGCTCAAAAAGTTCAGATACTCTCTAAATGCTAATGATACCATACAGTGGCTGATGTTGCTGTTGCTGACAGGTCTATCCTACTTTGCACTCCAGGATAAGGTGAAACTTCCCTGGGTAACTGTGCTAACAGCTGCGCCAGGGAATAGGGATGTGGCCACAGAGCCTGGGGCTGTCCCAGAGCCTGGGGGTACCCCACGGCCTGATCCTGTCCAAAAGCCTGCCTCAGAAACAAACCATCCGGAGTGGGTGGGGGTGCTAGTGGTGGAGCTGATACACAAAATACACCAGCTGCTGAAGGAATACATCTCCCTAGCAAGCAGAAAACCCTCTCCTCGCCCCAAAGGGAAAGAGTCTGATGGTGCAGCAGTGGAACCCACAGACATTACAACCGTCCAAGTTCCAGCTGAACCCCAAGAGCAGCCACAGCTAGCAGCAGTTGCCCCTGTGGTGCATAAAAAGTATAAGACCAAATCAGTATGCCCAGTTAATGATGATGGGGAGCCATTGCCCTCACAACCAGCAGTGGAGTCTGAGCCCATAATCATCACCGAGTCCTTCCACTTCGATAGTCTCTGTAATCTGCGAAATTATGTTGTGCGACGGGGGTGCGAGACTTTCCCAACCTGGTTACTTCGGGTTTGGGATCTTATGGGCCCAGGCGTGCAGTTGGATAATAACGAAGCAAAGAATTTGGGACCCTTGGCCCAAGACCCGGCTGTTGACAAAGTGTTCGCGAGGGAGCCAGGGCCCTTTTCTCTCTGGGAGAGGGTTTTAATGGGTGTAAGAGAGAAGTTTGTCCACAAAGACAGAATGCAAGACCACTACCGCAGAGTGCCCTGGAAGACCATTGAGGAAGGGATCCAATGGCTGAGAGAAGCAGCAGTAATGGAGGTACTCTTTGAGAGGGATGGACAGCACGAAAATGATCCTGACAGGGTCAGGTGCACTGGGCAAATGTTGTGGAACCTTGAAAATCTAGGGCCATCCCAATATGCCACCTTCATTGCAACAATTAATGACAATGACAATTGAGAGACAGTGGGTTCCATAGTTGACAGGCTCAGGTATTATGCAAATGTGAAAAGTGGTCCGATGCAGGCTCAGGTCTCTGCTGTGGTTCAGGACCTCAGAGAGGAGATGAAAGAGATAAGGGAGGTGAGAGAGGAGATGAAGGACCTGAGGGAGGAGATTAGGGAAGAGATGAGGAGGAACAATGCGGTAGCCGGGGAGAGTCACAGGCCCCAACACCAGAGCCCGACGTCCCCCGGCTACGGAGAGAGGGTACACCCCATGAGCCGAGTTGGGGTTCTTTCTGCATGACCATGGGGAAGACATGAGAAGCTGGGATGGGAAGCCCACTCCTGCCCTGGCAGCACGGGTGCGACAGCTTAAGGAGGGAAACACTGGCCGAGGGGGTTCTGCTAAAGCGAAGGTAGCCTCAGCTTCCCGTAGCCGGCCTGCTAGGTACAATAAAAGGGAAGATGATGGGTCAGATCCCCTTGAAGGAACCTCTAGAATTTATGACCAGGAAGGGAATGATAACCAGTGCTAGAGGGGCCCTGCCTCTAGCCAGGTAGATGTATGGGAAAACCATGTTTTTTGGACTGTGTGGATTCGATGGCCTGGTACATCAGAGCCACAAAAATATGAAGCATTAGTTGATACAGGTGCACAGTGTACCCTAATGCCATTGGGACTTGTGGGAATAGAACCCATTTCTATTGCTGGGGTGATGGGGGGATCACAGCAGTTGACCCTGGCGGAAGCTGAGGTGAGTCTGACTGGGAAGGAGTGGCAAAAACATCCCATTGTGACTGGTCCAGAGGCCCCATGTATTCTGGGCATAGACTTCCTCTGTAACGGCTATTTCAAAGACCCGAAAGGACTCAAGTGGGCTTTTGGAATACCTGCTGTCAAGGCAGAGGGCGTGAGGCAATTGAATACCTTGCCTGGACTATCAGAGAACCCTTCTGCAGTTGGACTTTTGAAGGTGGAGGACCAACAAATACGAATTGCCACCTCAACAGTGCACCGCCGGCAATACAGAACTAATCGAGATGCTGTGGTTCCCATCCACAAGATGATCCGTGAGCTGGAGAGCCAAGGGGTGGTCAGCAAGGCCCACTCATCCTTTAACAGCCCCATCTGGCCTGTGCGCAAATCTGACGGAGAATGGAGATTGACTGTGGACTATCGTGCCTTGAATGAGGTGACTCCACCTCTGAGTGCTGCTGTGCCAGACATGTTGGAGCTCCAGTATGAGCTAGAGTCCAAGGCAGCAAAGTGGTATGCCACTATTGACATTGCAAATGCATTTTTCTCCATTCCTCTGGCAACAGAGTGCAGACCTCAGTTTGCTTTCACCTGGAGGGGCGTGCAGTATACCTGGAACCGACTGCCCCAGGGGTGGAAGCACAGTCCCACCATCTGCCATGGACTGATCCAGGCTGCTCTGGAAAAGGGTGAGGCTCTGGAACATCTGCAGTACATCGACGACATCATTGTGTGGGGGAGCACAGCAGAAGAAGTGTTTGAGAAAGGAGAGAAAATCATCCAAATTCTCCTGGAAGCCGGCTTCGCCATCAAGAAGAGCAAAGTCAAGGGACCTGCCCAAGAGATCCAGTTCCTAGGAGTGAAGTGGCAAGATGGCTGACATCAGATTCCTACCGAAGTCATCAACAAGATCACAGCGATGTCCCCACCAACCAACAAGAAGGAGACACAAGCCTTCCTAGGCGCCATAGGTTTCTGGAGGATGCATATCCCCGAGTACAGCCAGATTGTAAGTCCTCTCTACCTGGTGACACGCAAGAAGAACGATTTCCACTGGGGCCCTGAACAGCAACAAGCCTTTGCTCAGATCAAGCAGGAGATCGCTCATGCAGTAGCCCTTGGCCCAGTCAGGACAGGACCAGAAGTGAAGAATGTGCTCTACTCTGCAGCCGGGGGAAATGGTCTGTCCTGGAGCCTGTGGCAGAAGGTGCCTGGCGAGACTCGAGGACGACCACTGGGATTCTGGAGCTGAAGTTACAGAGGGTCCGAAGCCAACTATACTCCCACCGAGAAGGAAATCCTAGCAGCCTATGAAGGAGTCCAAGCCGCCTCAGAGGTAATTGGTACGGAAGCCCAACTTCTCCTTGCACCCCGACTGCCAGTGCTGGGGTGGATGTTCAAGGGAAAGGTTCCCTCAACCCACCATGCCACCGATGCCACATGGAGCAAATGGATTGCTCTCATCACACAGTGCGCCCGTATTGGAAACCCGAATCGCCCTGGGATCTTAGAAATAATTACAAATTGGCCCGAAGGTGAAGACTTTGGCCTCACGGATGAAGAGGAGCAGGAACAAGTGACTCGCGCAGAGGAAGCTCCACCTTACAACCAACTGCCACAAGATGAAACACGCTATGCTCTGTTCACTGATGGTTCCTGTCGTATTGTGGGGGCAAATAGGAAGTGGAAAGCAGCTGTATGGAGCCCCACACGACGGGTCGCAGAGGCTACAGAAGGAGAGGGGGGATCGAGTCAACTTGCTGAACTCAAAGCTGTTCAGCTGGCCCTGGACATTGCTGAAAGAGAGAAGTGGCCAAAGCTTTACCTCTACACTGATTCATGGATGGTAGCCAATGCTCTATGGGGTTGGTTGGAAAGGTGGAAGAAAGCCAGCTGGCAGCGTAGAGGAAGACCAATCTGGGTTGCTGATGAATGGCGGGACATTGCCGCTAGGGTGGAGAAACTACCTGTGAAAGTCCGTCATGTAGATGCCCATGTCCCCAAGAGCCGAGCTAATGAGGAACACCGAAACAACGAACAGGTGGATAAAGCTGCAAAGATAAAAGTGTCACAAATAGATTTGGATTGGCAACACAAGGGGGAGCTGTTCCTAGCTCGATGGGCCCATGATGCTTCAGGCCATTAGGGCAGAGATGCCACCTACAAGTGGGCACGAGACCGAGGGGTGGATCTAACCATGGACTGTATCTCCCAGGTAATCCATAATTGTGAGACGTGTGCTGCCGTCAAGCAAGCCAAGCGGGTGAAACCCCTGTGGTATGGTGGAAGGTGGTCTAAATATAAGTATGGAGAGGCCTGGCAGATTGATTACATCACACTGCCTCAAACCCGCCATGGCAAGCGCTACGTGCTCACAATGGTAGAAGCCACCACTGGGTGGCTGGAAACCTACCCTGTGCCTCATGCCACTGTCCGTAACACCATCCTGGGCCTTGAAAACCAAGTCCTGTGGAGGCATGGTACCCCTGAGAGAATTGAGTCAGACAACGGGACTCATTTTAAAAATAGCCTCATAAACACCTGGGCTAGGGAACATGGCATTGAGTGGGTGTACCACATTCCTTATCATGCACCTGCTGCTGGCAAAGTGGAGCGATGCAATGGTCTGCTAAAAACCACCTTGAAAGCTTTAGGCGGGGTGACTTTTAAAGGTTGGGAACAGCATTTAGCCAAGGCCACCTGGCTAGTCAACACCCGAGGTTCCACCAACCGAGCTGGCCCTGCTCAATCTGAACCCCTGCAAACAGCAGACGGGGATAGAGTTCCAGTGATACACATGAGAGGCATGCTAGGGAAAACTGTTTGGATTGATTCTACCTCAGGCAAAGACAGACCCACCCATGGGGTTGTTTTCGCTCAGGGCCCAGGGTGTACCTGGTGGGTGATGCAAAAGGATGGAGAAGCACGATGCATACCTCAGGGAGACCTTAGTTGGGGTTGAATTGTCCATAACACTGTGCCTGTATCCATATCTGTATGTATATATGTATATAATTAGAGTAATGCATGTGTGTATATAATCTAAATGTTTAAGCTCAATGTAACATGTTGGAATGGGAAAAATTCGGGGTGGATTATGTCGGGGGTTGAGAATTTCTTCCCATTCCTGTTACTAAGCAACAAATGGTCCGATGTTCGGAGCGATCAAGCCTTTTGTAAAAGACAAAGGCTAGGTTTTTGGGCAGGGCAAGGTAAGAGAAGAGCCGGCCCTGGGAAGGCTCTCTCGTGGTTCGGACGCTGGGGGTAGAGGCTGCTGGCTCTTTGCTTTCCAGCGGCTACCAGAGGAAATCCAACTGTGCCCTGTTTCTCTTCTCTCCTGGCTGGGTGAGCTTTGATTCAACTTTTCTCCTCACGGGGAAGGGCGCGTTTTCCCCCCCCGGGCTGCGTTCCCTCGTGGCTGCTGCCGGGAGAGTCCCGCGGCCCCTGCTGCCTGCCCCCGCCCTCTGCCGCACGAGACCGCGGCGTCTGCTGTGACTGCAGAGATTCTCGCTGGCCAGAGAGAGAGAGCGCCCGCCCCTGCTGCCCTGCTTTCTCGCTGCCCTGAGCTGTTTTCTGCTGCCCTGCGTGTTTTTCTCAGCCCGTCCGCCATTGCAGTTGCCGGACGCTGACCTGACCCTGCGCCACAGCGCCACCTGCAGCCGCTCGGGAGTCATCGCACCTGCCCTGGCCGGCCGGGAGCTCAACAGCGCCCCTGCTGCTTGCAACCGTGATTGCACCACACGGGAGAAGGCTCAGCAGCTCACGTTATCTGCTGTTTGGTTTTCTGGTTCTAGTTGTGGTTTGCTATTATTGTTATTGTTTGTTTATAGATACTAGTAAAGAACTGATACTCCTTTTTCCCATACCTTTGCCTGAAAGCCCTTGATTTACAAAATTAAATAATTCGGAGGGAGGAGGGGAAGGAAAATCACATCCTCTGCTCTAGGGGAGGGTTCAGCCTCTCTTGGCAGACACCTGTCTTTCAAACCAAGACATCCGGTTATCCCTTTCCTCTACCTGGCTAGAGGCAAGGCTCCTCTAATCCTGTTTTTGGTGCATGATGTTCTTCTCCTGTAAATGTGTTCCTGAGGTCCCTTCAAGAGGATCAGTCATATTATCACTTCCATACTGTCTGGAGTTCTGTCCACAAGAGACTGGGGCAGTGTTGTACCTAGATGAGCCTCCTGAAGTGGATGTTTCTTTTTTCAATTCATGTACCCGGGCTGCTAAGGAGGAGGTGGGTTTCCTATCCCACTTTCTCATGTCTTCCCCATGCTCCTGCAGGAAAAACCAGAGGTCACGTCATGGAGTTTGTCTTCTTTCCTTGGCTGGGGGACGTCTGCTCCTGATGGCAGAGACTCTGGTTGGTTTCGGTGTGGCATGGAGAAATCCTTCTTTGAGCTCTTTCCTTAGTTTCTGGTGGCTCTCTTCAATCCAGCTCCGGACTTTCTCGGCCAGGTTTGTTTCCACCGATGAGACATGGGTGCGTAGTGGAGCGGTGACAGTGTCCTCGTAAATTCTCAGTTTGCTTGCTAATACACCCACCTTGTCTTCGCCTTCCCTCCACTGCAGTGTTGCCAGGTAACGAGAGTATATCTCTGGTCCGAGCCGCACGAATCTTAGCCACATTTGTGAAGTGCACTGGACGTTATCTGGGCTCTTGGGGAATCTCTCGTTGTCTGAGAAAATGATCTCTAGCACGGCCAATTCCCTCAGGCATCGGATACCTTGTTCTATTGTGTTCCATTTTCTTTGGTGCATCTGGAGGTCTTCTGTGCAGAGGTATCTGTCCCGTACACTTGCCAGCAATCTCCGCCAGAGGCTGAGAGTTTCCTGGGTTTTCCCAATCCCCTGGTCAATGACCACATCCTGGGACAGGGATCCCAGTTGCCTGGCCTCACTTCCGTCCAGAATGGTGTCGTTAGCTGCGGCGTCCCAGATGCGGAGCAGCCAGGTCAAGATGGACTCGTTTGCCTGCCGGGTGAATTCCCTCCGTAGGTCACGCAGCTCCCCCAGGGATAGAGAGCAAGTGATGATCTCCGGCTCTGTCTCTTCTGCTTGGTGAGATGGTCCTGCCGCATCCTCATCAGTCGCTATGCGGACTGATTTGCTCTTGGATTTCTTTTTCTGGACGGGGGCAACTGCTACCGGCTTCAGCTGTTCTGATTTGGCAATGGTCTGTGTTGAGACGTCGACTGCTCTTTTGGTTCTTTTCCTCTTGCCTGCTGATTTGCTTCGTTTCTCCTCCTCAAGAAGACAAAGTATTTTTCTGTTCTTCAGCATGAGGTACACTGTGCTGGTCGCAGAGAAAAAAGAAAACAGAACTAACACGAAGATTATGCCATCCTTAGCATCCAGAAAGAACTCAATATTGTCAAAGATGGCTGTGCCTGGCCTGAAATGCTGGAAGAAACCGCTCTCTCCTCCTAGCCCCAGAGGATGGATGCGATTGCTGAGGAGGTCCCAGACGTAGCAGCTCAGATTAGGCCAGGCAAACAAAATTGAGTATGTATTCCGAATGGTATTCATCGTCTCACAAGTTATCATACAGTAGGCATAATAAACCAACAAAGCAATCCTCATGCCATTTCCTGGTCGCAACAGGAGCAATACAATGGGCAGATAGTTTCCCATTTGAGGGAAGATATAGAGAGTGAGATACAGTACCCACATAGATAAGCTGAGCATCATGGTGATAGGATTTCTGAGTTTCCCCAGGTCGAGCCCCACGTTGGGCGCCAAAATATGTATTGGTTTGAAAACAAACCAGTGGGAGATTGTGGAAAGCTGGCTTCTAGAGAAGGGACACGCAGATGTAGATAGATAGCTTCTTAACAAGCCACTTCTTAACAATAGCCATATTCAGCCAACTATTAATTAGAGACCTGCGTCCAATCAGCGATCTAAGGTCACCACGACTTTCTGCAACATAGGAGTCGTGGGGGCCGTCTAGAATGCGTTAATTGGTAACAGATATGCAGAAATCAGGCACGATAGGTAAACATAGATACATGTTAAAGCAAGTAGCCAAACTTAGGGCGTGGAAGTATATAACCAATAGTATTGTATGATTACAGAATATGCATGAGTTAGTTAACTACACTATAAAATTGTATGCTGTAAATGAATAAACCGAAGCTTGTGGTAAATTCATATTGGATTGTCAAGCCTCCGTTTCTCGGCAGGAGATCACAAGTCAAGACTGAAATTGAAAATAAGTGAAATAATACAAGGAAAAAAAGCACTGACAAAGTCAGATACAACCTAACACCCTGTTAGGGTGGTAGTAGCAGTCCAACTGAAGTAGTCCAGTTGAAGCAGTGATCCTGTGAAGGTCTGGTCTCCAGCTGAAGATCCAGTGGTAGCTCTCGTCCTCTGGGAACCCAGTAGACAGGGCTAGCTCAGGCAGTTCCAAGGCCAGGTTATATCCACGTGGGAACACCTGGTTCCTCCCTCCTGGGCAGAGCATCCCACAATGGGATAAGTCCATGAGTCACACGGTGGGTCCCTGATGGCCCATTGCCTGTCATCCGGAGTGGGTCATTAGCAGGTGATAGCAGCTAACGGCCCACAGCTGGTGGTAATAGAATACTTAACTACATCTATATTGCAACCTAGGACAGACACATTGAACCATCAATGAGTCCCTGGAACACACCCGTGTTTTTGATCAAAAAAAGATCAGGAAAATGGAGGTTACTCCATGATTGATGTCAAATTAATGCAGTGATAGAGTATAGGTACTTTGCAGCCTGGAATGCCATCCCCCACAATGATACCTGTTGGATGGGATATATTGATTGTTGATCTGAAAGATTGCTTCTTTACTATTCCATTGTATCTGAAAGATGTTCCAAAATTTGCATTTACAGTACCATCTGTTAATAATGCTGAACCTTTGAAACTATATCAATGAAAGGTGCTGCCACAGGGTATGAAAAATAGCCTGACAATTTGCCTGTGGTATGCGGCAGTGCAGCTTCGTGATCCACAGGTGGCCACCCCATGCCGCAAAGAAAAGGGGGGCCGTCCGGGGCTGAAACAACCTGGGAGGCACATGTGGCTGTGGCAGGCAGTGGAGCTGTGGGGGACGTGAGTCGCTGTAGAGGCACGGCAATAAAAGAAGTGTAGGATCGCAGTCTGTGATTTCCAGGGAATTTATTAAGGTCCACAGGTGAGGGTCTGGGGACGGCGAAGAGGGACAGAGAGTAAGGGATGGTGAAGGGACAGGAAATCAGAGAAAGCGAACCCAGAGCAAAGCCCTGCAGAGGGTTAAGAGGAGAGGGAAGAGGGGAGTGGTTAGCTCCGAAGAGCCAACCAGGGAAGAAAGCCAGAGGGGAGGCGATAAGGAGGGGAAAAGGGTTACACCAATAAGTTTACAGCAGAGGAGGGTACAGACTCTGGCTAGGGAGAGATTTCTAGAACATAAACCATATACAGCTTGTGCTAATATGCATACCCTAAATCCTACTAGCACACTGCAACAGTGGTATGTTGCCCAAGCTTTGTCAACAGTTAGGGAGCAATTCCCTGGAGCTTATTGTTATCATTAAATGGACGACATACTGGTGGCAACTCCCACTTAAGAGGAATTGTCACAAATTCAGCCACAGCTGTTTCAAGCATTGCAAAATTATGGCTTGCAGGTAGCTCCAGAAAAGGTACAACAGGAACCCCCTTGGAGATACCTGGGAGTGAAAATACTTGAACAATCAATATAGCCACAAAGTTTTCAATTTGAAAAATCAATTCGTACCTTAAATGATGTGCAAATACTCATGGGTACCATAAATTGGTTGCGACCTTATTTGGGGTTGACCACAGCACAGTTATCTTTATTGTTTAATCTCCTTAAAGGGGATACAGATCTAACTTTACCAAGAAAGTTAACCCCCGAAGCAGAATGGGCACTGGAAGAAGTATAGCAGGCAATTTCAAATTGTCAAGTTTACAGGGTAGACCTAGCCATTGATATTGTTGTGTTTCTTGTTGCTCCAGATTTTCATCCTACAGGCATCATTGGACAATGGAATGACCAATGGTCTGATCCTCTGCATGTTTCAGAATGGGTCTTTTTACCTCATTGGCCCAAGAAAACAGCACCTATACTGTTTGAATTAATTGCCCAATTGATTATAAAATGCAGACAAAGATGTTTGCAACTGGCAGCCAGAGACCCTGCAAAGATCATACTTCCTGTTCAGCAAGAATATTTTAAATGGTCTTTGGTAAACAATATTTCTATACAGAGTGCATTGCAAAATTTTTTAGCGCAGATTGTTGACCACCTACACAGCCACAAATTGCTGCAGTCGGTGAACTCAACCATTTTGTCTTTACGGCCAAAAAATAGTTGTGTGCCTTTGAAAGGACCCACTGTCTTTACTGATGGGTCAGGAAAAACAGGAAAGGCTATTGTCACCTGGAAGGATGAGTCTGGGTGGCAGGTGCTGGAAAGTCACCAATCAGGCTCAGCCCAGCTTGTTGAACTTAGGGCTATGGCCATTGCATTTCAGCATTTCTCTTCTGTGCTTTTGAACCTTGTTACTGACTCTACTTATGTTGCAGATATTACACAGTGCCTTGACTGCTCGCTTCTGAAGAAAGTTAATAGTGCTGATCTTTTTTCCCTACTGAAAACCTTGTGGTGCTCAATTCAGAACCGTACCCAGCTTTATTACATCTTACACATCAGAAGCCACACGATTTTGCCAGGATTTATAGCGGAAGGTAATGCCAGAGCTGACAAGCTAGCCAACCCTGCGTGGATGGCTCCTCAACCGGACAGGTTGGCACAGGCTATAGCCTCACATGATTTCTTCCATCAGAGTTCACATTCTTTGCAAAAGCAATATATGTTAACACCTACAGAGGCTCATGACATTGTTAGTTCATGTTCTGATTGTCAGGGCTTCGTTGCACCTTTGCTGACAGGTGTTAACCCTAGAGGCCTACAGGCCTTACAACTGTGGCAGATGTCACTCATATTGCTGAATTTGGCCGTCTTAAATATATGCATATTTCCACTGATACCTTCTCCTCTGCCATGTGGGCATCCGCACACACAGGTGAAAAGAGTCACGATGCTATTGCTCATTGGCGACTGGCTTTTGCTGTTTTAGGTGTGCCTTCCGCTGTGAAAACTGACAATGGCCCTGCCTATGCCTCTCAGAAGATGCGCCAGTTTCTACAATTGTGGGGTGCCACGCACATATTTGGTATTCCCCATTCTCCCACTGGTCAGGCTATTATTGAGCGTGCCCATGGTTCTTTAAAATGCATTTTAGAAAAACAAAAAGGGGGAATGAGTGGAGAAACCCCACAAAACTGGCTAGCAAAAGCTGTATATACACTGAATCATCTTACAGTGCCACTGGATTCTAACAACCCTGTTCTCTTGAATAATTTTTCTTCGTTACAGTCTACAGGTGAAATGCACCTACCTCAAGCAAAAGTATGGGTGTGAGATTTAATCACTAACAAGTGGGAAGGCCCGTGGGACCTGGTTACCTGGGGACTCGGGTATGCTTGTGTTTCCACAGATACTGGTGTGTGATGGGTACCTGCAAGATGTACGTGCCCTGATTTGCAACGCAAAAAGCGTCATGAGACTGACAAGCAAACTTCAGAAGATGATGGCAATGCAGAGTGAAGAATGATTTTCATATTCTGTTACAAAAGACTGTGATGACATTTTGAGTTCTTGAATTTAGAAGGGTGTATTTTAGGTTTGGTTTAAGTTTCAGTTTGTATTGGTTAAAGTTTTATCAAGTTTATAAGTTTAAGTTTTATTAGGTCCTTAAGTTTAAGTTCTATCAAGTCTTTAAGTTTTATTTAGTCTTGATTTATGTTTCAGTTTAGCCTTACTTCTAGAAGTGATATTTGGGAAAATATTAAGATTGATAAGTAAGTTAGGTTATTGATTTGTTAATTAGATTAATGCCAATTATTTGTTAAGATTGTTAATTGATGTTAATTCTAGTAAACACACATTTTCAAAATAAGTAGCCATTAATCCTTTGCAGTTCGCACATGACCATGTTTGTAAAGACTCTAATGGCATGTGCTGTGTGTATTCCTCCGATCATATCAGGTCGGTACCCCATATACTGTGTTTATTATCCTTTCTGTGAAAAGGCCCAGCAGAGGATTTTAAATGCTGCATTTCTAGCTTTAAAACAAAAAGAGGGAATTGTGGGAATTGAGGAAAAAAGGAAAAACAGTTCTTTACTAGAATTTTTATATATATATATATATAAAGACAGACAACAACAACAGCAACAACACAAACAAAAAAGAAAAACCCAATAACATCCTTTTCCCCTGCATGTCAAGCACTTTCCCCTTTGGTGTAGTTATGACCACAACCTGCAGGGGATATATTGGGGGTTAGGTTTTGGTTTTTTTCCTTTCTCTCTGGGAATTTTCTTCCTATTTGTTGCCCAGGAGATTGATGCCAGATGATTCTTGTCTTTTTCTTCTATATAGTTGTAGCCTTCCCAATACTTTTCCCTGTTGTTATGTGTCCTTCCCGTCCCTGACCCCACCCCCCTGACCCCTTCTGACTGGATGTGAGTCAGGACCGCCTCCCATCCCTAGAGATAAAAACCCCAGCAAGATCTGGAACGGGTCTCTTTGGTTCTGGGCTCGTATGGAGCTTGCACCCTCCCTTGTCTTCCCTTCCCCCTCCTCAGTCTCCCCACTCCTCCCCTGTTTTCCACAATAAAAACACCATGGAGACCAGAAACAAAACAGCTGCCTTTCTAAACCTGCGACGCTTCTACAAGGACCGTGTCTGACCAGTCCCACAGCTCGTGGCCATGGAACGACCACCCTGCGGGTTCCTGCTTTGGGGCGGCTCTCTCCCCCGCAGCAGGAGAGAGCTGCCTTAGGATTCTGCACTGCTGCATTTCCCTACACTTTTCCCCAGCTAGAAAGACCAAACACATTCCAAAGTTCCAAGCCCCAGGGAGGTACAGGGCCCTCTCCTATCTTGGTTTTCCCTGGGAACCAAGGTTGAGAAAAACATCTTTGACACACATTTTCATAAACAAGTACAGCTAATACCAAAGAGGGCGCGGAGGAGGCTCCAGAGAAGGGGCTTGACCTGGGGGGAATCGCATCACCACTTGACCTCCTAATTGGTGCTTTTTATCAACTATGCTAATTTCCTAAAACCTATAAAACTGTATTTACCCCTGTGGGGGTGGGCTTTTGTGGATATTCTTCTATAACTGCCCCTGGAGCACCAATAAAGATCCACTTTTCTATTACCTCCTATACTAAAATTATCTCGAGTTTCATTTCTAAGCCGAAAAAGGCAACAAGATGATGAATGGATGGTGCGTAAGAGACAAAAGACATTGCTTGGCATCTTGGCATTTCCATTGGAATGGTTCTGAGGGAGAGGGGGGAAGCCGAGTGGTTTTGGCAGTTTCTTAGCTGGGAGCAAGGGAGTCTTTGCCCAGCTCAGAGGGCAGATGATTGTTGTTTTGGTGCTGGGTTGCTGCTGCCCAAAGAACTTGCTGCTACTGCTGAGTTTTCCTTAACTGCTTCTCCTTACTGTGGGCAAGCTTCTGCTTTCAAGAGCGGCCATTGGACTGGGACCTTTCAACAGCTGACTTCACTGGGAGGGACCCTCACCATCTGCCTGGGTGCCTCAGGGGAAACCGACCCCCCCACCTCCTCCCTCTCTCTGGAGTAAGCACCTCCCAGCTGCTTATGGGAGCCCCAGCTGCTGTCACTGTCACCAGGACATCACACAGGACTCGTGAGAGACAGGGGAAACATGAAACACACACCGTCCCCCCTCCACTCTCTCTCTCTCTTCCTGGGGCTACTATAAGCCCCTGAGGAGGCTCAGAGCTTGCTTCGGTCGCCCTCTGAAGCCGCCTGGACCAACAGCGCCATCTGCAGGTGCGGGGGAGTAACTGCCATCCCTCTGCCTCGCCAGGAGCCAACAGCGCCCCCTGCTGCTTGTGACCATTACTACACCAAAGGGGAAAGTGCTTGACAGGTGGGAAAAAGACTGTTATTGGGGTTTGTTATTTTGTTGTTGCTGTTATTGCTGTTTGTTTGTCCTTATATATATACATATTCTAGTAAAGATCTGCTATTCCTTTTCCCATGTCTTTGCCTGAAAGCCCCATAATTTCAAAGTTACAATAATTTGGAGGGAAGGGGGGTCATCTTTTCCATTCCAGAAAGGTTCCCACCTTCCTTAGCAGACACCTGTCTTTTAAACCAGGACAGGGCGCTGATGGCTTGTATTGAGGCAAAGAGGCTGCAGTGACTCCCTGCAGCTTCAGGGGGTGCTCTTGGCATCTGGTGAGGCAGAGGGGGTGCACTGACTCCCCAACAGCTGCAGATGGCACTGTTGGCTCAGGCGGCTTCAGAGGGCAGCCAATGGGAGCTCTGAGCCTCCCCAGGGGATAATGGCGACCTCGGGGAAAGAGAGAAGATGGAGGGTGGGGGTGGTGTTTCATTTTCCCCTGGCTCTCATGTGTCACGTGGTGTTCTGGTGATGGCAGCAGCAGCTAAGGCTCCAGTAAGCAGCTGGGAGGTGCTCCCTCCAGAGAGAGGGAGGAGGCCCGGTTTTCCCCTGAAGTACCCACACAGATGATGAGGGGTCTCTCTTAGCAAGGGCGGGTGTCGAAAGGTCCCAGTCCAACAGCCACTCCTGTGAGCAGTGGCCCACCAACGGCAAGAGGGAACAGCAAGGAAGGCTCAGCAGTAGCAGTAAGTCCCCCTGGGCAGCAGTCCAGCAACAAAATCTACAGCCATCTGCCCTCCAAGCTGGGCAAAGACTGACCCACCCCCAGCTAAGAAACTGCCAAACACCACACCTCTTCTTCCCCCCCTTCTCAGGACCATTCCAATGGTATGCCAAAGGCCCTGGATACATCTTTTGTCTTTTAAATCAACATCCCTTCACCATCTCTATGACAACAAATGGGAGGAAAATTCCCTAAAGAAAAAACAGAAAACCTAACCCCCAACAGTCCTCTATGAACTTCTTCAACATGAGTCCTTCCCACAGGTTGGAGTTCTTCAAGAACAACTCCCAGGTGAGTCCCTATCACAGGGCACAGTCCTTCAGAAACAGACTGTTTCAGTGTAGGTCCCTCATGGGGTCACAACTCCTGCCAGCAAATCTGCTCCAACATGGACTCCTCTCTCTATGGGTCCACAGATCCTGCCAGGAGCTTGCTCCAGCTCAGACTTCCCACAGGATCACAGAGCAATAGAATCATATAATCATTAAGGTTGGAAAATACCTCTAGGATCATCAAGTGCAACCATTAACCCAGAACCACTATGTTCATCACTAAACTATGTCCCCAAGTGCCATATCCACACACCTTTCGAACACTTGCAGGGATGGTGATTCTACCACTTCCTTGGGCAGGTTATTCCAATACCTGACAATCCTTGTAGTGAAGAAAATTGTCCTAATATCCAATCTAAACCTCCCTGGCACAACTTGAGGCCATTTCCTCTTGTCCTGTCTATTGTTACCTGGGTGTGTTTGTTTTTGCTTGGCCTGGTTTTTGGTAGAGGGGGGGCAACAAAGATGGCTTCTGTGAGAAGCTGCTAGAAGCTTCCACCATGTCCAGCAGAGCCAATCCCTGATGGCTCTGAAGATGGACATGCCGCTGGCCAAGGCTGGGCCAATTAGAGATGTTGGTTAAACCTATGTGATAACATATTTCAGAAGAAATCAAAACAAAGTGGGCACACAGTTTTTCCTAACCAGAGAAGAGGAGGAGGTGAGAACATGTGAGGCAAACAACAGGGAGACACCAGGGTCAGTGGAGAAGGAAGAAGAGAAGGTGTTTCAGGTGCTGGAGCCGAATTTCCTCTGCAGGCCATGGTGATGACCATGGTGAAGCAGGCTGCCCCCCTGCAGCCCATGGGGATCCACAGGGGATGCAGAGATCCACTCGCAGCCCGTGGGGGAGGTGCCCATGCTGGAGTGGGTGAATGCCTGGAAGAGTCTGTGTTTCAGTGGGAGACTTGGTGGAGAGATGGGGCCCCTACTTCCAGGCTGGAGCAGCCTTTCCTTGGAGGACTGCACCCTGTGGATGAGTGACCTATGCCACAGAAGTTTTGGGAGGACTGTCTGCCCATGGAGGTGATGCTTAAAACAGGCTACCTGAAACTGAGGACTAGACAAAATTAGGAGAATAAAAAGCATACAAATTTATTCAGGCCTGAAGGTACATTCAGGGCAAGCAAAGCCCCCTCGTGAGACTACACCCAAAATGGATGTGGGGTTACAAGCTCTTCACGGTTTATAAGTTCCGTCCTATAAACACATTGGCCCCTAATTCTCCAATCACACCCTTAGGCAATGAGGTTAATCACCCCAGGCCTGCTCCCCCCAACTCACTGTTGTTTAAATATTTTTCGGGCTCTAGGGCAACGAATGTCCTTGGATTTCTATTCAGAGGGATTTATTTTGGCTAAAGGTGTTGGGAACAGAGGTTTTTAGCACTTTATAAGAAGCACAGAACTACACCAAGTTACAGATACACGAAGGGTAAAAACTAGAAAGTATTAAGGTCTCATTCCCTCCTTTAGAGGCCTAACAAGGCCTCTAGCTTGTCAGGTCTCTATTCTAAATACGCACTAATAGTATGCATTTAACAGCAATATATATATATGCATATCTATCTAACAGTAATAAATGTCTAACAGCAATAATGTTTCACACAGCCAGTTATCATGTGAAAATTATGATTACAACTACTATGAACAGTTTTTAATCCCAGGCCAAATTGGCAAACATGACGTGAGGGTGTGGAAGAAACACTCAAAGCGTAGTGTACTATATCTTTGAATGCTATCTGGTGTAAAATTTGAGCTTTGGATGCACTTTGGACCCATATCACATGCAAATCTTGATTCCAACCTTGAGCCATGGTTACTAACTGTGTAGATAACAAGCACAGAAAAGAACCCTTTTTTTCACATCATTCCTGTTTGCATTGGTCTCTATTTTTCAGTTGCTTCAGGAGCAGAAGCCTTCTTAACTCGGGAGTAGTGAATCCAGGGTCCTTTGCCAGTGACTTTAAAGGCAGTGTAGGTAGTCAGCAGGACTTGAAATGGTCCTCTCCACTTGGCCTGTAAAGGATCACTGTCCTACCACTTAACATAGACCCAGTAGTCTCCAGGTTGGAAGGCACGTGAAGGTGTGTTCAGTCCTATAGGCCTGGATAACATGACGTAATTCTGGAGTTTCTGCAAAGTGGAGCTTAGAGCCATTAGGCATCTCTGCAAATCAAGCTTCCCCCTCATCTGAATTTCTCCCAGAACATGCAGGATTTGATATGGACTGCCATACAATATTTCATAGGGACCGATGTCATCCTTCTGCCTCAGTTGTATTCGGATCCTCAGTAAAGCTATAGGCAAGGCCTGAACCCATGTCATGGATGTCTCTTGACAAATTTTGCTAATCTTGGTCTTAAGAGTTCTGTTCATACACTCAACTTTGTCACTTGCTTGAGGTCTATATGGTGTATGCAAATCCCAATTAATTCCCAAAATCTTGCTGATTTCCTCAACCACTGTTGCAATAAAATGCGGTCCCCTATCCCCAAAGGAACCCCAAACCTTGGAATTATATGATCAAGCAAAACTTTCACCACCTCCTTTGCTGTATTGGAGTGACAGGGGTAAGCTTCAGGCCAGCTGCTGAAAGTGTCAACTGATGCCTGATGGTTTTTTGTCCTTTCTCTTTATACTCTTTTTATACCCTTTTTATACATTTTATACCCTTTCCCATCCCCTGTACTTTTCACTCCCTGTATCTTAGCCCCACATGTTTATAACCCTTGTACTCTAGCCTAGTTCGGAATTCTTTGGGGAAGACGAAACATCCCCACAATCTCAAGAACATGAGGTACCAACCTTGAACGGAGCCTCATCTCTGGAACATGTTTTTGTAAACTAAGTTGTAGCCTCATGGGGGGGGATAATTAGAATAAGGGGACAATTACTTCATTTGTTAGGTTTCTTATTAGGGGATTTTAGATAGGTATGCTAATTGGTGAGGTCCATAAAATTGTATACGCGTTGTACCCAGAGGCTTTTTGTTGTGGTACCACCTTTGACGATGGTGCACCTGGGATCATATTAAACCAAGGTAATACCCTTTTCCCTATACTGCGGTGTCTGCGTCTTATTTTTGCCAGCATTTTAGGCATCACAACCAATACCAATATGTATCTGTATCCCTCTTTGCATGGTAACTCAGCAAAATCTACCTGCCAGTAATCTCCAGGAAGATCCCCTGGTTTTGTTACTCCTAACACAACTCTTTTCCTCATATCTGGGTTGTTCTTACAGCAGATTTCACATTTGCTTACTACTGATTGTACAATGTCAGTCATTCCCTTTCCTATTACTAGCTTTTTTAGATGTTTCAAAAGATTTTCAACCCCAAAATTTGTGCTTTCATGTTCTCTCTGAGCTATCTCCCAGAGGATCAGGGGTGGGGCTACAACCTGGTTCACTGGTGTAATAGCCCATCCACTTTCTGTGATCTCAGCTTTGAGGAACTTAATTAACTTGTGGTCTGCCTGATCATACTTTGGGGTGAACCCTGACAGATCAATCTTTTTTTGTGGTATTACTGCAAGAATGCCTTTTTCTGCAATCCCTCTAATTGCTTTATCAGCAAAGCGATTTCCCAATTCTGGAGTGGTTTTCTCTTTTTGGTGGTCCCTACAATGCATGGTAGCTACTTCTGTAGGTTTCCTGATGCTCTCCAAGAGGGCGAGGATCTGCTCAGCATGTTTGATTTCATTACCTTGAGCATTCAACAGTCCTCTCTCCTTCCAGATGGCTCCATGGGCGTGGACAACACCAAATGCGTATTTAGAATCAGTCCATATATTTACCTTCTTTCCTTCACTCAGGTCTAGGGCCCTTGTAAGCGCAATCAGTTTGACTTTCTGTGATGACACATGTGAAGGCAAGGCTTTTGCCTCAATTACTTTATCTATGGTGGTTACCGCGTAGCCTGTCATCCTCTTACCCTTTTTCATGAAGCTGCTGCCATCCATGAATAGTTCCCAATCTGGATTTTCTAGCGGGCTGTCTCTCAGGTCTGGTCTGCTGGAATAGACCTCATTGATTGTCTGCAAACAGTCATGCTCAGGCACATCATCAATTAAGGTAGAGGACAAAAACATCGACGGAGTTACAACAGATGTTGTTTTTAGGGTAACATCATCCTGTTCCAACAATACAGATTGGTAGTTAAGCATTCTGCTAGGGGATAGCCAGTGTCCCCCCTTTTGCTCCAGTACGGATATCACTGTGTGGGGTACATACACGACAATGTGCCTCCCAAGGGTGAATTTATGGGCCTCCTGTATTAGGACGACAGTTGCTGCCACAGCTTTCAGACACCCCTGGCTAACATTGTCTAGCTGTTTTGAAAAATAGGCCACAGCTCTTCATTAGTCTCCAAGGTGCTGTGCCAGTACCCCAGAGCAACGTTCAGTCGTTCATATGTAAAAAGTTCAAAAGATTTGGTTAAGTCTGGCAGCCCCAAAGCTGGGGCTGATGTTAAGGAATGTTACAGCTGTTTGAATGCAGCCCTTGTACTCTCTGTCCATATAATGGTTCCATTTTCAGCTGCTTCAAGGGCCCCATACAGAGGTTTTACCAGTACCCCATAGTTCATGATCCAGAGTCGATATCAGCCTACCATTCTGAGGAAGGCTTGCATCTGTCTCACGGTGTCAGGCTGTGGAAGGCGGCAGATGGCTTCCCTCCATTCCTTACTGAGTTGTCGATGGCCACGGAAAATTTCTAGCCCCAAGTAAACCACTGTTTCCTTGAAGACCTCTGCCTTTTCTTTCGAGATGCGATACCTGCCTGATCCCAGATAGTTTAATGTGGAGATACAGCTTGAAAGCAGAACTGAGAGCACTGCTAAACTCATGTCAGAAGTCAATAAGGCAACGTTGCTAGGCCGCAAACCGTGGCAGGCAGTGCGGCCTACCACAAAATAGATAGTGTAAGAAAACAGCATGTTTGGTATGTACCTGTGCTGGTTAGTGCTAGCTTTTAGTTTTGCAATATTATTAAGAAACATAGTTGTTATAGTGATTACTGCTTATATAAGCATCTATTTTTAGTCACTGCTGAAAAAGTATAAATACTCTGCTCTGCATCAATAAAATCGGCTTTTTGCACCCAAGCAATCTGCCCGTCTCTTCCATCGCTGACTGTCACTCGACAACTGCTGCCCCGTGGGAGGACCGTGCGAGCAAGGGACTGCCCTTAAGTGACAGTCAGCGACGCCCTACAGAACTTCAGAACTTTGCCGAAGGTTAAGCCGCAGGAGAAGCGGGAGCCTTTGGAACTGTGGTTAAGCCGAGGGAAGAAGTAGGAGCCACACTGGCCTGCAATTGATCCTCTGAAAAAGAGGTGAGTTGCTGCAGGGAACTATGGGCCAGGGTGAAGGGATGACCACCCTAGAAAGAGACGTGTTTGACCTTATGTCAAAGCTGCTAGAGAAGCAAGGCAAACCTTTGCCTGCGCACGATTTAAAAATTATACTCTGATGATCTGTTTCTAGACTGCAAGGAGTTACTCAGTCCACAATCTTTACGACAGATCTGTGGGACAGTGTAGGAGTAGAACTTTGGAATGCTGAAGCTGAAGGTGATAAAGCTGCTGCAGAGATGATTCCCTCCTGGAAAGTAATTTTTGAAACTTTAAAAGCTCCAGAAAATTCTCTTGCTAAAGATAAAGAGGATGCCCCTTGCTTCCACTCCGCAGAAGCGGAACTGTTGCAGTTTAGAGGATGTTACAGCAGACTTTACCCTAGAGCTTCTCTACCTAGCCCGGTTCAGCGCCTCAGTGCTCCAAACCCTCTGTCCCAGGGCTGGACACTGCGCTCTCACCGGCTGGCGAGCCATAAGGCTAGCTCTGGTTCGTCTGCTTCCACAACCGGCGGTGATAAAGGAGGCGAGGAGGGTCTATGCGTCGTGTCCATGGAAGATGTTTATTCGCATGGTGTAGCAGAGGCCAACGACCTCCCCGAGGCAGAGATGCCTCGAGGGCGAAGGCCTCACATGCTCAGCACATGTGGAGCATAGACACACGTGGAGCATAGACAGCAAGATGGCGGAGGGTAAGGGGTTTTATAGGGAAACAGAGAGGGGCAGGGACAGCACACAGGCCCAGTGACCTCTGGGTACAGGGGAGGTACAGGGGCGGAGTTAGGAGTACAGGAACCAATAGGGAAAACTGGGGGCGTGGCTAGGACTATGTGGAGTAGGGAAGGCAGGACAATAGGTGACAAGTACAGTCGTTAAGAAAGGGGTGTGGGGAACTTGCAGCCATTATCACAATAGGGAACCTCAGAACTCTTTACAATCTGATAAGACTGCGCCTCTTTCACTAGAAGCTCCTGCATCCCCTGCAATAAAAAGGTGTTGGGGAAGATGAAATAGGAAAGCCTTATAGATATGATTACCTTGAAAAGATGCTGAGAACATAGAAAGTATAAACGAAATTGAGATGAAGACAAGGTTTGAGTTGAAGAGTAACTAAGAAACAATGGTATGGCTACTGAAGGTAATCTCCCTTCTTGATAGAACAATGCCCTCTGCCTAGGCAGGTCCAAAGGTCAGAGCAGACCCTGCCTGCCTGGTAGAGATTCCAAAAAGCAGTTTTTTAAAGTTTAAAATATAACCCTGTATGGCAATGCGATGATTCTTATAGGTTATATGTAAATGTTGTAGGGTCTGTAGCTTGTCTTTGGTTAAAGAGAATTAGAATATTCAACACAGAAGATGATTTATTGTATTGTAAACGGAAAATCGCTCTCTCTTTTGCTCTCTCTTTTTGCCCCTCTCTCTCCCTCTCTCTCTTGCTTCTCTGGCCTGCTTTGAGCTGCATCTTGCAGCCTAGCAGACCTCTCACACCCACGCCCTTTCACAATAAACTCTCATGCTCTAAAACCCATCTTTAGAGATCTCTTTGTTTCTATTTTATCCTCATAACTAAATCCCACAGAGTTAAATCCTACAAAAAGGGAGAAGGGCTCCTCACGATCTATAAAAGCATTTGCTGCTGGCTATGGTCCAGCTGACAGCAGTGAGGATGAAGGAGAAGATCCTTTTGACCTTGGACCCATTGATCCTGAAAAAGAGCCAGATTTATTTCCCCCCGACCCTCACGATACCTGGGTCCGCTTGAAACAACAAGCCTTAAAGGAAGGGGATTTCGATTTTGTGGACAAAATTGTGGCACTGGTCTTATATACAGGACCAAGAAAGCGAACTGCCCATTGGGAACAGTTATCTTTCCCAGAACTTAAAGAGCTTTGGTGGGCAGCCACGGAGCACGGTATCAGTTCACGTTTTTTTGTGAGCCTGCTAGATTCTGTGTTTGCCCCTCATATCATGACACCATATGATTTAAAAACAATGGCACGGCTGTTGCTATCTCCCACTCAAAACGCTTTATGGGAAAAAGAGTGGGGAAAAGGTATACAGGATGTGCTTCTATCATATATGTGTCATGTTAATCAGACCCTGGCAGGCCTCACAACTAGACAGCTTATGGGAATGGGACCATATACTGATCCCGCCGTCCAAGCCCGAGACATTCCCAGAGAAGCCCTTGAGGGAATCTGAAACGCAGCTCGCCAAGCCTTCCTGAAGGTCCCTGATGCAAAAACGCCTCAAAAATCATTTACGATTGTCGTCCAGGGACCCCAATAACCTTATATGCAGTTCATCGACTGCCTTAAGCAGGCACTTGAATGCCAAATTGATAATGCGGACACTCGCGAAATTTTGCTTTTGAAGCTTGCTGTTGAAAATGCAAACACAGACTGTAAAAAACTCCTTAAGTCTCTGCCTAACGAAAATCCAACTTTAATTGAAATGGTTGAAGCGTGTAACTGTGTTAGCACATTAGAACATCAATACTCGACCATGGCTGCAGCTTTTGCAGCTGTGAGAGGGCCCCCTGCAACTTCAGAAATCTGTTTCAGCTGCAGAAAACCCAATCACTTTAAAAAGGACTGCTCTGCTCTGAAAAGAGATAAACCTAAAAACCACTCCTGTGTGCCCACGGTGCTGCAGAGGCCCACATTCTGCTAACCAATGTTGCTCTAAGTATGATTCTGAAGGTCACCTGCTCCATGGATACCAGAGAAACTGGAACCAGAGTGTGGGACGGTGGTGCCAAGCTCTGACACAGGTGCCTCAGCCGCCCCACTGATGCCCAACGGAAACCTGCCTCAAGTTTTCGCCCAGCAACTGCAGACGGTGCCGGATTAGACCTACACACCTCAGCCACAGTAACATTATGTGATTCTTCTGTTCATTTACTCCCTACAGGAATTTTTGGACCACTAGGACCTCAAAAGAGTGCCCTACTTTTGGGAAAGTCCTCAACTAGCCTTTCAGGACTTTCTGTTCTCCCTGTAGTCATAGACTTAAATTCTAATGATGAACTTAAAATCATGGTTTAGACCCCTAATCCACTGTGTTTTATCCGGCAAGGAACCTGCATAGCAAAATTAATCCCTCTTCCACATAATTCACCTTCTTCTATAGAAAAATATAACACTAGGGTGGGAGAATTTGGTTCTGTAGAGACCCCGCAAATATTATGGGTACAAACAATTTCAGATAAACGTCCTACCTGCCAATGCACCTTGTCATTACAAGGACAACAAATAACACTCACTGGTATTTTAGATACCGGAGCTGATGTTACTGTCATTTCTCAAGGTAAGTGGCCCCCTAACTGGGTCCTTATGGAGGTGCCCTTGGCCCTCACCGGAATTGGAGGAAGCAGTTGCAGTTATCAAAGTCACCATCTGGTTCAAATAACAGGACCAGGCAGCCACACAGCCTCTGTAAAGCCATTTGTTTTACCTGTGCCCAGAGTGTTATGGGGACGAGATGTACTCTCTCAATGGGGTTTCAGAATTCAGTCTTTTTAATAGGGACCATTGAAGCACGCAACACCCTAAAATTAACCTGGAAAACGAATACACTTATTTGGGTAGATCAATGGCCCCTGCCATTACTTAAACTGCACGCACTCACCGAATTGGTCCAGGAACAGCTTCAAAAGGGACACATAGTCCCCTCTACCAGTCCTTGGAATTCACCTGTGTTTGTCATTAAAAAACAAACTGGCAAGTGGCACTTGCTCCATGACCTCCGTAAAATTAACGCTGTTATGGAAGACATGGGAGCACTCCAGCCTGGCCTCCCATCTCCTACCATGATCCCTTGAGATTGGCATTTGACAGTCATTGATTTAAAGGATTGCTTTTTTGATATTCCCTTGCATCCCAACGATGCACCAAAATTTGCCTTTTCTGTTCCAAGCACCAATATGCAGGCACCCTTGCACAGATATCACTGGGTTGTCCTGCCCCAAGGCATGAAAATTAGTCCCACTATTTGCCAGTGGTTTGTTGCAAAAATCCTCTGCCCCATTCGTAGGGACATGCTTGACACTCTTTTGTATCATTATATGGATGACATTCTAATTGCTGCAGAAAAACAAGAAGTTATGGAGAAAGCCCTAGCCCTTGTCAGCAATGCTGTAACCCAAGCAGGACTTTGTGTTGCTCCTGAAAAAATTCAGCGTCAACCCCCTTATAAATACCTTGGCTGGCTAATTAGGACCCAGAGTATTTCTCCTCAGCATTTACAAATTCAAACCAACATTTGTATCTTTGCATGATGCTCAAAAGCTTTTGGGGACAATTAATTGGATTTGTCCCCTCTTAGGAATCTGAAATGCATATTTGAGCCCTTTGTTTGCTCTGTTAAAAGGAGAACCAGATTTACTATCACCTTGGCAGCTTACACTAGAAGCTCGCCAAGCATTGCAAAAGGTAGCTGATGCTATCTCAATCCGGCAAGCAGCCTGATAGGCTCCTGAGTTGCGTTTTTCTTTAATAATTTTAAATCCAGCCAAGCAGCCCCATGCTTTAATTTTTCAGTGGGACCCTAATTTGCCAGACCCCTTATTAATCATTGAATGGATTTTTCTGCCATGCCACATGTCTAAAACTGTTAACAACCAACATGAAATGTTTGCTTTGCTCGTTGTAAAAGCTAGACAGAGACTTGTCGCTCTTGCAGGTATAGATTTCTGTTTGATTTGTTTGCCTGTTACTACTGTTTACTTACAGTGGCTACTTCAACAGTCTGAAGTGTTTCAGATGGCTCTCACCAACTTGTCTGGACAACTTTCTACACGTCCTCCAAAACACAAGCTCGTGGCAGCTGGTTTTAATCTCTTGACACGACCCAAGAGAAGCGAAATTCCGTTGCAAGCATTAACTGTCTTTACAGATGGATCTGGTTGCACCCACAAGTCAGTAATACTGTGGTGGGACTCAAATCTCAATCGATGAGACTCAGATGTCACCGCTGTTTCAAGATCTCCTCAAATTGTTGAATTAGCAGCAGTTGTATGAGCCTTTGAACACTGGTCTTTTCCTTTTAACCTAATAACTGATTCTGCTTATGTTGCAGAACTTGTGGAAAGAGCAGAAGCCACTGTGTTGAAAGATGTACTTAATGCAGACTCGTTTTATTGGTTGCAACAACTTGTTTTCCTTTTAAATAATAGGCAAGACTCATATTTTATAATGCATGTTAGATCTCACACTACTTTGCCTGGCTTCATTGCAGAAGGGAATCACCAGGCAGACCTACTTACGCTACCTGCGCAAGTGTTACCTGATCGCTTTTCCCAAGCAAAAATCAGTTGCTCATTTTTTCACCAGAATGCTGGTGCGCTGGCAAGAACTTTTGCTTTGCCTTCTCGCCAAGCCTCTAGCATTGTGGCTGTGTGCCCAGACTGTCAGAGGCACTCCTTTCCCTCTATCGCTGGAGGTGTTAACCCTAGAGGACTCCAGCAATTTGGCAAACAGATGTTACTCACTTTCCCGAATTTGGCAGACTTAAGTATACACATTCCTCTATAGACACCTTCTCAGGTGCCCTGTTTGCATCCTGTCATACAGGAGAATCGGCAAAAGATGTTTGCTGTCACTTTATGAGTGCCTTTGCAGTCTTGGGAATTCCTTCACAGATCAAAACTGATAATGGCCCAGCGTATATTTCCCAGAGAGTTGCAAATTTTCTTGCCCTCTGGGGAGTGACACACAAAATGGGGATTCCTCATTCCTCAACAGGCCAAGCTATCATTGAGCGAGCCCACTGTTCACTTAAGTGTGTTTTATTACAACAGAAAGGGGGAATGGGGAATGCTACCCCAGCTGAGTGATTACAGAAAGCATTGTATGTTTTAAATTTTTTTAATTGTTCCCTGATGGATCCCAACCCTCTGATTGTAAGGCACTTCGGCAGTAACCGACAGTTAGAAGTTAAACAGAAGGCCCCAGCCCTTGTTAAAGACCAAGAAACAAGTAAGATCATGGAACCCTATCCTCTCATCACATGGGGAAGAGGTTTTGCCTGTGTTTCTACAGAGAATGGCCTGAGGTGGATCCCAGCTAAGAACATCAGACCTTTCAGAGAATCCTTGAATACTCCTGAGGATCCTGAAGATCCTGATCACCCTGGCAAACTATCAGCGGAAATCCCAGCCGTTCCAGTTTCAGCCCCGGTTCCAGAGATCGCAGAGGTCACCTCCACCTGACCTCCACCTCAACCAGCTTCTGCTCAATTTCAGAGGAATCATTGACTTTACACCACTTTTCGATTTCTGTGGGCGACCCACTCCAAGTCAAGTGAAAGCTATAGTTGCAGATCAAGTCTCCTTACATAAACAATATTGGAAATGGTTTAAAGAAAGACTTAAACATGAAACTAACCCTATACTTTGTTTTATTTGTAAAGATTATTCTCATCATGTGTGGGTTTTGTGTCAGTGTCAAAGGTGTCAAAAGTGGTGGTATTGCATAGCGCATCACCGCCATGGCAACTGCCCACAGTGTGATCCTCTATGCTATTCTAATGGTAATTGTATCAATCAAGAATTTTTGTGTGGACAAGACTATGGCTAGCTCCCACATTGGTATTTTTGTGAGTCAAATCTGCCTTTTCCGCCTGGTCCTCCTAGCAGGACTCCTTTTCGACGAAGAAGAGGTGGTCACAATGCCACCCCTTCTAGAACGCAATGTTTGGCTTATGCTTGCTTAAGCTTTAAACAAGTCTACACTGTGCCTATCCATGACCTCCCCTGGTAACCCTTTTTAAACCTGTTTAGTTGCTATGCCCTTAGAGAAAAGTGAATGGGATGTGTTATTCAATTTAACAGTTTGGAGAGAATGTACTGCTATGGGTCGAATTGAGCCGACCTGGTGGTGCCAGGAAAGTTGCCACAAAAAAGCTGGTGAACCAGCTGGATGGTATTTTTCTGACCAAAAGGGGTTAGGAGTAAATAAAATTCTTAACTTTCCCCCTCTTTCTATACCACCTCAAGAGTTAGACATTTTTGGATCCATGCAGTCTTTTGCATGTTTTTACCTAAATTATGGTAAAAATGACAAGAGAAGATTCGGCCTTCATGTTTCAGGAACAGGAATTTACACCAATGCTTCTGCCTGGTGCAACCATATTTTGCCCCAACCAATTACTCCTGTAAGTATTGCTATTGGATTACTAAACAACATATTTCTGATATGTGGAAACAGGGCTTGGAAGGGAATACCGGGTAAAGCCATAGGAGGTCCTTGCACTTTCGGGTGACTAACCATGTTTCACTCTTTTCAGGAAACTTACCATCTTTGCACAAGCTAGTGCAAGCAAAATGCAGCTCGCACACATATAGTCAGGATTATGATGATAATGTTGAATCCTGGAACCTAGGAGCCCGAGTGTTTGCCTCTCTTATCCCATCTATAGGAACAGCACATGCACTGAAAACCCTAAATAACCTTGGCTGCTGGCTTGCAAAATAAACTAATGCTACTAGCTCTGCTTTAACAGGTTTACTAACAGATGTTGATAGCGTGAGACATGCTACACTGCAAAATAGAGCTGCAATTGACATTTTGCTTTTAGCACATGGGCACGGTTGCGACGATTTTGAAGGCTTATGCTGCATGAACTTGTCTGATCACTCCCTGTCTATCCATGCTAACATACAAGCCCTTCGAGATAGTGTCACCAAATTGAGAGTTGTAAGTGATGGCAACTCGCTTAGAAACATCCTTGGAAGATGGGGAATAACTGGCTGGCTTAAGCATTTAGCTAAAACAGGAATTTATATTTTAGCCATATTGCTGCTTATGGTAATTTGTCTGCCATGTGTTTTGCAATGCTTTCAGAGACTAATTGATAAGTCAAAAAGAAAATTTTACTTGTGGAAAAGAAAGTGGAAAATGTGGAGATACAGCTTGAAAGCAGAACTGAGAGCACTGCTAAACTCATGTCAGAAGTCGATAAAGCAACGCTGCTAGGCCGCAAACCGTGGCAGGCAGTGCGGCCTACCACAAAATAGATAGTGTAAGAGAACAGCATGTTTGGTATGTACCTGTGCTGGTTAGTGCTAGCTTTTAGTTTTGCAATATTATTAAGAAACATAGTTGTTATAGTGATTACTGCTTATATAAGAATCTATTTTTAGTCACTGCTGAAAAAGTAGTGAAAAAGTACTCTGCTCTGCATCAATAAAATTGGCTTTTTGCACCCAAGCAATCTGCCTCATCTCTTCCATTGCCGACCATCACTCGACAGTTTAAAAGACTTACAGTGAGTTGGATGCAGTCATCTCACGTTTTGGCGGCAATTAAGATGTCATCAACATGTTGAAGAACTTCTCCCCCTGGTTCTTGTTTCCTCCAGTCTTCTAGTTCCTTTGACAGCTGGTGGCTGAATATTGTTGGGCTGTTCTTGAATCCCTGGGGCAAGACTGTCCAGGTGAGTTGCGTCTTCCTTCCTGTTTCAGGGTTTTCCCACTCAAAGGCAAGGAGCTCTTGACTATCTTTATGAATCAGAATACAGAAGAAGGCATCCTTGAGATCTAAAACTGTGAACCACCCTAGTTCATTTGTCACTGCAGTCAAAAGAGTGTAGGGGTTCGATACAACTGAACGTATGCCCTCTGCGATCTTGTTAATTGCCTTTAAATCCTGCACTAATCTATAGCTCTTGCCATCAGCCTTCTTTACCGGCAGGGTGGGTGTGTTGTACTTGGATTCACATTCCACTAGCAACCCAAATTTAAGGAACTTTTCAATTATAGATGCTAGTACCCTATGACTTTCCAATTTTAAAGGGTACTGGTTTTGCCTCACCTGTATTACTCCTGGTTTAAGTGCAATACTCACTGGTTCCGCTCATTTGGATCTTCCTGGAACATCACTGGCCCACATTATTGAATTGACAGCATTTTTAATTTCAGTGGGTATTTCACCACATTTCTCCTGCATAAAAAGTGCAGCAACTTCAACAAATTTAGACTCAGGAATTATGACTGGTATGCCCTGTCCTATTCTAAATTTAATTTTGGCTTCCAATTTCTCCAGTAAATCCCTCCCCAGCAATGGTTTGGGGGAGTTAGGCATAGATAAAAATTGATGAGTTACCCAGCGCTTGCCCAGTTTGAATTTTAAAGGTTTGAAGAAACCTTTGTGTCTTGGTTTGAAAGACAGGTGTCTGCTAAGAGAGGTGGAAACCTCCCTTAGAATAGAGAATGTGAACCCCCTTCACTCCAAATTATTATAACTTTGGAATCAAGGGCTTTCAGGCAAAGATATGGGAAAAGGAATAACAGTTCTTTACTAGTATCTAAAACAGAGTAAACAAGAAACAACAAGAATAGCAACAACAAACAAAAAACCAGAAAATCCGGTGGCAGATGTCCCTGGGCTGCCAAGCACATTTCCATTTGGTGTAGTCACGGTCACGGCCAGCAGGAGCGCTGTTGAGCTCCCAGCTGGGCAGGGCAGGTGCAATGACTCCTGAGAAGCTGCAGGAGGCACTGTGGTGCGAGGTCAGCTCCTCCTCTCACGTGGATAATGTCGGGCAGGCTGGGCGGCAGGACGGGGTGCAGCAGAGAGCTCAGAGCAGCGAGCTGGAGAGGCAGGGCTGGCTCACCTGGGCTACCCAGCAAAGGTGGTAGGAACTCCGCAGTTACAGCAGATGCTGCCGTGCATTCCGGCGAGTGGGGTGGAGGCAGCGACAGCCGGACTCCTCCACAGTTGTTGCAAAAAACCGCAGCCGGGCAGGTGCACGCTCCCAGCGGGGGGGGGGGGGGAAACAGGTTGGGATCCTGTGCATTTTTTCCCAAGCAAGAGCTCACCCAGCCAGGAACAGAAGGCAGTGCACAGTTGGACGTCCCGCGGTCGCAGCCAGAAACAAAGCAGCAGCTTTCCTCCGTCGCTCTGGTGTCCAGGCAGCCAGTGAAACTCCCCCCCCATGGCCAGAGTGTCTCCTCCCCTTGCCACACCCAAGACACAGTCTTTGTCTCTTACAAAAGAGTTAATGGCCCTGAGCACCTGGTCTGTGTTCCCCAGTAACAGGGATGGAGAAAATTCCACCCCTCCCAACCTTCAACACCATGTTTCTGTTACCCCCTTAGCCCCAATAACCTTTATGGTATCTTGACTCAGTTTCCCTTCTAAAGTATTTAATACAGAATACGCTGCCCTGGAATCTACCAAAAATTCAAATCATCTTTCCCCAGCTTAGCTATAACCAAAGGCTCTGCTGGGGGAGAGGCCTTCGGTCCCCTTCATTCCAGATCTGATCCCAATCCCGGTTCCACAGCCAGTTGGGGAACTGAGAATATCTTTTTCAACACGGGACAGTCTTTTTCTCAATGTTCCTTTTTCTTACAAAAGGCACATTGATCTTTGTCCAGAGGGGGGGAGGTACTCTTGGATGACTTCTCTTGGCTACCTTTCTTACTGGATTATTTAAATTTGCCACTAGGACCTCTGTCCCAATATGCTCTCTAGGCTACATTTAACAACCTGTTCATGTCATGTTCCCTGTGTAGCTTTTGCAGTTTTTTCCTTATATTACTGGTAGCTTGGCCCATAAATAGGAGACTTAGATGTGCTTTTCCCTCAGTTGACTCAGGATCTAGGTTCATGTATTTGACTGCAGCTTCACTTAGCCTATTTAAAAATTCAGTGGGAGGTTCATCTAGATCCTGTTTTATCTCATATAACTTCGACCAATTTAAAGCCTTTGGGACACCATGTCTTAACCCATATACTATGAGATTCTGGTATCATTTTAGCCTAGCGATGTGGTCTGGAACATTTGGATCCCAGCGTGGATCATCCGTTGAGAAGATTTCAGTAGTGGTGCTCTGAAGCATTTCACTTGCTATTTGTGCCTCTACAGAAGCTTTAATAGCCTTATTAACCATCTCTCTTTCAACGGGATTGAGCAGTGTTTCCATCATTGCCCTCAAGTCATTCCGGTCAGGGTTCTGTGTGGAAATTGCCCTCTGCACTAAGTTAGCGACCCTTTCTGGATTTTCTTTATATTTCCCAACGGTGGTTTTCCACTGTTCTAATTCTACAAGAGCGTATTAGACCATTATACACGTGAACCCCTGGTTAGCAACAGCCTGTCTCAGAGGGGCTTGTAAAACCGGTTCTTCCTTCTTTCTAGCTCTCGTTCTCTTTGCTATGAGGCTACGTTCTCTCATGGCCCTTCTTGCTGTTTTATCCCTCTTTCGTCTAGTTGCTGTTTCCTGATCTTCCTCTCCAGAAGAGTTATATGAACTAATACTACTGTCTGTTTCTATTGAATCTGTCATTGTAGAGCTGCCTGGGCGGACGTTGCGGGCCCGGGCCAGCCGGGTGGCCCCGGCCCCGCTCGCTCTGCTTTCGCAGGGCGTGACGTCATCTCCTGATCCCCTTTCGGAGCGAACGGTGTTGCCATGGAGACTAAGCCGTGAGTTGCTGGCTGCGAGAGTGAAAGGGAGTCCGCCCCCCTGCTCCATCCCCTGCGGCGGGACGACGTCCCGCCACCCCCTCTGGACGTGCCCCCAGCCGTCCGGCCGCATCCCCAGAGGCGGTGCGGTCGGCGTCGGGGCCTCTCCCCAGCCGCCCAGCCCCACCCCCGCCACCACCCTCAGAGGCGGTGCAGTCGACGGTAGGCAGTGCCTGCCCCCGGCCCCCAGCATCGCCTCTAGGGGTGGTGCTGTAGGCCGGGTCTTCCCACTTCCTCGGACGAGACCCAAGGAGGGGAGGGAGGGGAAGGCGGAAGAGGGGGCCAAAGTGAACTCGATAAGTCTGATTTCACCGAAGTCCCTGCCCCCCGAAGGGGGTGGCTGGAGCCCATAGGTACCCCCCTTTGGCTCCCCCTCGTCCTTTATCGGCGGAGGCGCTGCCGAAGCCCCACCCCCGCTGGCAGCCGCCCCCGAGGGAGGCTGCGGAGGAGGCGGGGGCGGTGGGGCCGGACCCGGCACAGCCGCGGGTCCGGTTCTCAACGCAGGGACTTGCAATCACACCCTTAGGCGATTATGTTAACCACCCCAGGCCCGCTCCCCCCAACTCACTGTTGTTTACATATTTTTCGGGCTCAGGGCAACGAATGTCCTTGGATTTCTATTCAGAGGGATTTGTTTTGGCTAAGGGTGCTGGGAAAAGAGGTGTTTTGCATTTTATAAGAAGCACAGAACTACACCAAGTTACAGATACATGAAGAGTAAAAGCTAGAACTTATTAAGGCATCGGGGGAACTCACGTTGTGACAGTTTTGGCAGAACTGCTGCTCGTGAGATTTGCAACCACGTCGGAGACATTCATGGAGAACTGTCTCCCGTGGGAGGGACCCCACAGCGAAGCAGGGGAAGGACTTCTCTCCCTGAGTAGCGGAAGATCTCGGTGATGAACTGACCACCCCCCCCCACGCCCTGTTCCTTGCACTGTCGGTGGGAAGGAAGGAGGGGTTGGGGGAAGAAAAGGTGTCTTTAAGGGCTTATTTTACTTTTCATTATCCTCCTCTGTCTCTGTTAGTAATAAATTCACTTTGTAACTTTAAGTTGAGCCTGTCTTGCCCTTGAAGTGTTTGTTTCCTCCTGGTCCTTATCTCAACTCATGGCCGCTTCGCTAATTTTTTTTTCCTCTCCTCTGCCCAGCTGTGGCAGAAGAGAGCTAGGGAGCAGCTGTCGTGGGTGCCTGGCATTTGGCCAGGGTCAAACAATGACATTGGGAAAAGAGACTGACCCCAACCTCACTACTACCTCCTAAAGCAGATCAATGTTCCCACCCAACTTGGTGTTTTTTGCAAACTTACTGAGGGTAGATGCAATCCCCACTTCCAGATCAAAGATAAAGGTAATAAACAGAGCTGGACCCAATATGGTGATTTAGGGGGGCTAGAAGCTGAATAATAATCTTTTGGAACTAATTTAGGAGGCCAGAGGTTGGATAATGATTTACTAGAGGCTATTTGCTAAAACAATATGTCGCTTGCTTAACAGTTTTTGCGCTTGCCAAGCAGAAGGGGAGGATGCAAAGAAGAACACGGGACTATTGATAAAAATTACTGAGTGACTGAACATCCTGCTCTCGGAGCCCAGAACTGGCTCAAGTTAGTTCTAAGGCTTGGACTTGGACCAAGAAGCAAGGGAGCATGCACAAGGGAACAGGGTGAAGAGTTCATCCTGAGGAAGACTACTAACTTTGTCCCTCATTTATCTTCGGGACCCTCGCCCACAATTAATCCATGACACTGCGCTTGCGCAAGCATATTTAAATGAACTTTGAACTCATTATAATACGAAGTGGGGATAGGTAATGAATATGTATAGGGGCTTTGTGTAACTTCATGCATATGTAACCTGTAATCTAATATAAACCAAGTGAAGTGCTGCTGACGGTGTGCATTTCTTTGGAGGGGCTACCCCATATGCACCCCAGCTGGAATAAACGCATACCTACTTCATAACTGTTTGAGTTGTGGAGTCCATCTGCGCCTCAATGGAGCACTGGATGATCAACTGCATTTAACTCCATTCACCACCACTGTCTGGGCTCAGCCATCCAGCCAGTTTTCTACCCAGCCAACAGTGCACCTGTCCAAGCCACAAGCAGTCAGTTTCTCCGGGACAATGCTATGGGAGACAGTGCCAAAGGCTTTACTGAAGTCCAGGTAGACAACATCCACAGCCTTTCCCTCATTCACTAAGTGGGTCACCTTGCCATAGAAGGAGATCAGGTTAGTCAAGCAGGACCTGCCTTTCATAAACCCATGCTGGTTGTGCCTCATCTCCTGGTTGTACTGTACATGCCATGTGATGGTACTCAAGGTGATCTTTTCCATGAACTTCCCCAGCACCAAGTTCAGGCTGATAAGTTTGTAGTCCCCCAGATCCTTTTTCCAGACCTTCTTGTAGATGGGCATCACATTTTCTCATATCCAGTCAACTGAGACCTCCCCAGTTAACCAGGGCTGCTGATGGATGATTGAAAGTGGCTTGGTGAGCTCTTCTACCAGCTCCCTTAGCACTTTTTGGTGGACCCCATCCAGCCCCATGGACTTGTGCTGGTCTAAGTGGAATAACAGGTCATTCATCATTCCCTCCTGGATTATGGGGTCTTAATTTTTCTCCCCATCTCTGTCTTCCAGTCCAGGAGGTTGGGTACCCTGAGGACAACTGGTCTTACTAAAGACTGAGGCAAAGAAGGCATTAAATACCTCAGCCTTTTCCCCATCCTTTGTCACTTTGCTTCCCTCTGTATCCAGTTAAGGATGGAGATTGTCTTTAGCCGTCCTTTTGTTGCTGATATATTTGTAAAAACATTTATTCTTGTCTTTTATAGCAGTAGCCAAATTAAGTTCTACTTGGGCTTTGACCCTTCTAAGTTTCTTCTTGCAGTCCTCCTGAGTTGCCTGCAACTATGTAATAGTTTTTCTGCTGCACAATGGTTTCCAGTTCTTCCTCTTTGTTGCACGTGCTGTTTGCATTGGTGTAAATGCACTTCAGTTGGGCTAGTGATTCCACTGCCTTTTGAGGGGGAGAAGATGTAATTCCTGCATGACCATTCTCAGGTGCTTCAACAGTTTCTAGCATATCAGTAACCCTTGCATCCTTGCTGCTGCATGGATCTCCATCCCTTACCTCTGCCAAGACAGCATACTGAAGGATCTCGCTAGCATACCATCCATCAAACAGTAGCATGCTACCCCCAGGCTTATCTCCAGTGATCCTGATTTTATCCCACTCTCCCTTCAAATCTAGTTTAAAGCTGTCTCAATGAGACCTAGTAATTCATGTGCAAAGATCTGTTTCCCCCTTTGAGGTGTACCCCATCTGTTGCCAGCAGGCTTGGTGTCATGTAAATTGACCCCTAATCAAAAAACCCAAAATTCTGCTGGTGACACCAGGCTCGGAGCTAGGTATTAATCTCTGTGATTTTCCTGTTTCCTGTTCCCCATCATTCCCTGCAACTGTTAGGATAGAGGAGAACATTACTTGTGCTCCAGATTCCTCAACCAGTTGTCCCAAAGCCCAGGGTCCCTCTTGATTGTTCTCAGACTTCTTCTTTGGACTTCATCATTGCCCACCTGAAAAACCAGTAGTGGATTATAATCAGAGGCCCATACCAGACTAGAGGGTTTTCTAGTAATGCCCCTTACCTGGGCCCTAGGAAGGCAGCATGCTTCCCTGTGGGTTGAGTCCAGTTTGCATATCAGTCCCTCTGTTCCTCTGTACTGGTTTAAAAGTAAACCAGCAGAAGAAATTAACCCCACTAAACTGTTTCAAGAGAGATTACAAGTTGGAGTTATAATTTACTAAAGAGATTACAATAAATACAATAATACAGAGAAACTGGTTTTAACCCACAAAGGCAGAGTATACCCTGGCAAAGAACAGAACAGTGTTCATTAGTTCCTGTACAGAGCGCTGAGAAAAGGCGAGAGAGAACTTACACACAACTTAATATGTCTAAAGTAAGCTCCATTTATTTTAACGCGTGTGCTCTTTATATACTGTTACAGTGCTTATATTTATTAATCACTAATCTACTCGTTAATTGCAGCAGTTACAGCTTACATTTCTTCTACATTCCATTCTCACATCCACAGGGTTTTCCCCCTCATTCCTTGTTAATCACAAGTTCCCTCCCGTACATTCTTTACACAGCTGCATCTTTTGATATTTTCTCACGAAGCGTTCTCAGGGAAGCAAACTACTGCGGCCTGTATATGGCCTGCCTGCTACTTAGCTTAACAATGGTCTTGCTCACACAAACATTCTAATAATTCTTGCCCGTGATCTTGAAGCCATTGTGTAACAATTTCCCCTTTTCTCTTTTGGGCGAGCAAGATCCCGTTAGTTGTTTGATTAATTCGCTTAACAACACACTTATAAATAATTTTCATTACAATAACTATCAATATAAGAATTCCTAGCCAACATAGACCTTCTTTAAGCAAGGCTATCAGCCATGGTGACAGACTTCCAAACAGGGATGATAACCATTTGTCTAAAAGATTGACATCAACTGTAATTGTGGAGGTGTGTTTTTTCAACCACTCTAGTTGCTTATGGATGGAATTGCTATGATCTGACAAATTAAAGCAGCACATTCCTTCAAAGTCTTTACAGCCATGGCCTTGAGCTAACAATAAAAAATCAATAGCAGCTGGATTTTGAAGCACGGCATGTCGCAAACTCTTTTGGTCAAGCAGCAATTGGGAAATAATATTAGTAGTAACATTTGCTTGTTTAACTGTCCAACATGCGAGTTTCTCAATTTGCCTAAGGGCTCTTGCAGCGGCTACTCCAGGAGTGAACAGGGAGGCGAACACCTTAGCCGTTACTGATCATAATTCAACATCATCTTTGCACCGTGAGTCTAGTTGGTGAGACAGAGAACGCTGCTGGCGCCTTGGCTCAGCGACTACACTAAGCCACATGCGTTGGTTGGGTGCCAAAAGAGTTAGTTCTCCTAAATAGCATGGCCCTCCAAAGATGTTATGAGGGACTCCTTGCCATGCTCTGTCTCCACATATTAAGAACACAGATGGAGGTAAAACTTTGGGTGTTCTGTTGTTCCAAATTGTAATTGGTGGTTCTCTCACTTCAGCTCCCAAAGCACCCAAGCTTTGATTAGCAGTGTTGTTACTTCTGCAATAGCTGCCTTTAACAGTGTATGAATATTCTGCTATATTTATCGGGCTGACATTTGTCCAGCCTTTGTTAGAGTGACTTAGATCTGGATTTGGGCTTCGTTGTCCACCTCCAAACCAAATGCATGTTTGGGTCCAATTGCTGGAGGTGTTACCAATTTTCATGGAGCCCAGGAGGTGCAACTCCTGTGGGTCCCATGGCAAGGTACTATTTAACTGGTTGATTAAGTTTGCAGCACACCAAGAGGTGCTTTTTGCTGTAGAACACTTAGAATATGTGCTATAATTGCTAAATGCCTCAAAACTGAACAAAGGTATACCAACTAAACATGTTTTAAATGGTGCAGTAGCTGATTGCAAGCTGAGGCAAAATTCTGGGTTATGTGTTGCATTGGCCCAAGTCACCCACAGGTTCTTTCTTCAACCTTCATTATGAGGGTCGTGGTTGAGCTCGATATCAGAACCTCAATCACTAGCAGCACGAGGAACAGCCTTAGTCCATTTCACAGGGACCCACTGCGTACCTGTGGATGTAAGCACACACATGTAACCGCGCCCTACATATTTTACTTCTGCCGGGCTTTGCCACAGGCCTGTGCACGGGTCGCGATACATAACTATCATGGGTGCTTTTTGCTCTGAAGCCGCAGCTCGGCCATGCACCTGTGCAGGAGGAGAATCCTGGTCTGAAAAAATACACAAATAGTTTAACACAAACAATGTTTTAGACAGCTTTTCACAAACATCACAGATATCATTGTACTTGTCCAAGTATCGTTTCAAGGTTTGATTTGCTCGCTCGACAATGGCTTGCCCTGTTGGTGAATGGGGAATGCATGTTACATGCTTGACCCCCCACGGCTGACAGAATCGTCGCATTCTTTCACTGACATAGGCGGGCCCATTGTCGGTCTTGATCTGTTGAGGCACTCCCATAACTGCAAAACAGCTTGTCAAATGCCGTATGATGTGGGAGGCCTTCTCCCCTGACTGAGCCGTGGCCCACAGAAATCTGCTGTATGTGTTGATTGTAACATGTACATACTTTAGTCGGCCAAACTGCTGGACATGGGTGATATCCATTTGCCAAAGTTCACAAGGGCCCAAACCTTGTGGATTCACCCCGATTCCTAGGTCTGGCCCATGATGGCTACAACTAGGACAAGCTCTGACAATGCCTCTTGCCTCTTCCATAGTTATTTTAAACTGGTGGAAGAGTCCCTTGGCATTTTGATGAAAAGTGTTGTGAGCTTCTCTGGCCTTAACAAATTCGCTCAGTGGCACTGCTACGGAAACCAAGCGATCCGCTCTCTCATTGCCTTCTCCAAGGCCTTTTGACCATTTGTGGCTTCGTATATGAATCACAGAATAGGCACATTCTCGCTGATAAATTGCAGCCTGCAGCTGTCTTAACAGTTCAAACAGTCGTTTATTTTGGCAGTCTTTAAGTCGGGCATCTTCGATACATTGCACTATGCCAGTGACATGCATGGAGTCAGAAACTACATTTAACTCCGTAGAGTGCCAGTTCACAAAGGCCCAGACGACTGCTGCCAGTTCTAGGGTTTGCAGTGAGTCTTCTTCTTTCGCGGCTAATAGGTGATGATGCCATTTACCGTCTTGCATCCAAGTTGCCGCTGCACGTCGAGATTTCCTTCCTGCATCTGTAAAAACTGTTACTGCATTTTGCAATGGGCACTCACTCCTTTTTGGTATTGTAATCCAATCTTGGTTACTCACCCAGCGCAGGGTGGTAGACTGCAGTGGCTCCACATTAATTTCCACTGCCTGGGACAGCAGGCTAATTTGCAGCGCTTGTGAATGCTGAAGGTACCACTCGAGATCTCGTTGTTTCATTGGTAGGTAAATAGTTTCTGGCTCTTGGCTTGTTAACTGTAAAATCCTGGTGCGGCCCTTCTGGATCAATTCTGCTATGTTTTCAACTTTTTGTTGAATTGTAGTTTTGGGCTGGATGCTAGTAAACAGCCATTCTAATATTTTCACCTTATTCTCCCCTTTTATTTTTGCACTGCGTCAGTGCACCAAGGAGTTGTTTTTCGCCGCTTAAAATTGTAAGGTCCACTGGAATGTCTGGGTCGCAACAGTCGACCCAGCACTGTGCGATCTGTGTGCCGATCTTCTGAATAATCTGCTGTTGCACTGGGGTGGGATGCACTGTCTGTGCTGGGTCGGTGCCTTGTAGCAATGGTCACAGAGCATCGATGTCATCGTTTGAGATGCCAACAACTGGACGTAACCATTGAATGTCCCCTAGGAGGCGCTGTGCATCATGTAACGTTTTCACCTGTGTGTTAAGCTGTAATTTTTGTGGTCACACATGCCCTTTTGTTATTTGCCATCCTAAGTATTTCCAAACAGGGTTACATTGGATCTTTTCAGGAGCAACAATTAGTCCGTGTCTGCTTAACTGCTGTTGTAGCATGTTTTCTTGGCCGCTAGTAAAGGCTGAGGCCTGGGCAAATAAAATGTCATCCATGTAGTGATAGATCAATGTTTCTGGCCATGCCATACGAATGGGCTGTAGTGCATTGGCCACAAACAGCTGGCACAGGGTGGGGCTATTTTTCATTTTCTGTGGCAGAACAGTCCATTCAAATCTTAGGAAAGGGGCTTCTCTGTTAATTGTTGGTAGGGTAAAAGCAAATCATGCAGTGTCCACTGCACGCAGTTGAATTGTAAAAAAGCAGTCTTTTAGGTCAATGATCAGCAGGTGCCATCCCTCAGGAAGCATGGCAGGGTTTGGCAATCCAGGCTGGAGGGCCCCCATCGCCTGCATTTGTGCATTAACTGCTTGCAGGTCGTGTAACAGTCTATACTTGCCGGATTTTTTATTGATGACAAAGATGGGTGTATTCCAGGGGCTCGTGGAAGGTCGCAAATGTCCTTGTTGCAGTTGTTCTTGCACTAGAAGCTGTGCTTGTTCTAGACTTTCCCCTTTTAGTGGCCACTGCTTTATCCATACTGGCTTATTGGTAGTCCATGTGAGTCGGATTGGGAAAGTCCATCCGACAGCGACCGCTGGGGAAAATGCTGATTGGTTAACACAAGTCCCAGTTGATCTAGCACATCTCGGCCAATTAAGGCATTCACTCCTCTAGGTAAGGGCATGATGGTTACATGGATCGTAGCCACTCTGCCTTCAATGGCTACCTGAATTGGGTCAGAGCTCCGCTGCACAGAAACTGAACCTCCAACACCTTCGATTCCACTCAAGGTGTGGTGATGTGGCCATTCTGGTGGCCAACAGGCTGTGGCCATGATCGTAATATCTGCACCTGTATCAAGTAGCGCTGGCAAGGTTTGAGAGATATCTCTCCGAGTCCAGGTAGTTTCCACAACTGGTCGTTCTGTCAATGGAACTGTTAGCATTGCAAGTCCTCCCGTAGAGCCAAATCCACCGGCTCCTCGGTCCACGAGTGCTTCGTGTTGTTGCATCTGCGGGACCATTTGTGGGAGCGGAACAAGCTGAGCTAGTGTGGTGTTTTTAGGAATGTAAATAGGGGGAAACATAGTCTGCACCATGATGCAAATTTCACCTGTAAAATCAGCATCAATTACTCCTGGTAATACGAACAGTCCTTTTATGCTAGCAGAAGAACGGCCCACTAGAAGCGTGCCCACAGGTTTGTTGTCAATGCACAGTGGGCTTTGAATTTTAGTGGCAATTTTCACAGGGCGCAAATCGGTGACTGTTATGCCTACTGCTGTTGCCAGGTCCAGGCCGAGGCTTCCTTTTGTGGCAGGTTGAAGGGTGTTTGCTGATCGAAGGGGTTGACGGCGGGCAAGTTCAGCTGCGGAGACGCAGTCGTGTATGAAGGCAGAGCTGGTAACATTGTCGCGGGAGAGAGGGCTGGAGCTGCTACTTGTGTCAGGGCGCGGCAGCTGGACACGCTCTTCTTCCCGTTTCCTGACCACCGGCAAGCTAGCGTGGGGTGGGTGTCGCTGTTGCAGTTGTCACACCAGACTGGACCCTTACACTGCTTTCTTGTGTGTCCCTCAAGCCCACAACGATAGCACTTCATACTTTTCCCTGATTTTGCTCTACCTGCGGACAAGCTAAGGGGTCGCAGTGGCCCTAAAGCAGCAAAGACTTGAGATTGTGCTTGGGCTAGCTTCTCTCCTAGCTTATCTCCTAGCTTATCTCCCATAGCTGTCACCAATTCTGCTACAAACGCCTGGGTACCTACTGGCACGCAACTCATGCGTTCTAACATCATCTCTAGGGTAGCATCCATAGGCAGTGTAATAAGAATGCTTTTTGTTTGCTGGTTGCAATTTTCTGCCACACACTGACGCAATAATGCTCCTGACATCCATGGTGCTACCCCAGCAGCTATCATTGCAGCTGAAACTTTGTCAACAAAGCTAGCAAAAGACTCATCTTTTCCTTGTTTAATAGACATATAGGATGGCATGGGGGGGGCGGTATGCACTCTGAATATGGCATCTCGTGCGGTCCGCATAGATTCAAACAAAATGTCTGGCCCTGTTTGCAATTGCTCGACAATTGTAGACCACTGCCCCTGGCCCATTAACTGTTCTGGAATGACCCCTCGCAGGGGGTCATTTTCCCCCGTGGCTGATTTGCCGACTCTTGGCACAGCTCTCGCCAGTGAGCTTGCCACAACTGTTGTGATTGGGTCATAATCATTTCAATAATAGTTTTGATGTCTTCTGGACACAGTATATAATTTCCCCAAATATAATTCAACATCATTCTTGTGGGCTCACCATGCAGACCCGATTCAGTAGTTGTGCTACGTAGCTGCGTGAGCAGCTTCCAATCAGTAGCAACATGGGTCGCTTGCTGCCCACCCCCTTGCAGTGGCTCAAAAAATACAGGAAATGCTTGCTCAGCTCGACTTAGTGGTGTAACTGTTTCTGCAATTTCTATATCACCCTCTTGTACAGCTTTTTCTGCAATGTTTTTCCAATTAAATCTCCGCTTGCCACTTGATCGGCTATCATTTTGAGGAGCTTGCCTGAGGGGAACATAATCCTCATCAGGCAGGGGAGGTGCACTGGGCCATTCTTCGGAGCCTGATGTACCGACAGGGTTTAAATCAGACGTAATACCGTGTTTTGCTAACGACCCCTGAACTCCTAACACTTTACACTTTCCCGCCGGGGGCAAGCTGGGTGGATCTGCGCCCATGCCAAGCATGCCCGGAGTGGGACGCTCACTCTCTCCAACCCCTTTTTCCGAGCCGGAGTGCTCCCTCCCGACATCTGCTCCCAGTTTCTCAGTGGCTACGGCAGCTATTTTCTTTTCGGCTTTAAACCGCTGTAAGCAATTAATCACTTCTTTCCACGGCCTCCCTGATTTATTGCACGTCTTATCACCCTCTAGCAATCCATCAAACAAAATATCACCAAACTTTCGCCATTCGACCTCCTCAAATACTGAATCAGCGTCAGCAAAAAACCCTCTAGCTTTCCCTGCAGTAACGAAAGCGGCTAATTGTTTTAAAGCATCTTTGCTTACTCCGCGCTTTTCTAAAAAGCGTAACAATAAATCTTGGGCTACCTCTGTCTCCATTTTGGTCCAGCTGGGTTTAAAATATTGTGGTTGCCGCCGTCAGAGCGCACCGCCGGGGCGTCTCTGTATATTCCGCAGTCGCCAAGGTCAATGCAGCTTGCCGAAATGTAGCCCCACGGTAGGCAGGTCTTGATCGGCCCGAGCCTTCGGTTTCCCCCCTAGCAGGGGCAATGATCTTAGCTCACCGGTGCTGCTCCGGTGCCTCTCCGTTCTCGCCAGTTTCTGGAACAGGGTGCTAAACTCTGCTGCCAGTGTCCGTGGTGGTCGTCGGGGTCACCATTTGAGAAAAGGCGAGAGAGAACTTACACACAACTTAATATGTCTAAAGTAAGCTCCATTTATTTTAACGCGTGTGCTCTTTATATACTGTTACAGTGCTTATATTTATTAATCACTAATCTACTCGTTAATTGCAGCAGTTACAGCTTACATTTCTTCTACATTCCATTCTCACATCCACAGGGTTTTCCCCCTCATTCCTTGTTAATCACAAGTTCCCTCCCGTACATTCTTTACACAGCTGCATCTTTTGATATTTTCTCACGAAGCGTTCTCAGGGAAGCAAACTACTGCGGCCTGTATATGGCCTGCCTGCTACTTAGCTTAACAATGGTCTTGCTCACACAAACCTTCTAATAATTCTTGCCCGTGATCTTGAAGCCATTGTGTAACAGAGCGCCACATGGTCCCCCAGATGCAAAGCAAAAGAAAAGTTGTTGGTCAGAGTGATGGTCACAGTCCTGTTGAAGTTCTGGTCCTTGTCTAGATCCATTGAGTGGTGCCAGAAGTCCCCAAACCCAAAGATTATATATGCTCAGGTTCAGGTAGGAATGCTCAGTACCTCCCCCAGGGTGGGGAGTTCCACAATGGATGATGTAATACAGTGAGTCATGGGATATTTTGGGAGTCTTTGATGGTCTAAGTCGTTGCAGCTGTCTATTTATGCCAGTGCCATTGAATCCATTATGGCCCATTAGCAGTGATGACCCCTCAGGATGGGTGTGAATTTGCTGGTTCTTCCTGGAGGGGAGTTATCACAGCACATTGGTATGAAGAAAAAGAAACACTACCTTGCCTCAAAGAGTTTTCTTCTTTCCTTATCTCATTTAAGACCCAGCTTATAGCCTGAGGTGTCAGGTGTGCAATGGAAAGCTACTGCAAACAACCCATCATTAATAGTTTTTCAGAAATGATGTAGAGAGGGTAGAATACACAGTTTGGTTACACCCACATAGTGCTAAACTGACACCCTACTCCTGTAACTAGGACACTCTCAGGAGACACCAGTGAAAATTACCCTTTCTTTTTCTTGACTGAGGAGGTCATGATGCAGGAAGCACACTTACTAGCCCTAGGCAATTTCTCCAATGTGGATGGACCTTCATCCAGATTATCGTATGCCTGGCCCTCAGGTTCCAGAGCCTCATACCTATTGTATAAGAGCACCTGGGAAGATGAGGTAGGCCAGGAGGGGATTCACCAATGGCCTTAAGCCGAGACCTGTCTCCATTTCCTCAATCTCTTAGGTCCCCTCTTTCTGTCTGGTGGTGAGAGGGTAGGGGATCATTCACTTCTTGTGGTGTAGCTCGATGGTGCATTTGCCTCAAGGATGGTAGAGAGTGGTCCCACCAGTCAGAGTCCCTGGATACTTCTTAACCTTTTTACTTCTCTTATCTCTGTCACCAGGCTGACCCTCCATCTGGTCACACCTCTCACAGCTGCTGTATCTGCTGACATCCAATACGAGTTCCAGGCTCTGGAAATTCCTGCAGCCTGAGGCTCACAGGCTACATGTTTTCATGGGAACTTCATCTGTGTCACCACACACAGATGTCCTTACACCTTTTCTCCTTACTGATAGACTTGAGAACACCACCTGGACCCCCTGTCAGAGACTGGAAAGATTGATGTCTCGAGACATTTTGGAATGTCTTTGTGTGTGTGGTAGGGGGTGGGTCAGGTCTTGCTTTTGGCAAGACAGTGCCCTGCCCCCCCCATACACCCCAGTCCTGCAGTGTCTGTCAATCATAGCACACTGGAGGCAGCACCCCCAGTCTTGCCTAACCCAGCCCCTGAGTGACTGAGTGACCAGAAGTCCCACCTGGGAGGAAGGCCCACAAAGGGTGTCGGGGTTTGCCCCTGACTAAATGCCAAGCACCCCGGCTCTCTCCTGCCACAGATGTGCAGTAGAGGGGAAAGAAAAAAAAACTGTTAAACACACCAAATTAATGAGTTAAGTGAGATAGGACACTGGTAGGAGGACGCACAGAAGAAGGGCAGACAGGCTTCAAACCTAAAGTTGCAAAGTGATTTAATTTCCTAACAGAGTCGGAGGATAAATGAGAGGTAAAAATAAGCTTTTCAGACACCATTTGTTCACTCACCCCCCTCCCTCTTAAGACACCATTTTCTACTCACCCCCCTCCCTCCTTCCAGCCAGCAGCTTGGGTAGGGGGCAGAGTATGGGGTATTTTCTTAGTGTTAGTCCATAAATCTATTCATCACCACAATTCTTCTACTACAAACACTCTTTACTTATCTCTCTCTCTCTCTCTAGACAGTTTGTCTGAGTTGGGGTTCCGACTCTCTGTTCTTACCCTCTCCCTCTTAAGAAGCTGTTTCTCTGCTCACCCCCCCTCCCTCTTTCCAACCAACAGCACAGGCAGGGGGGCAGGGTAAGGGTTTTTTCTCTGGTCAGTCCATCAGGGAGAGGGGTCCTCTACTTAGCTACAGGGTCCCTCCCACAAGAGACAGTCCTCTGGGAACTTCTTTGGCATGGGTCCAATCTCATGAGCAACATCCCACCCAAATTCTGCTGCAACGTGAGTCTCTTTGTCCATAAGGTGCAGACTCTCCCAAGCTGAGGCCAGGCTGCTTCCATCCCAGGAGCAAAGCCTTTCTCTCCCTTGCAAGGCCTTTGCAGCTTTAACTCTTTAAATGAGACTCCCACTGGATCACAGCTTCTTCTAGGCATCCACCTGCTCCTCTGGCGTGGGCTTGATTTGGGGGGGGGCTAGAATTCATTAATTTAAGAGAACTAGAAGCTAGATAATAATAATAATTTTTGAACTGATTTAGAAGGCCGGAGATTGGATAATGATTTACTAAGATTTGCTTGCTGAAGACAATGTATTATTCCCTTAATGATTTTGTGCCTACCTGGTATCGGAGAGGATATAGAGAAGAAAGCCAAATAATTGAGAAAAACTACTGAGTGTGACCGAACATCTTGCTCTCGGACCACAGAACTGGTACAAGTTAGTTCTAAGGCTTGGACTTGGACAAAGAACCAAGGGAGCATGCACAAGGGAACAGGGTGAAGAGTTCATCCTGAGGAAGACTACTAACTTTGTCCCTCATTTATCTTCAGAACCCTCGCCCACAATTAATCCATGACACTGTGCTTGCGCAAGCATATATAAATGAACTTTGAACTCATTATAATACGAAGTGGGGATAGGCAATGAATATGTATAGGAGCATTGTGTAACTTTATGCATATGTAACCTGTAATCTAATATAAACCAAGTGAAGTGCTGCTGACGGTGTGCATTTCTTTGGAGGGGCTACCCCATATGCACCCCAGCTGGAATAAACGCATACCTACTTCATAACTATTTGAGTTGTGGAGTCAATCCGCACCTCAGGCTGTGGGTGGATTTCTGCACCCCTGTGGACTCCATGGGCTGCAGGGGGACCTCCTGCTCCCCCCATGGTCTTCATCACGGCTAGCAGAGTGTTTTCAGATCTGGCGCCTGGAGCACCTCCCCCACCTTCTCCACTGACCTTGGTGTCTCCATGTTGTTCTCCCTTCACATATTTTTACCTCCTCCTCCTCCTCCTCTAGCTACAAAGAAGTGTGTGACTTTGTTTTGATGTTTTCTTAAATATGTTTTCACAGAGGCGTAACTAACTGCTGCAGTGAATTAGCCCTAAATTTATAATTTCTGTTCCAGAATATTCCCCCAGCTAAAACATCCCATCGGTTAAAAGTCATGTACTGTCCCCTGCAATATTGTTATAGGTTTGTAAGCCTGCTCTTCACCGTAAGACCCTTCCTGATAGGTCCTCTGGGGCTGGGCACGCCCCATTCTCGCCGCCCTTTTAACACTGTGCAGAACCCGGTCCGGGGCTTCTGGGTTTTGGATTCTAGGCAACCTCATCCTTTACCTCGTCCTCTGCCCCATGTTCCTACAATAAACCTTCTAGAATCCCAAGCACAGGAGTCTACGCCTCTTTCATATTTACCGCTTTCTTAAAGTGCTACTCTTCTGGAAGCTGCACTCGCCTGATTGCATCATCGTGGCTGCGCGCCTGGTCTGTGTTCAGCGCGGCTAGCCGCCTTTCCATTGCTGTTTTTGGGCGGCTGGCAACCTTTTGGGGATCAAAGCAGCAACTAACATCTCTAATTGGCCCACACTTGGCAAGCAGCATGTCCATCACTCTCAGAGCCATCAGAGATTGGCTCTGCTGGACTTGGTGAATAACTTCCAGAACTTTCACTCAGGATACCCAGGAGCCATCTTTGTGCCACTCCCCACCCTTCAGACACTTTTCAGGCCTACTACAACAGCTTCTGAGGGGTTTAAATCTCTCTTAGATGTTAAAGATACCTTGCTGATGTTCTGGGCTAAGCTAAACCACCACAAAGGGCCAAGGGTTTCAGAGGGCCGAACACAAGGCAAGCATGTTGTTAACGCTACTTTCATCTTGGAGTTTTCTATCTGTTACATTGCTGGAACCCAGGAGTTGGTAGCTATATGCCTCTTTTTCTATATCTTTCCTGTCATTCTGTCTTTCTCCCTTTCTTCTTCTTCTAACTCTCTTTTCATGGAATGTAACATTGAATGGCTTTAAAGGTTGCTAAGTTGAATGGGCTAAGTCAATGCTAGGTGTTTTATGTTGCACCACATCTTTTGCCAAAGTTCCTTCATTTTCTATATTTTGCCAGTAAACTTTTATGTAATTTTTACCTCTTGAAAATATCTGGTTGGTATTTTTCCTTTGTGTCTGCTCAGAGCAAAGGAACCTCAGTTTACCCCTTTAAATTTAAGTGTCCAGGGTGTTACACCCCCATGCTCTTGACTACTGCTCCCAGAGCTCTGCAGTCACTTTTGATCCTCTCAAGGTTACTTCTAGCAGTATCATTGGTACCCACATGGAAGATCAGCAGGGGTAGTAGTCAGAAGGTCAGACAAGCTTCAGTAGTCCCTCCACAACATCCAAAATCCAGGCCCCTGGCAGGCAGCAAACCTCTTTAGATGATTGGTCAGGTGAACAGATGGGAGCCTCTGTCCTCATCAACAGGGAGTCACCCATTATAGTAGCTTCCCATGATGCCTTAAAAGCTGGTAAAAATAAGACGTAGACACCGCAGTATAGGGAAAAAGGGTATTACCTTGGTTTTAATAGGATCCCAGGTGCCTCCTCATCGAAGGTGGAACCATGCCTACGAAGCACCCTGGGTACAATGCATATGCAATTTTATGGACCTCACAAATTAGCATATCAATCTAAAATCCCCCAATAAGAAACTTAACAAATGAAGTAATTGCCCCCTTATTCTAATTACCCCCCCCCAAATGAGGCTACAATTTAGTTTACAAAAACATGTTCCATACAGGAGGCTCCATCTAAGGTTGGAGCCTCGAGTTCTGAGATAGTAGGGATGTTTTGTCTTCCCCAGAGAACCCTGAAGTAGGCTAGATATCAGAGTCCAAGGGTTATAAACATGTAGGGCTAAGGTACAGGGTATAAAATGTATAAAAAGGGTATAAAAAGAGTATAAAGAGAAAGGACAAAAACCATCAGGCATCACCCATTCCTGGTAGCCTTGCATGGTTTTGGCTTGGGTGGCTGTTACAGATAGGTAAGGCTTTGTGAAGAAAAAGGCCTTTTAACATGGCTCTGGCCTGTCACTTGGGCTATGTAGAAGAGAACTATGGGAGAATGATTCAGCCGGAATAGAGGGACGTGAGAACCTGAGCGATTACTGTGTGAGAACCTGAGAGACTGCTGTGTGGCATTCGCGTGTCCACTGAGAAAGATTCTCTGAGCTTTTGCCCCCTTCCACCAGCACAGGCGCCTGTCTGTGGCTTCCAGGGCTGAAGGCTGAACTCTTAATTCAAATTCAAATTGTAGGTAACAGCTCTAGCCTGATGGCTTATCAGCTAAGCATGCATTTGAAACCAGCACAGAAACCGCTGAATCATCCCATGAAGGACCTTCACCTTGGAGGGGGCTTTGGGGGTATCCAAAGACCACCAGGACATACGGAGCATACGTGGTGCACATGCTAATGATATTAATGACTTCTGAGAAATGATTTGTACAACCACTCCTATCCTGAAGAATGTAATGAATATTCATGATTTTACCTATAACATTGTGTCTTTGGGGGTATTGGTGTGTGTGTTTGGTGGAAACAATTCCCCACACATTCGGTGCACCGAATAAAGCAAATACCCACTTCTCTGACTTGGTCTCTGAAGTGTCTCTGAGCTCGATTGGGGCGAATCACCACCTCGTGGTGTTTGGTGGTTGGTTGACTGTCTTGGATTAATGATAAAACTTTTTCTCTTCTGAGAGCGAAGGGCTTTGACACTTTTTTTCTCACTTACAATAGAACTTCTTAGATGGAAGTGAAGAAAAAACTATTTATTTAATAAAATTACGCAGAGGGCTCTGCAAGGCACAGGGGAAGGGGAAAACTAAGGTGAAAAGGAATTATTTAACTTGATTAAAAAGTTCTTTTTCGCAGACACAGCCCCTCTCTTTTTCGCCCACCCCCCCCCCCCGGGGCCGGGTGGAGCTCCCTGAGAGCTCTGCTGTCTTCTGGCTGTCTTGGGTTTTTAGGTGACAAAACAGATCAAAGAAAAGGGGTTTAAACGAAGGAAAAAAAAGAACCGGAACAGAGTTCACTGCTCACTCCGACCACCGTCCAGCACGCAGTCTCTGCCGAGCGAAGAATCTTCTCCTGAAGTGAGGCTTGGGAAAAGTTTTCAAAACAACCAGCGTTTCTCTCTGCGGTTAAATGTAGTTAGAGCGACAGGACCACAATTTTTCTTTGAGCATATAAGCCAACGATAGGGGATAAAGGATTATCATAACATCACTCCATGACATTGACTTTGGCTTGTTGTGCCTTAAAACAATGTAAAATGATAACCAGTTAACTGCTTAAAAAGACCATTTTTTTTCCAATAAACAGTTCTTCTTTGCACTTGCCTGGGGTCTCTGCGTCGCTCATTAGTACCACAGCCGGTGAACGAACGCTACAGGTGGTCCGATGCTTTGCCTGAAGGTACATCTGGGTCCTCTTCAACTTTGAGGGCAGTGATGTGGGAGATACTGTTGGGTCTGCTCGGATGCCTCCTGCATGAGGCAGTGATTGGTAAGCGAGATGCGTGCACACTGCATGGTGATTGGATGGGAAGGCGTGTGATTGACAATGCACACAGCCAATCCATGCCTGGCCCGCCTAGGTGGAGAGTATAAGAAGGTTTGTTTTCTTGATAATAAACAGATTTCTTAAGACCATCACAAGATTGTGTGCCTTTGTTCCCCAATGCTACAAATGGCCGGCCTGAAACAGGGACCAATGAAAGACAGTGGAAGGAAGTAGACTGCACCGGTAGCATTCTCCCTGCTAGATGTAAGGATTTAAATGACAAGAAAAGGAAGGTCCAGGAAAGAAACCAAACACGCATGCCCACACCTACCAGGTGAGCAGCAGGGAAGAATGGGAGGAAAAATATACCTGGAACAAAGGCAGAGCCTAGATTCCATAAGAGGGCTCTTGCATCGGAAGAATGTAGACATCTCCGATGCTAAGTTGCCCGGCCCCTTGCCGGTGGCGGAAAGCGGCGGGAAAAGCGGCAGCAGGCATGGCCGGATCCCGGCAGTGCGGCGGGCTCTGTGGCCGGGCTGTGAGCGGTGCAGAATGAAGGCACGGCGGTGGCAGGGCCGTGCCCCACTGCAAATTTTCTTTCAGGATATGCAGAAGACATGGCTTCATTAGGGAACAACGTGGCAGTGGCGGTGGCTGAGCTGCGTGCTACATTGTTTCACTTTATTTTGTTTGCAGCTTGTTATAAATGAAGTCATGGAGTTGGCTTTCGTATATGTTATGGTTATATGTTATTGGTTGTGTATATGTTATGGCTACCTCTATAGATTTGTTGGGGCTAACTCATAAATGTTAAGGCTAACTGATAAATGTTATGGTTACCTCTATAGCTTTGTTATGTCTATTTGTTAATTTGTTGCGGCTAACTTAAATGTTATGGTTAAGAAAGGGGAGAGCTGGGCAAGCAGCTAACCTATCAGAAGACCCTAGAAAGGACGAGCCAATGAGGACTGAAGACCACGAGCCAATTACAGCACCTGAAGGAGGCGGGGTTAGGGGGTTATAAAAACTGTATCCCCTAACCAGAAGGTGTGCCTCTGGCTTCCCCCCATCGGAGGCTAAGCACCCAGTGCTGTACCACCTACATCGTGGAATTAATTTTTGTCATTTTGTCCTCTCCTGTCATTTTGTTAATAAATGTTTAAAATTTTACAACAGTGAGCTTTGTTTCTCATAGTTGTTTTAGAATACTTGTGGTTAACTTACAATAACTAAACCACCTGCTTGGTTGGATAACATCCGAGGAGCAGGCGTGGCGAGGATCCCTGCCACTGACATCTCAACTATCAGCGACTGTCACCTGCTGGAACCACGGAATGGAGGGGCAATACACGACTCTCTCAGAGGGCAGCACATGCTCTAAAAAGGCGGATCAGAGGAGGGGCCATGCTAAACAGTTCCTGGAACATGTAAATTAGTTTGGGAAAATGTTTGACTATGCATACTTGTCTATGAATATACATTTGGCTGATGCAATAGGTAAACTATGTAAAGCATGTATCCCGTAGTTACGGTGTGCCTCTGGCTAAGGGCCAAGCACCCAGCCCTGTAACTTTTGCTTTATTGTCTTTGTCCCTTATTGTCCTTTATTAAACTTTTTAATTTCTAACAGGAGAGTGAACGTCGTTTTCCCCAGTGTCGCTGTTGAACCGGTAATGGAGTGAAGCAGCACGCATGAAGTGAACGTAGAGAAAATGGTGAAATTTAATAATAAAATGCTATATATATGTATACACACGAGAAGTTCATTTGGATTGGTCAACAATCACCCACCCCTCGGAGTCATTGGTCAAGGCGTCTCAGAGCCCATTCCAAAACATTCATGGTTCCCATAGAGTTTTATCTATATTTATTATAACTTAGAGAGAGAAGGAAAAATTTCCCATGGGAAGGAATCTGTGCAGTCACACCCCAGGGCTTTCTGTGTTACCTGATGATATTGATTCGGATTATGAGGGCAAAATGCAGATTATGCTGTGGACCCCCGTGCCACCTTGCTTTGTACCTGCAGGTCAGCATTTAGCACAGCTTTCAAATAAAACCCCTGGTGGTTAGGGTAAATGTGGCACTGGTGGTTTTGGGAGCACAGGCCAGCCACAAATTTTTTTGACAAGTTCTATCACAACAGCTCAGTCAACCCTGGTATGCAGCATACATGGCAGAAAATTTAAAGGTCTCGTTGCATAAAAAGCAATGAATGGCCTATTGATTGGCCCACGATTAACCCCACCTTGACCCCAATCGGGGTAGGAGGAATGCAGTGCCCTAGACAGAATGCTAACCTCTGGCTTGTTATTGGCCCTGATGGGCAAACTGCTCTGATTGCACCATTTATTGCTGCCATACCATGTACATTATGGGGAAGGGATGTTTTAGGACAATTTGGAACCACCATAAAGATAGATTCAGCCTAACACACCTGTATTATGCATCCTGGACTTCCATCACATATAGTGATTCCCCTCAATTGGCCTCTAGTAGTTATAGATCTGAAAGACTGTTTTTTTACCATACCTTTGCATCCTGAGGTTTCAACCTTTGCTGTTTTATAAGGATCTTTTAAAAATATTAGCATGGTTGTTTCTAAAAGGCAGGGAGCAGCTGCAGACATTCCACAGCCAACAAAAAGGTCTGACTGGGGGACGCCTCAAGAGCAGATTTTAATTCGACAACACAGGAACCACTAATACTGTAAATTATTCTGCATTCGTTTAAAGAGCTCTCTTATCCCTTTTCATTTAAGGAGTTAAACACTTATTCTCATTTTTTAATGGCAACCGTACACACTGGAGAGAAGGCCTGTGATGTCACTCAGCACTGGCTAACTCATTGAATAAACAAAGAATGGGGAGATGTGGGAGATACTGTTGGGTCTGCTCGGATGCCTCCTGCATGAGGCAGTGATTGGTAAGCTAGATGCATGGTACTGCATGGTGATTGGATGGGAAGGCATGTGATTGACAATGCACACAGCCAATCCGTGTCTGGCCCGCCTAGGTGGAGAGATAAGAAAGCTCATTTTCTTGCAAATGAACAGATTTCTTAAGACCATCACAAGGTGATTGTGTGCCTTTGTTCCCCAATGCTACACAGCGAACTTGTTTTGCAGTTGTAAGCCTTTCGGTGGGGCAGGAGCCTTCCTCTTGGTGCCAGAAGTCACCAGCTTCTCTTCTTTGTTTTCTCCAGCTGTGGCTAGCACAGGTTTTCCCATGAGAAGTTTTCTTGTGTTTTGTAAATAAAGATAAAGTTTGGATGTTTTTGGAACAGTGTTCCAGAACTTGGGCAGTGCAGGCCTGGCCAATCAGGCCTGGGGGAAGGCTTCTGACTGACCAATCTGGGTGACTTTTGAGAACTCTATATATGTGATGAAATCAAAACAATAAAAGTCATTCCTTCTTGCCACTGAGAACCGATGCATTCATTACTCTACTAGGTGCTCAACAGCGACATCCAGAGGATGCCAAATTGATTTTTGCCTTTTTGCTTTTACATATTCTTATATCCTGCATATATATTTGTAGCTCTGTAGCCTATTATTGTATAACTACATAGATTCGTAGCTAGCATTTCACCTACTCTATTAGACAGAAAGACAGAATACATTCCCCAGAGGCTCCAAGTCCCGGGGAACCAAGGTTAGATTCTCTGGGAACCAAGGTTTAAATGACTTCTTGAGACACTTTTTCATAAACAAAGTTTAGTTACTATCTAAAGGAGGGGGTGTTTCAGAAAAGGGTTGAATAGGGGGGGAGCTACCTCATCACTTGTGTCTCTAATTGGGGATTCTTCTCAGTTATGCTAATTTGCTAAACATATAAAACTGTACCCACTTTTTGTTATGGTGTGCATATTCGGTGCATTTTCAGCGTGTATTCCAGCGTGTTGTGCACCATAAGGATCCTTATAAAGGTAATTGCATTTTATCACCTATCTGTGTCTGGTTCATGATTTTTGGGACCAGTGAAAAGGCATCACTTACCTTAATACTAAGCAGACACTACCTGCTTCTCTACTGCAGTTGCGATCTGGAGCTCTTCAAAGTACTATATCTCAGAAGATCCTGTCTATCTTCCTATCATCTTCTCTGATGCTGTGCAGGTTGCTCACTTCCTCCCATAACTCCTCCACTTGGCAGTACACATCCTATAGGAAAGAAGGCCATCTCTTGGCATCAGAGGGAGGATCCAGACACTCCCTACAGCCTGGGACTTGGAGAGCTGAATCCACCATGTAAAGCTCTGTTGTCATTGAAGCCTATACTGTAGCAGTCTCTTCTCCACCACCTCCTGTGGTATACTGGGTTTGCATGTCCAGGTTTTGATAGCATGGGGGGGGAGGTTGGGGGAGCCAACAGGGCTTCTGTGAGAAGCTGCTGGAAGCTTCCCTCATGTCCAACAGAGCCATTGCCAGTCGACTCCAAGACAGGCCCACTGCTGGCCAAGGCCAAGCCAATCAGAGATGGTAGTAATGCCTCTGGGATAACATAATTAGGAAGGGAAAAAAAGTTATTGTGCAGATGTAATTGTGTCCAGAGAAGAGTGGAGTGAGAATATGGGAGAGGAACAACTCTGCAGACACCAAGGTCAGTGGAAGAGGGGGAGGAGGTGCTCCACGCTGCCCCTGCAGCTCATGGTGAAGCAGGCTGTCCTCCTGCAGCCCATGGAGGTTCATGGGGGAGCAGAGATCCACTCACAGCCCATGGAGGAGACCCACACTGGAGCAGGTGGATGCCTGAAAAAAGGCTGTGACCTCGTGGGAAGCTTGCACTGGAGCAGGGTCCTGGCAGGGACCTGCAGACCCATAGAAAGAGGAGTCCACTCCAGAGCAGGTTTCCTGTCAGGATCTGTGACCCCAAGGGGGACCCACACTGGAGCATTTCATGAGGACCTGCAGCCCATGGGAAGGACCCACATTGGAGAAGTTCAAGGAGGACTGTCTCCCATGGGTGGGACCCCACACTGGAGCATGGGAAGCAAAGATTCCCTTGCAGCCCACGGTGAAGCAGCTGTCCCCCTGCAGCCCATGGAGGACTATGATGTGACTATACTAACGGTGGACTATCACAGGAAGCCCTTGTTGCAGCTAGGCTGGGGACAAGGGGAGGAGATTGTTACAGAATCACAGAATCAATTAGGCAGTGAGGTAGTTTTGATTGGCCCAAAACATCAGAAAGATATCTTTAACATCTAAGAGAAATTTAAACCCCTCAGAAGCTGTTGTGGTGGGCTTGGGGAAGTGTCTGAGGGGTGGGGAGTGGCACAAAGATGGCTCCTGTGTGTCCTGAGTGAAAGTTCTGGAAGTTTTTCATCAAGTCCAGCAGAGACAATCTCTGATGGCTCTGAAAGTGATGGACATGCTGCTGGCCAAGTGTGGGCCAATTAGAGGTGCTAGTTACGCCTCTGTGAAAACATATTTAAGAAAAATTCGAAACAAGGTAGGCACGCACTTCTTTGTAGTTAGAGGAGGAGGAGGTGGAGGTAAAAATATGTGAAGGGAAAACAACATGGAGACACCAAGATCAGTGAAGAAGGTGGGGGAGGAGGTCCTCTAGGCGCCGGAGCTGAAAACCCTCTGCTAGCGGTGGTGAAGGCCATGGGGGGAGCAGGTGGTCCCCCTGCAGCCCATGGAGTCCACAGGGGTGCAGAAATCTACCCACAGCCCACACCAGAGGAGCAGGTGGATGCCTGGAGGAAGCTGTGATCCAGTTGGAGTCTCATCTAAAGAGTTAAAATAAAGAGAAATGACAAGAGGGAACTCACAGCAGTCTCAATATGAGATATAAAGTAAGCTCCCTTTTATTTCACCAAACGAGAAACTTATATACTGTTACAGAAGTTACTATTCATAGTTACACACACACCTGCAGTCTGTTCTCACACATTCAGGGATCCTCCTGTTAACTCCCTTATTCTTTTCTCATAACACTTCTGACTCCCTAATCTTTCTCCTGACATTCTTCCCACAGCTCAGAAACACAGCTGTGGTTCTCAGGCGTCAGCTCTTCAAAACAACTTTCACTGAGGCCTGGCTATGCTGAGGCTCCGTTCAGGCCTGTTTGGTTAGCATAAGTTCTGCTGGAAAACTGCATTTTCCAACAGTTCCCCCGTTTCGCTTGTGAGAACAGACGTTGTCTGTTATCAGATTAATTTGCTTTGCTATAAGTAATTCTTATTATTAGAATTGTTATAAGTTTACCTAAGGAAATTTCACTAGTTATTTAGATATGTTGCCATGGTCTAGGAATTGTCATTGCTGAAAACATTCACTTCACAGGTAAAGCTTGGAGAACCTTTTCCGCACAAGGACTCCAAGTTTACTTGGAAGAAGGTTTAGCTTTTATAAACTCAATTTGGCAAGTCAAAATTATTTGATCACATTTTGATGCAAAACACTTTGGGACTCATGGCATGTTTCCCAGCCAGTTAGAACCAAAGCTTGGCCAGAGCTTAGGTGCTAAGTGGAAGGGTTTTCTTAGAACATCTTATAAACAAGCTTTGATTAATATCAATAAGGAGAGTGTCTTAACATGTTACTATTTTTGTAGATAACTATATAAGGTAAGATGAATATTTGAAAATAGTAGATATTATTATTTGACTTTAACTAAGAAAGATAACACTGCAAATGCTTTTTGGGAATAATAATGTAAACTAACAAATTTAAAACTTAAAATTAATATCACTGAAAATGAATAAAACTTAATAAATCTGATTTTAAGCTAACAAATAGGACTTAACTATAATGGAATTTAAAATTGATATCACTTTAACAACTTAACTCTAACAAAATTTAAAACTTAAAAGAATTTAAAATTAACATCACTTAATATTACTTAACAGAATTTTAACTTTAACAGAGTTTACAACTTAATAGAATTTAAATTCACTATTACTTAACTTTAACAGAATCTATGCTTAACTAAAAGTACTTAACAGGTAGTTTAAACTATTCAGTATAACTTCACCCACAGGTCCTCATTCACACATCAAAACTCTCAAGAAATCAAAATCACACTCTCATCAGTCACAGGCTTCATTTACACATTAAAGCATTCAACACACTCTCAGTAGGCCTACAATATTCACACATACACACAAATGCTTTAGCAAAATTCAGCTTTCGTTTAAGGCTTTTAGTATTCAAGGTGTTATTCTTTATCAGGATAATATCTTGTTACAATGCTTCTTTATTAGTAAATCGCTGGAAATAGGTTTTGGTCTCGGTATCAGTGCAGCCAGGCTGAAGGAAGAGCCGATCTGCTCCATCTGCTTGAACATTTTCAGGGAGTTTCAATTGCTGAGCTGCAGCAGGTGGTGAAGGTTTGCCAGTACAAGTGCTTACAGAAGAAGCCAAGCTCAGAGACATTTCCCTGAAACTCTGGAAAAGCTGAAAAGTCCCAAAGTTACACTGGATCAGCCATAGCAAGGCTGTGCTGCTGGTTAACATGGGGCAATGGGTGTTTCACCCTGCAAAGCGAATAATTAGAGGTTTTGGAGAGAATCTGCCGCTCCGATTCGGGTATCAGACTGCTGTTTCTGCTGGCAACGCTGTTGGTTAGTTCTGGTTCGCTGCTGAAGCTGTCAGTCATTTCCTCATCCTTGGGGTGGAGTACAGTTTAGCGTTTCACCACAGACGTCACAGTTGGGGCAGTGAAGGAGGCGTGGATGGCTCGCGGCTCCGCCCACCGGGGCACCCTCTGCGACCTCTGTTTTCGCCGTCATTTGACCGGAAACCCCGGCTGGAGCAACTTCCGCCACAGGTCTCTCTTGGTGGCATTCAGGCGGCGTGCGATGAAGGGTAGGGGCCGCCGCTGGTACTCGGTCATTGGTCACTTTCCGCTTGTTCTTTTTGTTTTTACAAGCTTCTGTGCTGTGAGTATCTCTGTTGCAGCGGGAACACCAAACTTTTTCGTTACAGTTCTTTCTTATATGTTCTTTATTCCCACATCGATAACATCGGGATGATTTCTGGTTACTTTATTGCTTTACCCGCGATATTTGAGCTCTCTCAAACAAAGCAGCTAAGATGTTTTTCGTTGTAAAATTGCCAAGCTCTGTGATACATTGAGACAGGAACAGATTTTTCATCCAATCGAGTAACTTTGTATTCTCGGCTGCCGGCAGCGCAGGAGAGCTACTATTCTCCCCCCCCCTCCCTGGCGGGGGGGGTTTCCCCGGCTGCTGTGCCGCGGCCGAAGTTTTACGCATATCAAAAGCGGCACAGTAACTCACAGATTTTTCTCTGCTCCATGCGGCTGTTATGTCCTGTGCCGTGAGCCACGCAAGGTTTTGCTCCGTGGCATGTATTTGTAAGCAGGCTACGACTTTACTCCATGGTTTGCCAAGCTTTCTTGCAATTTTATCACAGTCCAAAAGTAAAACAGCTCCGTAATTCAACCACTCTCCCACACTGAATACTGTAATAGGATTTGTAAAAAATCCATAAGCTTGTCCTACCACCATCAGGCCCATTAAGTGTGATAGGCTACTTTTACTGAGTCCGTGCTTTTCTAAAAAGCATAACAATAAAATTTGGGCTACCTCTGTTTCCATTATGGTCCAGCTGGTTTTCAGGGTCCTGGTCGACACCGTCTAAGCACTCTGTCGGAGCTCGCAGTCGCCAGAGTTTGTGCAGTTCACCGAAGTGTAGCCCCCACGGTAGGCAGGTCCTATTCGGCCTGTGCCGCCGGATCTTCCCCGATTCGGGCGAAGATCTTGACACACCGTCGCTGCACAGCTTCAGCGCCTCTCCGTTCTCGCCGCTCTTTGGGCAGGGTCGTAAAACTCTGCCGGTAGTGTCCGTGGTCGTCGGGGTCACCATTTAACGTCGCGACGAGAGGGAACTCACAGCAGTCTCAATATGAGATATAAAGTAAGCTCCCTTTTATTTCACCAAACGAGAAACTTATATACTGTTACAGAAGTTACTATTCATAGTTACACACACACCTGCAGTCTGTTCTCACACATTCAGGGATCCTCCTGTTAACTCCCTTATTCTTTTCTCATAACACTTCTGACTCCCTAATCTTTCTCCTGACATTCTTCCCACAGCTCAAAAACACAGCTGTGGTTCTCAGGCGTCAGCTCTTCAAAACAACTTTCACTGAGGCCTGGCTATGCTGAGGCTCCGTTCAGGCCTGTTTGGTTAGCATAAGTTCTGCTGGAAAACTGCGTTTTCCAACATTAAAACTGCAAAGGTCTTGCAAAGAAGAGAAAGGTCTTGCTCCTGGGATGGAAGCAGCCTGGCCTCAGCTCGGGAGAGACTGCAAAGCACCTTATGGATAAAAGAACTCATGTTGCAGCAGAATTTGGGCAGGATGTTGCTCGTGAGATTGGACCCATGCCAAAGAAGTTCCCAGAGGACTGTCTCTCGTGGGAGGGACCCCCTGGCTAAGTAGAGGACCCCTCTCCCTGATTGGACTGACCAGAGAACAAACCCCTTACCCTGCCCCCTGCCTGTGTTGTTAGCTAGAAAGAGGGAAGGGGGGGTGAGCGGAGAGACTGCTTCTTAAGAGGGAGGGGGTGAGAGCAGAAAAACTGTCTGGAGAGAGAGAGAGATAAGTAAAGAGTATTTGTAGTAGAAGAATTGTGGTGATGAATAGATTTATGGACCCGCTCTGTGGACTGAGAAAATACCCCACACCCTTCCCCCCTACCTGAGCTGTTGGTTGGAAGGAGGAAAGGGGGTGAATAAAAAAATGGGTTCATAAGAGGGAGGGGGGTGAGTGAACAAAATAGTGTATGAAAAGTTTATTTTTGTCTTTCATTTATCCTCCAACTCGGTTAGGTAATTAAATCACTTTGCAACTTTAAGTTTAGAGCCTGTCTGCCCTTTCTTCTGTGCATCCTCCTACCAGTGTCCTATCTCACTTAACTCATGAGATTGGTATGTGTTTTTACAGTTTTTTCTTTCCCCTCTTCTGCACGTCTGCAGCAGGAGAGAGCCGGAGTGTCAGCGTTTAGTCAGGGTCAAACCCCAACAGGTAGGGAAAGACCTCTGAGCTCATCAAGTCCAACCCTTGACTGATCACCAGATGACCATGTCAACTAGACCATGTGTCCTGGTTCTGGCCAGACAGGGTTAATTTTTGCAGTAGCCAGGAAGGAGCTTGGCTAGGACATGGAGGGTAATTATACCACCTCACATCATTGCTGGGGGTGGGGGGGAAGAGAGTGTCTTCTAGTCAAGATGGCGTGGTCACAGACAGGTAGGGCTCTTTGGTGAGCATTTTGCATGTGAATCAGTCTCTCTATTTTGTACACTTTTGTTAATCATTTTGTTGCTGTTACTGTTCGTTTTCTTGTCTCATTGCTGTTTCCAGTAAATTGTTCTTATCTCAATCCGTGATCTTTACCTTATGTGCCTCCAGTTCTCCTCTCCAACCTGATGCAGGGGGAGGGGGAGTGAGTGAGTGAATGAGCAGCAGCTGGGTTTCAGTGGGAATACTAAATTGAGGAATACCATTCCTACACAACAGCCTTATTTGGTGCCCAGTGTAGGGCATGAAGGGTTGAGATAACAACAGATCTGACCAGAGCAGGTTGGAAACAAATTTGGTCTAAGCATTTGTTGTATTAATTCCAGAGCCATTGGCCACAATGTTGCTTGGTCTGTTCATATGGTTCTGTTACCTAACCCTGTATATGTTTCCATATATGCACTATGTGCCAATCATGGTGCTCTTTTTCAGAGCAGAGAGAGGGAACAGGATTGCTTTGTTGACGTACTGTGGGATATCAGTTTATGACATGATAACATCAAGGGCAATGAGGGTCATTTAGGATGTGTATTCAGTGTTGCTTTCCTACCCTTACCTCGGGTGCTTCCTTTGGGAGTCCATTAATAATTGTATCCAGTCTGTGGGGGGAAGAAGGGAGGATGATTTTCCCCAGCTTTTCACCCCCTTTTCTTCCTTCAGGCCTGTAACAACAGCTTTTGAGAATTTTGAATTCCCTTTGGATGTTAAAGAACACATGCTCTTGTTGCTAAGTTTGCTAGGTCTCCTCAGTGTGGTACACACTATGTTTAGAGTCAAGAAAGAGATTTCTAGGGAGGTTATTCAGAGATCTGCCCCAAGGGTGGATAGTCATGAGTGACATGGAACGTGAGAGAAAATGGGACAGCTTTTGAAGGACTATTTGGCTCCAATGGTTTGGAAGCTCACCCCCGAATAATTACAAGGCCCTGATAAAGTGACAGAATATTTAAAAGAAAAATGCTGTGGCAGTTCCAGAGAGGCGTGAAGTTATGCAACATGCTGGGCCCTTGGCTACTGCCTACAGGACACTGCTCATCACTAGATAGCACCCTCAGGGGAAGGAGGAGGAAAGCAGACCAACAGGCACCATGACCACTCAAACTACAGCAGAACCAGAGGAACAACCCATGCCAGTAGAAGTCATCCCTATACAGAAGAAGAAATCCAAGACCAAATCAGTTCACTTAGTGAGGAATGAAGAGGAAGCAGGACTCTCATAAGAGGGGAAGAGGCAGAGCCAGAGATAATCACTGGATCCCTATCCCCAGGAGAGCTGCATGATGTGCAAGAAGCTTTTAGCTGCCAGTCACATTAGCCCCTGGAGACTTAGCTGCTCTGAGGCTAGGATATCATGGCCCATGATATGAAACTAGATGGTAGTTGTTGCAGTGTGCTAGCAGGATTTAGGGTGTGCATATTAGCACGAGATCAGTGGTCCTGCGCTCTCCCCCGCCGCCATTGTGTATATGGTTTATGTTCTAGAAATCTCTCCGTAGCTCAGTGTATTATTGGTTTCCTGAGTCTGTACCCTCCTCTGCTGTAAACCTACTGGTTGTAATCCCTTTTCCCCTCCTTATCTCTTCCCCTCTGGCTTTCCCTGGTTGGTTCTTCGGAGCTAACCACTCCCCTTTTCCCTTCCCTTTTAATCCTCTGCACCCCTTTGTTCTGCGTTCGCAGTCTCTGGGTTCCTTGCACCTTACCCACCCCTCACTTTCCGTCCCTCTTCACCTTCCTTCACCCTGTGCCTGTGGATCCTAATAAACTCCCTTGGAACCCCAGACTGCGATCCTGCACTTCTTTGTTCACCGCGCCTCCACGACAATTCGCGTCCCCCGAGCGCCAACGCCTGCCGCAGTGCCCTGTCACCACATGTGCCCCGGCGTGTCTCGGCTCCAGACGGCTCCCCTCTGTGCGGCATGGGGTGCCTGTCCGTGAAACACGAGGTTGCGACACCGCGGGTAGTGAAGCCAAGAAATTGGGATCCCTGTCCCAGGATGTGGGCATTGATGGGGGATTGGGAAGAGGACAGAAACTCTCAGCTTATGGAGGTGGCTCCTCTCAAGTGTGAAGGTTATTCTCTCAAGGATGATCTAGTAGTGTGCCCAAGCAGGTGGAACACCATGGAGCAAGGTATCCAGTACCTGAGAGAATTAGCTGGGCTGGAGGTAATCTATAGGGCTTTGAATAACAACCAGTCTTCTGTAGATCCAGATGAAGTCCAATGTATACAATCCATGTGGCAGAAGTTTGTACGGAGCATGCCATTGTTGTATATGAACTCATTTACAGCAGTGTAAACCCTCGGGCAGCCCCCCCCCGCTGCTGGGGGAGGGCTGCCCCGGAGCTGGAACACGCGGGAAGGGCTTTCCGTGGCCGCGAGCTGTGGGGCTGATCAGACTGGGTCCTCGCAGAAGTGTCGCAAGTTTAGAAAAGCAGCTGTCTCGTTCCAGGTCTCCATGGTGACTTTATTTAGGATAATAGGGGAAGGAATTGGGAAACTATGGAGGGGGGAGGGGAGATAGGGAACAGAGTGGGCTTCATCGAGACTGGAATGAAAGAGGGCTCGTTCCGGGTCCCACTGGGGTTTTTATCCCTGGGGCTGGGAGGCGGTCCTGACTCACATCATCCGGTCAGGAGGGGTCAAAGGGGCAGGGTCAGGGGAGGGAAGAACACATTACAACACTCATTGGCATTGATGTCAATGAAAGAAGAACAAACAGTGCTTCAGGTGAATACCTGACTCAGGCAATATGAAGATCATATTTTTTTCCTCCCTATTGACCTGCACCTCAGCTGTGGAAAGACTGTCCAAGACTGCAGACAGACTTGAAAGACTCAAGCAATCTAGAGACTAAATGTCCCATGCCCTGCCAGTACTGACCAGAGTCTCTGCTATTGGGAGCAAGTGCCCCCCTGCGTGAGAAAGAGGGTCCACACCACGAGGTAGCCTGTGGGTTTACCTGCATGACCACAGAGAGGACATGAGGAAGTGGGATGGAAAACCCACCTCTGCCCTTGCAGCATGGGTACGTGAGTTGAGAGGAAGAACAACCACCGCAGGAAATTCTTGAAGGATAAATGCCTCTCCAGTTTCCAGTGGGCAAGTCCTCAGACAGAATAGGAGGGCTGATGTTACTTCTGATCCTCTTGAAGGGACCTCCAGGTCATATTTACAAGAAGTGAGCAACAAGTACTATCACCAGGACTAGAGGGACCCTGGCTCCAGCTGGGTGGGGGAAAAGGACAATTGGATCTATTGGACTGTGAGAATCCATTGGCCTGGCACATCAAACCCACAAGAGTATAAGGCTTTATTTGACACTGGCGCACAATGTACCCTGAGGCTATCAAGATACGTAGTGGCAGAATCCATCTCTATTTCTGGTGTGAGAGAAGGATGCCAACAGCTGACTGTACTGAAGCTGAAGTGAGCCTGACTAGCAACAAATGGCAAAAACACCCCATTGTGACTGACCCAGAGGCCCCGTGCATCCTTGGCATAGATAGCCTCAGGAGCAGGTATTTCAAATACCCAAAATGGCATTGTTGGGTTGTTGGGATAACAGTTGCTATGGAGAGAGGAAATTAGACAGCTGAATATCTTGCCATGAGATGATTCATGAATTGGAGAGCCAAGGAGTGGTCAGCAAGACTCACTCATCCTTTAAAAGTCCTATATGGCCAGTGCATTAGGCCAATGGAGAGTGAAAACTGACAGTAGACTATCGTGGCCTGAACGAAGTCACACCACTGCTGAGTGCTGTCATGCCAGACATGCTGGGACTTCAGTATAAACTGGAGTCCAGGGAAGCAAAATGGTGCCTCCATCAACATTGGTAATGCATTTTTCTCCATTCCTTTAGCAGCAGAGTGCAGGCCACTGTTTGCTTTCATCTGGAGGGGCATTCAGTACACCTGGAACTGACTGCCTCAGGGGTGGAAACACAGCCCCATTTGCCATGGACTGATCCAGACTGCACTGGAAAAGGGTGAGGCTCCAGAACACTTTCTAGTACACTGATGACATCATTGTGTGGGGAAACACAGCAGCGGAAGTCTTTGAGAAAGAAGATAATCCAAATCCCCCTGAAAGCCCATTGTGCTGTAAAGACAAAGTAAGGGCAAGGGACTTGCCCAGGAAATTCAGTTCTTAGGAGTAAAGTGGCAAAATGGATGTAATTGGATTCCAATGAACATGGTCAGCAAAATAGCAGCTCTGTCCCTACAAACAAGCAAGAAGTAAACACAGGCATTCCTAGGCACTGTGGGTTTTTGGAGAAGGCATATCACAGATTACAGTCAGATTGTAAATCCTCTCTATCATGTGACAGAGAAGAAGAATGATTTCAAGTGAGATCCTGAACAACAAGCTTTTGAAGAAAATAAACAGGAGTAGCCCTTGGGCCAGTCAGGACAGGACAAGATGTAAAAAATGTGCTCTACACCACAGCTGGGGAGAATGGTCCATCCTGGAGCCTCTGGCAGAAGGCACCTGGGGAGACTTGAGGATGACCCCTGTGGTTCTGGAGTCAGGGATACAAAGGATCTGAGGCCTGTTACACACCAACTGAAAAAGAGATCCTGGCAGCTTATGAAGGGGTTTGAGCTGCTTCAGAGGTGAATGGCACCAAAGCACAGGTCATCCTGACTCCCTGACTGCCAGTGCTGGGCTGGATGTTCAAAGAGAAAGTCCCTTCTACACATCATGCCACTGATGCAACATGGAGTAAGTGGATTGCTCTGATAACACAGCTATCTCAGATCGGAAATCCTAATCATCCAGGGATCTTGGAAGTCATAATGAACTGCCCCAAAAGCAACAATTTCAGACTGTCATCATCATCAGAGGAGGAAAAGGTGACACATGCTGAGGAGGCCGCACCATATAACCAGCTACCAGAAAGTGAGAGGCGATACACTCTTGCTCCCAAAAGGGTTAATTCAGTCTTTACTGTGCCTGTGAAAACTTTTAGCAGAGAAAAAAGGCCTGCGAATGCTGCATTCAGCACTGACGTTTGAGAGATAAGAAGACAACTGGCTCAAGAATGCAGTGATAAAACAAAAAGTACTGAATCTCTGGGAACTTGGGGTGGGATTTATGGTAATAGGTAAATTGTACTATGCATGTACTGACTGTATATAAGCAACCCTCTTGTAGAATCATCTGTCAACATTAGGGTAGACTCTTCTGTGTGCACCTTAGGCCTGACAACTTATGCCCTCTTTAACACAATTTTAGCGTTGGAGAGTTTTATTCTGATATTTTAGACATTTAGTAATTTGGCGACCCCAGATGGGACTTCATCCTTGAGCCCCATAGGGTCTGCAGCCAATAGATCTCCAGCTGGTTCTGAGAGATCCTCGGGCAGAGCTTTGACTTCAGATCTTCTCCTGGGGCTCAGGCAGAATCCCTGCATGAGTAAAGGTGATGCCCAAAGATTTTTAGCTTTTTAATATATTTGTAGCTTTGTAGATTTTTCACATATAGCTGTATGCTTTCTAGCACTTTCTTACACTTTAGAACAGTAGTTACCCTTTCTCATACATTATGTCACACTCTTGAAATTATATTTAGTCTTATTTTCAAGAAAAGAATTTCTAACAAGGACACCCTGTTTTGCACCAGCACTTGGGAAACATAACAAAATATAGGGCTAAGAACCCTTGGAGGGACACCAATGGGGCAGGTCCAAGGGTTGGTTACCAGGACAACCAGTCTCCTATTGGATGTACTTGCTAGATATACTAATTAATTAAACTTATAAAAATTGTGAAAATCCGATGCCGTGCGTGCACATAGCTATAATTTGTGCACCTGAAATCTTTCATTAAAAACTGTTCTTTATGTTATCGTTTTAATATTGTTTGGAAAGTTTTTCTTCTGATCATAGGTAAAAAAGGCATCATTTAAATTATTTTGGGGTTATTGGTAAGGGGTATATAAGAGTTACTGGAAAGGGGTATTCAAGGCCCTGGAACTGATGAGACAGACATGACGGACATAGATATGGTGGTGCCTGCTTTACTGGGGGGATGACACCCCCCCTTACTGCCCCCAGGGCCACCCGCACTGGTGGGAGTGAGGGGCGGCAAGCCACTGCCACCACCATCGCTCCAAAGCTGGGGAGAGGGGTGGGCTCATGGTGGCCCCTGGCCGCTCTGAAGGCAGAGACAGGGGCAGGCTCATACGACAGCCCTGAAGGCGGAGATGGGGGCGGGCCCATCACGGCCCCAATGACATCAGGGGCAGAGGCAGGGGCGGAGAGGGGGCGGTGGTAAGGCCGCCCCAAAGGCAGGGACAGGGGTGGAGATGGAAGCGGGTTTCCCACCGCCCCCAGCTCCTCCGGAGCTGGGAACGGGGGGGCTGTCGGCCATGGCCCCTGCCCCGTTACATGGCTAGCACCAGGGCTAAGGGAGCAGCAGCCCTCGATCGGCGCTTGGCCGATGCAACACCTAGTACCAGCGATACAGCCCCGATTAAAAGCGAGCAGGATGACTCTGATAGAGATAGCTAGATAGCTCCTCCAAGGATGAGACCAAGGCCAAAGCTACAGCAGTCATGGTGGCTGGTAGAAAAAGGGGAAAAGCAGCCTGAGAGGCCATACGAGCAGCCAGTCCAATGGCTAAGCACACCAGGTCTAAGAGAGATGAAGCAGAAAGGGAAGAGCCTGCCCTATAAGCACCTCTGAGGCAGGCTGTTGGAAATCAATGAATGGTTTATATAAAAACACTGTTCTCCCTCAGAGAACTGCAGCAGTGGAAAGACTAAGTTGGATGGTATGGAGATAATCCAGAGAAGGTAGCTATGTGTGTAGATATGGCTATCAAAGCACAACTCTCAGACTTGGGTGATCTGAATGTAATGCTGGATGAATTATTAGATAGCACAGAAAAGGAGATGGTTAATAAGGCTGCTCTATCTGCTATAGAGACTGAAATTAAAGCTGGAAATCTTCAAGGACCACTTAATGATATTTTCCTTTGAACTGACCCAGGACGGGATCCCAGTGTCCCAGAACAAATGGCAAAATTAAAGCATTATCAAAAATGGGTGGTGCTTGGATTGAAATATGCCATTCCTAAAGCAGTGATTTGGTCCAAATTATAAGACGTTAGGCAAGTCACAAATGAAACCCCTACAGACTTCCTGAACAGGCTTAAAGACACTGCCTGAAAATACACAAATCTGGACCTCAAGTCACCTGCACAGCAGTCCCACCTAGCTTTCCTGTTGTCTTAGGTTACGTGGAAGGTGTAACCAAAAAGTATGTATTCTATTACCATCTTCGTAAGCTGTTAAGAACAAGTGGGGCAGTGCTCTTTATCTTCAGCATGACTCAGCCCTGATAACACCATCTGGGGGCTATCTCCACTAATGAGCCATCAAGGTCTCCAGGAGTGACTCATAAGATTACATCATCCCATTGTGAGATGCCCTGCCCAGAGGGGAGGAACTGAACATTCCTACCGGCATATAAGCTGAGTCTTTGGATCACTGGACTACCACTTCCACTGGATTCCCAGAGGAGGAGAGCTCAAGAGTCATCACTGGACCTCCAGAGACCGACCAGATTGTTCTTCAGGATCACCACTTCAACCAGACCACATCCATCACTCCAAGAAGACTGCAGCCACCATTTAACTGGACTCCTATCACTACCCTGACCAACAGGGTGGCAGGTTGTATTCTGACTATCGGTTTAAGCTGGTGTTTCTGTATTATTGCCTTTACTTCAATTTTTCCTCTTAAATTGTATTTCTGACTGGGAATCTCTCACAATATATTTGTGTGGGGTCAATTCTTCCGCTGGTTTACTTCCAAACTAACACATATTTTGGCGCCCAACGTAGGGCACGAAGTCCTGAGAGAAGTCAGAATAATGATTTTGTATTACAGAAATCGCCTAGTCACCATGATGCTCACCGTGTTTATATGGGCACTGTACCTTGCTCTATATATTTTTCCGGACATGGGATGCTCCCTGCCTGTTGTAATGATCCAGTTAAGGCCAGGGAATAGTATGAAAATTGCTTTGTTGGTTTATTATGTTTATTGCATGAAAATCTCTGAGGTGATGAACATCATTCAGAATATATATTCAATTTTTGCCTGTCCTAGTCTGGGCTGCTACCTCTGGGGTCTTCTTAGCAGTAGCACCCAGCCCCTGGGGGAAAAAACAGATAATGTTTTTTTCCAGCCTTTCAGGCCTGACACGGCAGTTTTTGAAAACATCGAGTTCCCTCTGGATGTTAAGGATGGCATAACGTTGTCAGTTCTGTTTTCTTTTCTCTCTATGACCTGCACCATGTACACCATGCTTAGAGTCAGAACAGTGCTTGGTGTGACACAGCATCCCCAGGCAGAGGAAGAGAAAAGAGGCAATCCAACAGGCACTGTCTCTATGCAAACCGTCACCGAGATGGAAGGACAGCCTAAGCCAGTAGCAGTTGCCCCCATTCAGAAAAGAAAGTCGAAGAGCAAATGCGTCCGCATAGTGACTGACGGGGAGGCGGCTGGACCTTTGTACCCAGCGGAAGAGACAGAACCAGAGATCATCACTCAGTCTCTATCCCTGGATGAGCTGCGTGACCTGCGGAGGGAGTTCACCCGTCAGGCAAACGAGTCCATCCTGACCTGGCTGCTCCGCATCCGGGATGCTGGAGCCAGTGACATCGTTCTGGACAGAAGTGAGGCCAGCAAACTGGGATCCCTGTCACGGGATGTGGTCATTAACCAGGGGATCAGGAGAACCCAGTAAGTTCTCAGCCTCTGGCGGTGACTGCTGGTGAGCATAAGGGACAGATACCTCTGTAAAGAAGATCTCCATGTGCAACAAGGGAAATGGAACACATTGGAACAAGGTATACAATGCCTAAGGGAATTGGCTGTGCTGGGGATAATTTTCTCGGAAGACGAGAGATTCCCTAATGGCCCAGATGCTGTCCAGTGCATATCGCAAATGTGGTTGAAATTCGCATGGCTTGGACAAGAGATCAACTCCTGTTACCTCGCAACGCTGCAATGGAGGGAAGGAGAGGACAAGGTTGGCACATTGGTCAACAAACTAAGAATATACGAGGACACTGTCACTGCCCCACTACGCAACCATGTCTCATCTGTAGAAACAAAGCTGGCTGAGCAAGGCCGGAGTTTGATTGAAGAGGGCCACCAGAAACTGAGAAAGGAGCTTAAGGAAGGAATTTACCACATCTCTCCAGAACCAATGAGAGTCTCTGCCATTAGGAGCAGATGTCCCTCAGCCAAGGAGAGAGGATACACTCCACAAGGTAACCTTTGGTTTTTCCTTCAGGAGCATGGAGAAGACATGAGGAAGTGGGATGGAAAACCCACCTCCTCCTTAGCAGCCCGGGTATGTGAATTAAAAAGAGGAACATCTACCACAAGAAGCTCATCTAGGGTTAAGACTGCTCTGGTGTCTAGTGGACAGAACTCCAGACGACATAGGAAAGATGATATGACTGATTCTCTTGAAGTGATGCCTGAAACAGGCTATCTGAAACAGAGGCCAAGACAATTAGGTGTATAAAAAGTGGACAAATTTATTCAAGGCCTTCAAGGTACATTCAGGCAAGCAAAACCCCCCTCGGGGACTACACCCAAAATGGATGCCCGGGTTACAAGCTCTTCACCTTTTATAAGTTTTGTCTTATTAGCATATGTTTACATATTTCCAGGCCCTAGAGTAACAAATAAGTCCTTGAGTCTCTATCCAGAGAGCTTTGTTTTGGTTAAATGTGTTGAGAACAGAAGTTTTCAGCATTTTAAAATTATGCCTGATGGGTTTTTTGTCCTTTTTCATTATACTTTTATATCCTTTTTATATACTTTATATCCTTTCCTATTCCTGTACTTTTTACTCCCTGTATCTTAGCCCCACATGTTTATAACTTTTGTACTCTAGTCTAGTTCAGAATTCTTTGGAGAAGACGAAACATCCCCACAATCTCAAAAACATGAGGCACCAACCTTGAATGGAGCCTCATCTCTGGGACATGTTTTTGTAAACTAAGTTGTAGCCTGTTGCAGTTGCCTTGGCACATTTGAGTGCCTCTGGCCCGCTGTTTAGAGACAATCCTAAGATGGAGTCTTGGGAATGAAAGAACCTCTTGATTATGGGGACAACGAGAGACACTCCTAAGCAGCCTTACAACATGAATTATGAATATATACCTGCGCAGCCACTCATTGGCCCCGCACTTCTCTCCTCCCCTGTTCTGTATTTGGTTCTGTTCTAGATCGTTCTCCTTTGTCTGCTGAACTAGTGTTTTATGATTAGTTGTTTTAAAAATTCTGTATCCCACTCCCTATTCCCTATACGACTACCTCAGTGTCAATCCCGAATCCCGTAATCCCCATTGGTCCTCCCGAGTTTTCTCCTCCCCTTCTCCTCCTCTCTTAAAACCCCACACACCCCCCCAGCTCCCTGCCTTTTGGTTGCTGCTTCCAGACCCCTTTCCATCCCTCCTCTGCTCACCCTGCTACCTCAATAAACCTCCCTGGAACACCAGCCAAAGTGCCTGCGTTTCCTGCTTCCACAATTCGGTCTCCCGAGTGCCGCCGATCCGCCGGGAGCTTCGCCCCCCCCCCACTTCCGCCTCTCCCTCTTCCTTGCGAGCAGCGCTGCCTTAGCCACAGATAACAGTCGTCCGCAGTTCCGAACTGAGTTCTGGAATCGGGAGATTCCTCAGTAGCCTTTTTAGGAGGGAAGTAATTTGAATAAGGGGGCAATTACTTCATTTTTTAGGTTTCTTATTGGGGAATTTTAGATAAGTATGCTAATTGGTGAGGTCCATAAAATTGTATACACATTGTACCAGAGCCCTCTTTTCATCGTAGTACCACCTTTGACGAGGGTGCACCTAGGATTCTATTAAACCAAGGTAATACCCTTTTCCCTATACTGCAGTGTCTGCATCTCATTTTTACCAGCATTTTAAGCATCAGCTCTGGCGAGCCAGGCAGGAGAGGAGGGGACCCGAGTTCCGATTTTGGACCGAGAAACACCTTGCTGTAGCCCCCCTTACCAGCACTACGGGAGGGAAGCGGCGGTCCGAGATCGCGAAAACCGGGGAGTTTCCGAAAAACCTACCGCAGAAACACAGCAGGAGAGGTAAGATCAAAAGGGTTTTTTACGGTTTTATTGCTAGTTAGTATCTGGGAGAGATCTCCAAGGGTGGGAGTGTGGCCAGAGGGGCCATAAAGGAGGGGTTTTTACAACCTACTCCGCTCCCGCAGGGGGGCTGTGAGGAGAAGGGGACGCTCTTCATTATTACTCACAGGAGCTGCATAGCGGCTCACAGGGGGTCATAGCTCAGAGCTGTGGCCCACAGGTCGGGGTTGTGCGTTCAAATACCGAATGGTGGTGGTTCGAATCCTGCCACAGTTTCTAAGCTGCGGGCGCGTGGTCTTTCAAGCTTGTTTTCTCCTTTCTCTGCTGGGCGTGGGAACCGCGGGTTCATTTTTCGCGCCGGTCTCTAAGTTAAGAACTTTTTCCTACTGTTTCTTTCCATCTATAAGCAAAATATGGGTGGTGTATTATCTACCAACCCAAAAATCCTGCAGGATTCCCCTCTGGGTTTAATCTTAAAAAACTGGCACCTGCTAACAGAGAAAAGCACCCCCCTGTACGTGGGAGAACTAACTAGGCTTTCGCTGTGGGTGTAGCCTGTGTTGGAACTGGAGGGGGGAAGGAAATGGCCCTGTTTAGGCAGTCTGGATCATGAACTTATTACAAAGCTACTCGTAGAACTTTGAGTTCCGGGCAAGTTTAATGAATTAAGATATGCAGAATTGTTTTCTATATTTCTAAATCAAAAAGAGGCATACAAACAAGTGAAAGAGAACTGTTTTGAGATAGCTTTGCAAAAAATAGAAAAGAAAAAAGATAGACAAAAACAGCCTCCAAAAAGGGATGAGGAGAAATATGACAGACACGGATTTAGTATCACCCGCTTTACGCGGGGGGGTATCACATCCCCAGCCGCAACAAGGGCCAGCTGGGCCTAGAAGGGGAAGCTGGCCAGCGCTTCCTCCCCCTTCTCCTCCCCCTCCGCCATTGAGGCCGTCCGCACCCCCCTTTCACCTTCTTGATACAGCGCAAGGGACAGGAGAGGCGTGGCCTCCTCCCCCTCCTCTGCCGCCCTCCCCAGATCGCTCTGACGACGAAGATGAGGGCGGAGCGGGAGGGGAGCGATCCCCGCCCGCCTGCCACACTGAGAGTAGGAGCAGGGGTGGAAGCAGGAGCGGATCAATCTCCGCCCGCTCACCGCACTGAAGGCAGAAACAGGGGCGGAGGCAAAAGCGGAGACAGGAGCGAAGGCAAAAGTAGAGACGGGGTGGAAGCAAAAGCGGAGACAGGGGCGGAGGCAAGGGCAGAGCCGGGGAGAATCGAGACAGAGAAAGAAGCACGTCTGCTGCTGGCCCCTCCCAGAGCAGAGAAAGGAGGAGCGGCAGGCGGCACCCGCTCAACTAGCAGCAGGGCTGAGGGAAAAAAAACCCAGATTAAGCGTGAGCCAGATGAATCCAATGCAGTTAGCTCCGAGGAGGAAGAGGAAACTGAGGCTGAGGCTGCAGCCTCGGCAGCCAGTGAGCCTACTGGGAAGAAGAGGGAGAAAATAGCCCGAGAGGCTATCGGGGCTACCAGTCCGGTTGCAAAACATACTAGATCTAAGAAAGATGAATCAAGGAAAGAAGAACCTGTCCTGGAAGTACCTCTAAGGCAGGCTGTCAAGAATCAGAGTGGTTTATATCAAAACTCCCTTTTCCCTCGGAGAACTCTGACAATTGAAAGAGTCAGTCGAGACATACAGGGAAAACCCAGAGAAAGTGGCCATGCAGTTTGAATTAGCTATCAAGGCACAAAACCCAGATTAGAGTGATCTAAATGTAATGCTGGATGAAGTACTAGATAGTACAGAAAAAGAGATAGTCATCATGTTAGCGTGGAAAACACATAATCACTGAATGATTATATGCAGGTGCCTTTATTCGAGCTCGGGAAGCCGGGGTGTAACATCTACCCAAATCTGACTTCGCCATGGATTTGAAACGAGTACAGTTTTATACCTTTTCTTACAGAACAGTGATGTAATCATATGTTAATCATCAATTTATCATTGTTCCATTGTTTCCCCCCAAGCATGACTTTAAGCCCCCCATCTCCCATAGTATTTCTGATTTATTTCACAGGTGCTAATCCGCATGATTTCACTAAAACAATCCCAATTCTCTAAGCAATCTCCGCGATCATGTCGCTGAGCCCCGTACATGTAGTGCCTACCTATCCCGTTCCTAAAGCCTATTTTTAACTAACATTTTAACCCAATGTTAACATTCCCCCCTTTGAAAGCATTTTCACTTTACAGGTGTGAATGCTTTCACTTGATATAGTCCTTTATACTTGATGCTCATCTTCGAATCCAAGGTTGTCATGAGTATTGTTATAGATGCTGTTGTGGACCGGAGAATCCGCAGATGATGGACGTGGATCCTTGTTCCGTGTCAATGCCCTCATTATTCTTTGGTTCCAGGATGTCTTTCTCTGTATCTCTCCTTTCAGTATGCTGTAAACTACCCAAAGTACTAGAAACATAACTAATTAGATTATTAAGTCTTCAATAATAGATTTAATCCATGAACTCACATTCCATCCTAACCCCTTGAAGATTTTATCTAACCAACTCGTAGTCAAGTCTTTTTGTTCATCCCGTGCTCCATGCTCTATTTGTTTTAACTGATTGATGTCATGTTCTACATCTGCAGTTACATTTGGGATATGGATGCAACAATGATCAACTTGTCCCCTTAAAAACCCACACACTCCATGTTCTGTCAGGAGTAGCATATCTAAAGCCAATTGATTTTGTAAAGTCATTTTGGTAGTAGCTTGTAATTGCATGTTATTTCTTTGAATCCTTCCCAAGTAACTCTTGCTAGCCTCTCTACCTGACCTGTAAGTCTGTACATAATTTCTCTGTTTCAGTAGTTTGCTATAGGGCCAAACAGAGATTCTAGAGCCCACCCAAATTTTACTCCACTAAAGGGTTCTTGCCAAGTTTCATCCTGATTTTCATTATCTGAAACCTCTCGCCTTTTTCTTATTTGCAAAAGTTCACGTTTCCCATTGAATGGGGACTTTTCCAGGTTGGACATGAAGTAGGGAGGCCCAGAGTAAATTCTTTTACTTTTCCATCTACAGGCAGGTGGGTTGTCCAGGTACCATCACTCGTTGCTCAAACAAATTGTTCTGGGCTCTTGATTGTGCTTCTACTACATCCTATTTTTATTCTATAATTTACATTACCCTGTTTATGTTTGATTCTTCTACAGGCACAATCAATTCGCATGGCAGCCACCAGTGATGGTACTTGTTTTATCTCTACATCATCAGACATGCCATCATAGGTTTTATTACATGCCCACCAACTTACTTTATCTGCCTGTGCTCTGCTGCTGGTGGCAGTGTTTATTACTGCTGGATCAGTGCCATCTTCAGGGCCTGTCCATTTTAGGTACCAAGGAGTGTTTGCCATATATTGAAATTTTTGAAGTATACTCAGGGACCATGCACTGTCCCAGGGTTACATCCGATCCTTTCTATCCTTTGCCTCACATTTCCATATCAGGGTGGTCTTTGTGACATTTTCTGTGACCTTTTGATAGTGTGGCAAGAAGCATTGCCATTTGGCAAGGTTTTGATCTTCAACCCACCACTCTAGATTTTGTCCCACCTTCTCATTACTTAAAAGACAGTCCTTTTGCTCAAGTACTGCATCTAATCATAACTTGTTACATACATTCCAAGTTACTTTAACTTTCTGCCTGGACTCGGGTACTTCTTTACATACAATTGTTTTATTATCCAGAATTTCAGGTAATCTTGACGTGATAATTCCCCAGTTTATTGGGTCTCCTGCTGCCTTTGGTATTGGCAGACAGGCAGTTATTCTACTGATGTTTTGCATTTTGGCAAAACCTTTAACTAACCCAATCATCACATTCTAAAGAGAAACGACGAGAGGAAACTCACGGCAGTCTCAATATGAGATATAAAGTAAGCTCCATTTTATTTCACCAAACGAGAGACTTATATACTGTTACAGAAGTTACTATTCATAGATACACACACACCTGCAGTCTGTTCTCACACATTCAGGGATCCTCCCGGTGACTCCCTTTTTCTTTCTCATAACACTTCTGACTCCCTAATCTTTCTCATGACATTCTTCCCACAGAACATTCTCAGGCAAACAAACCACTGTAGCTTGTTGGAATTTTACTGAGGCCTGACCATGCTGAAGCCTTGCTCAGGCCTGCTGAGTTTTGCTGGAAAACTGCGTTTTCCAACAACATTCTCAGCCCAAATTTCATTGGAAACTTTTATCACTTGTGTTTTTGCCTGTACCTCTCTCTTCATTCTAGAATGAAGAGTGGTTAGTTGATTATCCTGCATTCCATATCCTCAAGCAATATCACTCCTAATTAATATCCATAAAATGAGCATCGGCACAGGTACTAAGATAATTTTAAACAGTTAAACCCATCTTATCTGCAATTTCATCAGTCCCGGGGTTGTGTAGCCCACAGTCTCGGATGGGTCTTCTTTACTCAGGTGTAGTGTACCCAAGGATCCGCTCCAGCCACCTTGACTGCTGTGAAAGTGGTCAGCAGCACTTGATGGGGTCCACTCGGTCCACTCCACCTCTCCTTTAAATGTTCTTCATCTCCAGAGAGAATATCATGGACTGGATTCTTGAGAGCCAGCGGCCTATTCCACACGAGCGCGCTCCAAAGCTGTGCTAAGGTTTTCCCGAGAGATAGAACATGATTATATATTTCCTGTTTTCCTGCAATATGTATATTTGGGTTTGGTTCAGGAGATTTGTATGGTTTCCCATATACTATTTCAAAGGGACTGACTGACATTCCACTCCTAGGCTTTACCCCAGTCCTTAAAAGTGCTATTGGTAGGGCTTGTGGCCACTGTAACTTGGCCTCCTGACATATTTTACTGATTTGCCTTTTAGTGTTTGGTTCATCCTCTCTACCTGTCCACTAGATTGTGGTCCCCATGGTGTGTGGAGGTCCCAAGCTATTCCCAGTAGCATGCTCACTTCCTTTACCACTGTAGCTATAAAGTGTGGTCCTCTATCTGAAGATACCCGTAACAGCACTCCAAACCTGGGAATGATTTCATGTAGCAGCCACTTCACTGTCTCTTTGGCTTGGTTGGTGCGACAGGGAAGGGCTTCTGGCCATCCTGAAAATGTGTCAACCCCCACCAGCAGGTATTTTTACCCTCGAATTCTTGGTAACTCTACAAAATCTACCTGCTAATAATCTCCTGGTTCTATACTTACCCGAATTTTTCCTAGCTGTGCCTGCTGTCTAGCCACTGGGTTGTTCCTCAGGCAAATTTCACATTTTGACATTAATGATTTGGCCATTGTTAACATTCGTACCAAGACTACATTTTGCTTTAGCCATTTCACCAATGCTTCTGCACCCTGATGACATTCATTATGTTTAATTTGCAGAATTTCTCTCATTATCAAGGGGGGTAGGACTATCTGTCCTTGTGCAGTAACATACCACCCCTCTGAATTCTTTTATGCATTCAGCAAATGTCCCAGTTTCTCGTCTTCTGTTGAATATTTTGGTTCTGAAGGTAAATTGAATTGAGACACCTTTAGCTTCATAGGTATCAATGCCATTGCTATTTGCACATCTCAAGCAACCTCTCGGGCTGTCCAGTCCACCTTCTGATTTCCCTCACAGATTTTGGAGCTTCCTGATTGATGTGCTTTACAGTGCATAATTGCCACTTGCTCAGGTTTTTGTACTGCTTTTATCAACTGCAGAATTGCATCTTGATGTTTAATATATGCCCCTTGAGAGGGCAGCAACCCTCTTTCTTTCCATAGTGCCCCAGGTACATGCACTATGCCAAATGCATATTTTGAATGAGTCCAAATATTTACCTTCTTTCCTTCACTCAATTCTAGTGCTCTGGTTAAGGCAATCAATTCTGCCCTCTGGGCAGATGTGTTTGGTGGTAATGCTTTGGCCTCTACTACTGTGCTGATTGTTGTTACCACATATCCAGCGTATCTGGTTCCATTCTCCACGAAGCTGCTTCCATCCGTGAAGAATTCCCACTCTGGTTGCTCCAGCGGAACATCTTTCAGGTCTTCTCTTGCTGAGTAGGTGTACTCTATTACTTCCACGCAGTCATGTTCCGGTGGGCCTTCCTTAGGTGTGGTGCCTAGAAACAGAGCTGGATTCAAAAGGTTAGTTGTCTTTAGTGTGACATCATCCTGCTTGGTTAGGATTGCCAGGAATTTTATCATCCTGCTCGGGGATGGCCAATGGCCCCCCTTTTGCTCTAGGACAGTGGCTACCATGTGTGGCACATAGACATCTATGTGTTTTCCCATCGTGAGCCTCCTGGCCCCCTGTATCAATAATACAGTGGCTGCAACTGCCTGCCGACATGCAGGCCATCTGGCACTTATGTTGTCAAGCTATTTGGAGAAGTAGCTGTATTGGTTTGAAAACAAACCAGTGGGAGATCACAAGTCAAGATTGAAAGAGAAAATAAGTGAAATAATACACAGAAAAGTACTGACAAAGTCAGATACAAACTGACACCCTGTTAGGGTGGTGGTAGCAGTCCAACTGAAGTAGTTCAGTTCAAGCAGTGATCCTGTGAAGGTCTAGTCTCCAGCTGAAGGTCCAGTGGTAGCTCTTGTCCTCTGGGAACCCAGTAGACAGGGCTAGCTGAGGCAGTTCCAAGGCCAGGTTATATCCAGGTGGGAACACCTGGCTCCTCCCTCCTGGGCAGAGCATCCCACAGTGGGATAAGATAAGTCCATGAGTCACACGGTGGGTCCCTGATGGCCCATTGTCTGTCATCTGGGGTGGATCATTAGCAGGTGATAGCAGCTAACGGCCCACAGCTGGTGGTAATAGAATACTTAAATACATCTATATTGCAACCTAGGACAGTAGCCTACTGGCCTTTTCCAGCTCCCCAATCGTTGGGTCAGGACCCCCAGTGCCAAGCATTGCCTTTCATGCACGAACAGCTGAAAGTCTTTAGACAGTTCGGCAAACCGAGCGCCGGGGCAGTTGCCAGTGCTTCTTTCAGTTTCAGGAAAGCTTCTCTCTGTGCTTTGCCCCAGCTGAACGGCTGCGTCTTCTGAGCTTCATACAGGGGTTTGGCAATCAGCCCACAGTGCATGATCCACAGGCGGCACCATTCTGCCATGCCGAGGAAGACTCGCAGCTCGTGGAGATTCTGGGGCTCTGGAATAGCACAAATAGCTTGGATATGGTTAGTACTTAATTTTCTCTGCCCTTGTGAGATTTCACATCCCAGGTAAATTACAGTCTGTTGTGCAATTTGTGCCTTTTCCCTGGACACTTTGTATGCTCCCATGCCCAGTGAGTTAAAAAAGTTCAAATTCAAACCTTTAGGCAGGTTTCCTTTTCTTCTGTTGCTATCAGTATATCATCAACATACTGCAGCAGGAGGTATTGATCTTTTGGTACTTGCCCCTCTTTGGTCCAGATCTCCAGCTCCTTTGCCAGTTGGTTTCCAAATAAGGTGGGGGAGTTCTTGTACCCCATGAGAAGCCGAGTCCACGTGTTCTGGGTCTTCCTTGCATTCTCTGGATTTTCCCATTCAAAAGCGAACAGCTTCCTACTTTCTTTGTCAAGGGATATGCAGAAAGGCATCTTTTAAGTCAATTACAGTAAACCACTTATAAAACTCTTTTACGAATGTTAACAATGCATTGGGGTTAGCAATTACTGGATAAATGTCTTTGGTTATTTCATTTATTGCCCTTAGATCCTATACTAGCCTGTAATCTCCATTGGGTTTCTTTACCGGGAATATTGGGATATTGTACTCTAATTTGCACTCTGCCAGAATTTAATATTTTAGGAATTTATCAATAGTCTTTACTATACCGTGCCTCCAGTATTGTTTTACCTGCACGGTTTTTCCTTCCTCTTTTAACTCTACATGTACTGGCTGTGCCAACTTAGATTTTCCAGGTATATCCGTCTCCCATACTGAGGGAATTACGGCATTCTCCACCTCCTCTGGGATTGCAGAGGCTGGTTTCTCTTTTATCATTGAGATTTTTTTTCTTTTTTTTTTTTTGATCACTCCAGAATTTTCATTAATAACTCACCATTCTCAAAAGTTACCACTGCTTCCAATTTTGCCAGTAAAACATGGGACATATAAAAATTCTTGAGTCAATACTTTGTTTCCAAAACACAGGTCTAGGGTTGCAGAAATGGCCATTTTCCTCCTTCTCTGTGGCCCAACCATTGTGATAGATTTATCTGTCCTTCTAGATCATTTAAAACTGAATATGTGGCCCCCCTGTCGATTAAAAAAATCCCACCGCTCTTCTCCTAACATTGAAGTTGCCAGCGGTTGCTGGGTTACAGCACCCTTGGCAACCTCTTGGAGCTGATCAGTCCAGTAAAACCGGTTGGGATACCTGTATTTCCAATGACAAATGGCACATTTGTCAAAAGCTAATGGCCTCCTCCCCCCGACCTCTTCCAAACCGCTTGCCATACTCTGTACGACTGCCAAGAACTGCCGCTGCTGGCTTGTGGCTCTTCTACTGTTATAAACTTTCCAAGCTATTTCAAGTAATTTGTCTAGATTTCTTAACTTTTCCCCTTCCAATTCCTGTAACCTTTTTCTCGGTTTTTGTTTGTTCATTTTTCTCTTTTTTTTCTTTTTCCTTTTTCCTTTTTTTTCTTTTTTTTCTGTAACTCCAAGTACCATCTCTCTGAGTTTTCATAATCATTTTCACTACCCTAGCAACCTTATCAGGGTTTTTCTCTATAGGTTCCAGCTGACTGTTTCCATATAACCAAACCTCCTAACATATACCGGTCTTTCCACCCCCCACCCCTTGTCTTAAAATTACAATTTTCTTTTGCTTACCAAGTCTTGGCAGACTCTTTCCCGTCCTGGAACGGGTCCAATGGGCTATGAGTCCACCACCACCCCCACCGCTGTCCAGTCCCCCAGCACCCCCCTCCCCCATACCCCTGTACCGGAACCAAACCGCGGCCATCCACGGGCAAGGGTAAAAAGGGGCTGCCACAAGCAAGTGAAGAGGGCACGAATGGCAGAGGGGGACATCCCCAGGGAGGTGTAGGTGGGAAAGGTGGGCACCCCCGAGAAGGCGTAGGCGGTGTAGAGTCAGACCCTGTAGGAACCACTAGTAAATCACTTTCCAATATATCTTTCCGATGTAAACTCTCATTCAATGCCAAGCGCTCCAAACAATAGTTCCCTTCAATGCAAGCCAGACATTTATCATCGCAAACTGCCACAGTAACCAAACCACCCTCCTGCAGCCACTCTGGGTTTTCTCGCAAACAGAAAAATAAATCAACATACGGAACTTCATCTAATTTTCCCTTATGCTTGCAAAACAACAACAAATGAGACATCAGGTCAGATTGCAAAGAACCATTTTCAGGCCACCTCTTTCCAGCCTGCAAAATATATGTTGGCCACCGAGAGTTACAATATTCAATCAGCGTATCCTTACGCAATCCTTGGCCAAAATTACCTTGCTTCCAATGTGCTAACAAGCACCCCAAAGGAGAATTACGAGATATGGGACCATTGCCACCCAAAATCCCTTTAAGCTTCTCCATTTCCACTTGCCGACCCTGCAATGCTTTCGCAATTGTCTTACGGACGGCGCCCGGGCATACCACTAGGAATTCCTTAGCCCAACCAAGCGTAGCTTTCACTGCGTCTTACTGGCAGGCAACCAAACTACCATTAAAAGGCACCTTACCTTCTCCAGGGGACGTTGTGAGCAGAGGAGGGTCGCGGCGCGATGGGCTCCCCGAGAATCCCTCGGTGCCGGCTGGAGCGTGATCAGGTCGCGGGGTCCTCAGCAGCGCTCACAGTGTCCCATCTGGGTCGCCAAAATGTTAGCGTGGAAAACACATAATCACTGAATGATTATATGCAGGTGCCTTTATTCGAGCTCGGGAAGCCGGGGTGTAACATCTACCCAAATCTGACTTCGCCATGGATTTGAAACGAGTACAGTTTTATACCTTTTCTTACAGAACAGTGATGTAATCATATGTTAATCATCAACTTATCATTGTTCCATTGTTTCCCCCCAAGCATGACTTTAAGCCCCCCATCTCCCATAGTATTTCTGATTTATTTCACAGGTGCTAATCCGCATGATTTCACTAAAACAATCCCAATTCTCTAAGCAATCTCCGCGATCATGTCGCTGAGCCCCGTACATGTAGTGCCTACCTATCCCGTTCCTAAAGCCCATTTTTAACTAACATTTTATCCCAATGTTAACAATCAAAGCTGCTGTAAATGCTGTAGAGACTCAAATTACAGCTGGAACCATTCAAGGACTTGTTAGTAATATTTTTCCTTTGATGGATCCAGGATGAAATCCCAATGTGCCAGAGCAAATGGCCAGATTAAAACAGTATCAAAAGTAGATAGTTATTAGACTAAAATGTGCTATTCCTAAAGCGACAAATTGAGCCAAAATATATGAAATTAGACAAGATGTAAATGAGACCCCCACAGATTTCCTGAACAGGCTCAAAGAGGCTGTACGGAAATACACAAATTTAGACTTAGATTCCCCGATGCAGCAATCTCATTTAGCCTACATATTTGTAGGCCAACTGACATAAGGAAAAAGCTGCAAAAATTAGATGAGTATAATATAAATAAGTTGTTGAATGCAGCCTGGAAAATATATCAAAATAAAAATTCAACAGATAAAGATACAGAAGATAAAGAAAATAAACCCCACTACAAGAAAAAACAGGGTCAGAGGAAGTCAGTTAGTAAACAAAAAAAGGGTCTGCCTCACCCTTCTCTAGCCAAAGACCAGTGTGCCAACTGCAAGAAAAAGAGACACTGGAAAAATGAGTGTCCAATGCGAGCGAAGGAAACGCCCACATCTTCTCAGTTAGCTGTAGATGGAAATTGACGGGGACCAAAGGCATTATCCACCCCAGCGGAGCCTTCGGTTATAATTAAACTAGAGAAAGATAATGTTGAATTTTTAGTTGATACGGGGGCAACATATTCTGTGTTAAATACTTTAAAGGGGAAACTGAGTCAAGATACTGTAAATGTAACTAGTGCCACGGGAGTAAGTGAAACAAAGCCTTTCATTCAACCTTTAAAATTTAAACCAAGAAAACATTAGGTGACTCATCAATTTTTATATATGCCAAATTCTCCAAAACCATTGTTGGGCAGAGATTTATTAGAAAAATTAGAAGCAGAAATTAAATTTTCCAAGGAAGAGGGAGTGAAAGCTATAATTCCTGAATCTAAATTTGTTGAAGCAGCTACTATCCTCATCCAGGAATGTTGTGAAGAAATTCCTGAAGAAGTTGAGGATGCGGTTATTGCAATAGTATGGGCCAGTGATTTTCCCGAAAGATCCGAAAAGGCTGAACCTGTGACTATTGCACTCAAAGCAAGAGCAACACTGGTAAGGCATAAACAATACCCTCTGAAATTAAAAAGTCGTAGGAGACTAGTACCTGTAATTGAGAAATTTCTCGAATTCGGGCTGCTAGTAGAATGTGAGTCCAAATACAACACACCCATCCTGCCAGTAAAGAAGGCTAATAGTAAGAGTTACAGGCTAGTGCAGGATTTGAAGGCAATCAACAAAACTACAGAGGACATACATTCAGTTGTGCAAAATCCCCACACTTTTCTGACCACACTTACAAATGAATTAAGGTAGTTCACAGTCCTAGATCTCAAAGATGCCTTTTTCTCTATTCCAATCCACAAAGATAGCCAAGAACTCTTTGCTTTTGAGTGAGAAAATCCTAAAACAAGAAGAAAGACTCAACTCACCCAGACAGTGCTACCCCAAGGGTTCAAGAACAGCCCAACAATATTTGGACATCAGCTATCAAAGGAACTGAAAGACTAAAAAAACCAAAAATCAAAAGGAGAAATCCTTCAATATGTTGATGATATCCTGATCGCAGCAGAAACATGAGATGACTGCATCCAACTCACTGTAAGTCTTTTGAATTTTTTAAGCATAAGCAGATACCAAGTCTCAAAAAAAAAAGCACAAGTTGCCAAAGAAACAGTAGTATACCTGGGGCTAGAAATATTCCGTGGTCATTGACAACTTAGCAGAAAAAAAAAAAGCTATCTGTCGGCTTCCAGAGCCCCACACGGTGAGAAAGATGCAAGCTTTCCTCGGTATGGTAAGTTGGTGTCAACTTTGAGTAGCAAGGTATGAAATACTAGTAAAGCCTCTATATGAAACCCTTAAGACAGCTAAAAAGGGAACCATCAACTGGACAGAAAAAGCGAAAGCTGCCTTTAAACAACTAAAACATTCCTTGATGTCTGTCGCTGTTGAACCGCTAACAGAGAGAAGTCCAGCTCTTCAGTGTGGCAAAATGTCTCCTTTTATTAACTAATTCCAACTTATATAGACTTTCAAAGATCACCAGGATTGGTCAGTTCAAAACCTCCCCCCAAGCCGATTGGCCAGGCTTGAACCGTCCATATCTCGAGAGACCGTTTCAACAACATCCAAACTTTATCTTTGTTTATAAAACACAGGAAGAAGAAGAGAGAAATTTCTCACGGGAAAGGTCTGTGCTTGCCACAGCTCCCCCTTTTTATTTAAGAACAGAAGGCATTGCTTGTGAGCCTCAGTGGATCAGCATGAAGGATCTGCTTGGTAATGGCCAGTTACCAAAGAGAGCCTGGTTGAAACTCAAGAAGGGGTCTGTCCGGCGGTGGCAAGCCACCAAACAGAGCCCGAACCAGATGCTGATTAAGATGGTCAAAGAGACTCCATGCAATACCCTAGATAGAGCATATATAAAACCTAATTCTACACATAAATCTATAATTCAACAAAACATGCATTCAAAGTCCTTGCTTTCTGACTCCATAAAATAAATTTCAGTCTCTGCTTGTGGAAGGACCAGCTTGTTGGTCATCATCAGAAGGATCACTTGGTTGGTGTTCTGCATTCTGGTTGTCATTTTGAAGTTGCTGGTTTCGTCTTTGGAGCCACAGGTCAGGGCAGACGCATTTTGCAGGCAGCCATCGTACCCCAGTATCTGTGGAGATGCAAGCATACCCCCGTCCCCAAGCAATAAGCTCATGTGGGCTTTCCCAGGTGTTAGTAAGTAGGTTCCGTACCCATATCTTCGCCCGGGGCAAACGCAACTCGCCTGACGACTGCAATGAGAGAAAATGGTTCAAAATCACAGGATTATTCAAATTTGGTGGCACTGTAAAGTGATTGATTGTGTACAAAGCTTTTTCCAATCGACTCTGTGGTGTTTCCCCATGCATTTCCCCATGCATTCCCCCTTTTTGCCTTTCCAAAACACGCTTCAGAGTACTGTGAGCGCATTCACCAATGGCTTGGCCAGTAGGAGAATGCAGAATACTGAATGTGTGGTCTACACCCCATAGGTGTAAGAACTGCCGTGTCTTCTGTGAGGCGTAGGCAGGACCATTGTAGGTTTTCACAGTGGCTGGCACCCCCAGGACCAAGAAGGCTAATTTCCAATGGGCATTGGCATCACAACTCTTTTCTCCAGTATGAGCAGTTGCCCACATAGCTGAGGAGAAAGTGTCAATAGACACATGCACATACTTGGATTGGCCAAATTCAGAAATGTGTCACATCTGTCTGCCACAACTGCAAGGGCTTTAGACTTCTGGGGTTTACCCCCAGTGGCAGAGGTGCAGCGAGTCCGTGGCAGTCAGCACAAGCACTGACAATGTCACGAGCCTCAGTTGGCGTCAACTGAAACTGCTTCTGCAGGGTATGTGTACTCTGATGAAAGAAATTGTGCGATGCCTTGGCTTGTGTAATTTTGTCAGGCTGAGGTGCCACCCATGCAGGGTTGGCTAACATGTCAGCCCTGGCATTGCCTTCTGTTATAAAACCTGGTAATTTGGTGTGGCTTCGAATGTGCAGAATGTAATATGGATGCTCTTGAGCCTGAATTGCCTTCCACAGGGTTCGCAATATCGAAAACAGAGCCGCATTATTGACTTCTTTTAGAAGTGAACAATCCAAACATTTGGTTATGTCTGCTGCATAAGCAGAAGCAGTGACCAAATTCAAAGGCACCTGAGAGAACTGCTGAAAAGCCATGGCAACTGCTTTTAATTCAACCAACTGAGCAGAGCCTGTCTCTTGGCCTTTTAGCACCTGCCACTCAGATCCTTCCTTCCGGGTAACAATGGCCTTTCCTGTTTTCCCAGAACCGTCTGTGAAGACAGCGGGTCCGTGAACTGGCACCCGGCTGTTCTTTGGTCGAAACGTAAGATTGACTGAATTTGTCAGCTGCAGCAATTTGTGGCTGGGCAGAGGATAAGCAATCTGCCCTGAGAAATTTTGCAGTGCACTTTGCAAAGGAGCACTATTAGCAAGACTCCATTCAAAATTGTCCCGTGATACCGGAACAACAATCGTTGCAGGATCTGCTGCCATCAATTGTAAACACCGATAACGGCATTTAGTGATCAGACAGGCTATCAATTCCAACAATGTAAGTGCTCTCTTTTTTGGCTGATGGAGCAAAAAGACCCATTCCAGGATATGCAAAGGATCATCCCATTGTTTGTTCCACTGGCCAATGATACCTGTAGGATGGAGGTCTGGAGCAGTAATGAAAACAGTGATATCAGTAGAGGGATCTACTCGATAAACCTGATGAGCAGAAACAGCTTGCTGCACCTCATTCAGCACTCGTCATGCCTCAGGAGTCAATTGCCGAGGTGAGTTTAGGTCAGAGTCCCCCGTTAAAATATTAAAAAGTGGGGAAAGTTGTGCATTGGTCAGTCCCAAATATGGACGTAACCACTTGATGACACCCAGCAATTTCTGGGCATCATTCAGGGTCTTAATAGAGTCTGAGAACTGCACCTCTTGGTGCTGTATGGTTCGATCCATGATTTTCACTCCCAAATATTTCCAAGGAGGCTGCTGTTGAACTTTCTCTGGAGCCACTTGCAACCCATAGGAATGCAAGGCATGGAGCAATCGAGGCTGTAACCTCTGCAATTCATCCTGGGTGGATGCTGCCACCAGGATATCATCTATATAATGGTAGCAGAGTACCTCAGGAAACTGCTCGCAGATTCCGGACAAGGCCTGAGTGACATACCATTGACAGATAGTCAGGCTATTTTTCATGCCCTGAGGTAACACTTTCCATTGAAATCTCTTTACAGGCTCCCCATTGTTAATTGCAGGCATAGTAAAGGCAAATTTCGGCCTGTCATTGGGGTGCAAAGGGATTGTAAAAAAGCAATCCTTCAAATCAACAATCAAGATTTCCCACCCTGTGGGAATCATCGTGGGTGAATGTGGCTAGCACAGGTCTTTCCCATGAGAAATCCTTTTGTGTTTTATAAATAAAGATAAGGTTTGGATGTTATTAAAAACAGTGTCCCAAGACTTGGACGGTGCAGACCTGGCCAATCAGGCCTAGGGGGAGGTTTTTGACTGACCAATCTGGGTGACTTTTGAAAACTCTCTATATATGATGAAATCAAAACAATAAAGGCCTTTTCCTTCTTGCCACTGAGAACTGACTTCCTTACTCTGCTAGCTGCTCAACAGCGACAGGTGAAGGCATGCCAGGCTGTAAACTCCCCATACTTTCCATCACTGCATTAACTTTACGGAGATCTTGTAACAGTCTCCATTTCCCTGATTTTTTCCTAATCACAAAAACTGGGGTGTTCCAGGGATTAGTAGAAGGTTCTATGTGTCCCTGTTTCAGTTGCTCCTGAACCAGCTGACAAAGGGTGACTAATTTGTCTTTTGGCAGGGACCACTGTGGTTCCCATATAGGTGTTTTGGTCAGCCATCGCAAAGATAGCATGGAATATGGTGCACCCTTGCACACAGAGTCCCCTATTAAAAATTTGTCGTGATTCGCACCCCCCAAGCTGCCAACATGTCCCATCCCCAGAGGTTCACTGGAGCTGGAGTAACATAAGGCCGAATGCAGGCTGTGTGTCCCTCTGGATCCTTCCCCAACACAGGTCGCTTACTCAATCGACTCTGTGTTGTTCCTCCCAACCCCGCGATATCCAGTCCTACAGGGCATAAAGGCCACGTAGGAGGCCATGAAGCAGCGAAAAGGATCGTTGCATCAGCACCTGTATCGATCAAACCTCAGACTCGAATTCGATGGGACGTGCTTTCGGCATGATGAGGGTACAAGTCATCTGTGGTGACTCATTGGAAATAGATGCAGCCCAGTAGACCTGCGGAAGTCCTGGCAGTTCAGTGCTGTCACCTCCGCCAACTTTCTGGTCTACCCTGGGAACAGAAGACTCACGAGGCAACAATTGAGCAAGGCAAGTGTTTGCAGGAATGGTGACAGGGGGGTCAGGTGTGGAAACTGTAGCATGAATCTGGCCCTTGAAATCAGCATTTATGAACTCTGGAAGAACAAGGATCCCTTGGCTGGCGGCCTCAGGCCCTGCCACAAGCAGTGCACCGGCCCCCTGATCCAGGGAACCATCCACATCCAAGGGAACCCTGTGGGCATCGTCAGATTCTAAGACGACTGTTGCTGCAGTGTAGGTGTTGACTCGGGCTGAGCCTTTGGTGCCTCTTCCACATTGACCGGGTAAGCCTGGGTCATCATCCTGTTCTGGGGTAACTGATGTGATGGGGGGCAAATCCCCCTTTTTGCACCCCTCTTCATGTTTCCCGACAGGGGTCGACCATCTGCATGGTACTGCGACCTGCAGTAGTCTGAAGTGTGACCTGGCCTACCACACCTCTTACATTGAGGAGTCTCAGTCCCTGAATCTCCCTTTTTTCCTGAATTTTCTTTCTGTTTTGATTTGACTCGTTTTCATTTGTTCCCAGACTTGGGCTGTTTTTGTCCCTGATCAGAGGGTCCCTGATCCGAGGACAGAAATGCAGCCAAAGCGGATTTCCCCTGATTTTCTGACTGCACCCTGGCACAAGCTCGCATCATCTCTTGGACAGAAGGATCCCCCGGTAGGGCATTGATGATTCTTCTACAGTCGTCATTGGCATTGTCTCTTGCCAAATATTTCATCAGGATCTGTCTTGTGGACTGATCCTCAACCTGCTTTTCCAGAGCTGCTGCCAGCTTCTCAATAAATGTCAGGTAAAGCTCAGATTGCCCCTGCTGTATCTTTGTATACCTTGTTTGCGGGGCAACCATCTCAATAGTTTTCAAAATGGCTCCCATACCGAGCTGTTGGGCTTGCTCCAGGATTCTAGGATCCCAAGCAGCTTGAAAGTTGGGGTTAGTGAAAGGTCCCTTACCCATGAGGACATCAGCCCCAACCATGCACCTAGGGTCCTTGGCAGACAAGGACGCATTTTTCTTCAGCTGATCCTCAACCAGCACTTTCCAATTGTCCTCAAAGGCGCTGTATTGCATGGGGTGAAACAGCACCTGAGCCAAATACATAATATCAAATGGAGCAAGCAAATCACTATTTATCACTCTAAGAATTTGCATCATGACCGGAGAAGACACTCCAAATGTTGCTACTTTGGTCGCTAGGTCATTTGTCATGCGCCATGCGATGGTGGAGTGGCTGTTCCTTGTGTCCATGGCATCTGGGCCAGGCACATACACTGGAAATGCCTGAGCGCCCCCCTGTGGGAAGCTGCCACCATCCGAAACTGCCACAGCAGATTTGCACCCCTCCCGCGCTTTGGGCAATACAATATTTTCTATGAATTCCCAGTCTCCTGCCTCCAGCGCACCCTGCTTGACTGATTCCCAGAACTGCAGGGAGTCACGCGGGCGAAAAATCCCCATGCCGGCGCGGTGTCTCCAAGGGTTAGTCAGAGCCTTTTCTTTCTCGTCACCTGCGCCAGCCTCTGCCCAGGAGGAAGAATACCTTCCTCATCACTGTCCGAGTCGTCTGAGCAGGGATTGCAACCAGCACTCCCCATCACAAAGGATGGTGACTGGCCGGAGGCAGTGTCCGCACTAAGAAACTGCGCGGTGACTGGGAGGGGAGAGGGGCAGGGAGACAGCGGCGCCACCAGCACGCCGCCGGGCGCGTCTGCCAAGGCTGCTGGCACAGCACCAGTGCACTGAGCCAAGGCTGCATTCGCCACAGAACCCAGCAGGGGAACCAGCATCCACCCGGGGCTGAAATGTCCCCGTGCCGCCAGCACCAAGCCGGCTGCCGGGCCAGCAGGAAGTCCAGACCTCATCTGGGGTCCCGAGGCATGGACTTCCGGCCCAGCCATGCACGGACAGGAGGGCCTGCACGAAAGGACCTCCATCCGCTGCCGGATCCCGGCCACCTCGGTCAGTAAATCATTAAGAATCGCAAGCGGAGGAGTTTCCACCATGCTCGGCACAGACGCCGTGTCCGCCGAGCCGTGGGGGAGTCAGGTCAGCCCCGCTCCTGCGGGAGTGCTAAAGTCCCCACAGCGGAAGCACTGCCTGCCGGAGGCTCCTCTTCCGGCCCCTGCACCACCAGAATGGCGGCTGGGTCTGGAAGTTGCTCCCCGACCGCTCCGGGAAGCCGCCCCAACTGCCAGGCATCTGCCGCATCCTGGGGCTGCTCTGCCACCGCGCCGTCTGGGCTCGGCAAAATGCTAGCTTCTCCCGAGCCAGCCGCAGCCCCCGCGGGAACCCCTGCAGCGGCCAAAACCACTGGCAGATCTGGAATCGGAACCCCAGCAGCTGCGAGCTGCTGGAGCGCAGCCAAGGTGAGCAGCACGTCAGCACCCCCCACGTCCGCCCCGCCAGCCCCCGCCGCGCACCCCGGCTGCCCATGGGGGAGGGGCATCCCGGCGCCATTCTGCGGGGGCAGGGAGGGTTTCTAAGACTGCGGATTTCGAGGTGGCAGAGGCGGGGGGACCTTCATGGCGGCCGTGTCAGAGCCGATCAGTGGCCCCCCTTTCTTCATCATCTCGGCTAGCTGTTCTGTCGGGTGGACATAGGTGCGTTTCGGGAGGTCAGTTGGAGAAACATACTGAGCTTTCGCAGCCATGTCCCCCGGCAGGCACGGGACCCCAGAATCAGTCTGGGTTGGCACATCCCGCACGCACCGCCCAACGACCAAGAGCAGGGGTTCAGCGCCTGTGCAAGCTGCAAGCTGTGACTCGTAAAATTCCTGTCCCTTCATCACGTCCCAAATGTCTCTCCAAACCCCATGGAAATGGACTGTAGTCCTGTCTCCAAGCATCATCTCAGTGGCCAGGGCACGGCCGACAGTGAGCCAAGATTCACAGGTCAGGTCCATGCCCCAAATGTCCAGGACCACGCGGTCCGAGACCCACTCCAACAAGGCTCGAGCGACCCACGGCGTCTTATCGGCTGCTGGGTCATCCTCAGAGTCCTCCAGAAAAGCCCGCAAGAGCTCATCCGCAGGGAGGGGGTTCCCATGCCCACAGCAGGAGCAGCCATGCCTGACAGCAGGCGAGGGGGGGTTGGGTCCGGGCAAACCGCGTACCTGTCACTGTGTGCAGTACACGTCAGTGGTCACCAGATGTCGCTGTTGAACCACTAACAGAGAGAAGAAGGCCAGCTCTTCAGTGTGGCAAAATGTCTCGTTTTATTAATTCCAACTTATATAGACTTTCAAAGATCACCAGGCTTGGTCAGTTCAAAACCTCCCCCCAGGCTGATTGGCCAGGCTTGAACCGTCCATATCTCGAGAGATTGTTTCAACAACATCCAAACTTTATCTTTGTTTATAAAACACAGGAAGAAGAAGAGAGAAATTTCTCACGGGAAAGGTCTGTGCTTGCCACAGATGTCTGCTCCAGCTTTAGGGCTGCCAGATTTAACAAAGCCCTTCGAACTTTTTGCATACGAGCAGCAGAATGTGGCTTTAAAGATACTAGCACAATACCTTAAAGATCAGCGAAGAGCTGTGGCCTATTTTTCAAAACAGCTAGTCAATGTTAGCCAAGGGTGGCCAGAGTGTCTGAAAGCCATGGCAGCAACTGTCATCCTAATACAAGAAGCTCGGAAATTCACCCTTAGGCAACACATTGTCGTGTATGTATCCCACACCGTGATTTCTGTGCTGGAGCAAAAGGGGGGACAGTGGCTATCCCCTAGCAGAATGCTTAAGTACCAAGCTGTGTTGTTGGAACAGGAAAATGTCACTCTAAAAACAACATCTGTTTTAAACCCTGCAATGTTTTTGTCATCCACATTGCATGATAACGTGCCTGAGCATGACTGAAGACAATAGAAGAAACCTACTCCAGTAGACCACACCTAAAAGATGTGCCTCTGAAAAATCCGGATTAAAAACTTTTTACTGATGGGAGCAGTTTCATATGGAACAGTAAGCGTATGACAGGCTATGCAGTGACCACCATAGATGAAGTAATTGAGGCAAAGGCCTTGCCTTCAGATGTATCATCACAGAAAGCTCAACTGATCGCACTAACCAGAGCTCTAGAACTGAGCGACGAAAAAAGATAAATATATAGACTAATTCCAAATATGCATTCAGTGTTGTTCATGCCCATGGAGCTATTTGGAAGGAACATGGCCTGCTGACTGCTCAAGGTAATGGCATTAAACATGACAAACAAATTCTAGCACTCCTGCAGAGCATCTGGAAACCTACAGAAGTAGCTGTCATGCACTGCAAAAGTCATCAAAAGGGAAAGACAACCCCTGAAATGGGAAATCGCTTTGCTGATGAAATGGCAAGAGGGATAGCAGAAAAAGGCATTTTTGCAATAGTGCCACAGAAAGAAGCAGATCTGACAGCGTTTGCTCCAAAATATGATCAGAGTGACCAAAAGTTAATTAAATTTCTTAAGGCTGAAATTAAGGAGGGTGGGTGGGCTGTTATACCCATAGGCCAGGTTGTAGTCCCACCCCCAATCCTTCGAGAAATAGCACAAAGAGAACATGAGAGTACACACTGCGGAACAGAAAATCTTTTAAAACATCTAAAGAAAGTAGTGATAGGGAGAGGAATGACTGATATCGTGCAGTCTATAACAACCAAGTGTGAAACCTGTTGCAAAAACAACCCTGACACAACCAAAAGAGTAGTGTTAAGAGTGACCAAGGCAGGGCATCTCCCGGGACATTACTGGCAAATAGATTTTGCTGAAATGCCACGGAGGGAAGGATACAAATATGTATTGGTATTGGTTGATACATTCAGTGGATGGCCTGAAGCTTATCCCTGTCGCACCAATGCAGCAAAAGAGGTAGTAAAAGCCTTGCTCAATCATATAATTCCAAGGTTTGGGGTTCCTTTGGGAATGTCATCAGATAGGGGACCACATTTTATTGCAACAGTGGTCGGGGAAGTTAGCAAGATCCTGGGACTCACTTGGGACCTGCATACACCATACAGGCCCCAAGCAAGTGGCAAGGTTGAACGGATGAATGGAACCCTCAAAACCCAGATTGGTAAGATTTGTCAAAAAACATCTATGACATGGGTTCAGGCTTTGCCTATAGCCTTACTGAGGGTCCGCATACAACCAAGGCAAAGAGACATCATAAGTCCCTATGAAATTCTATATGGCAGACCATATCAAGTTCCACACATTCCAGGTGAAATTCACATGAGGGGAAAAATTGATTTACAGAAATACTTAATGGCTTTGAGTTCCACTTTGCAGAAGCTCCAGAGATTCGTTGTCCTGTCCAAGCCTATAGGATTGGACATCCCTGCCCACCTGTTTCAGCCTGGAGACTGGGTCTACATCAAGTGGTGGGACAGTGACCCTTTGCAACCCAAGTGGAAGGGACCATTCCAAGTCTTGCTGACCACCCTCACTGCTGTCAAGGTTGCTGGGAAAGGACCGTGGATCCATTATTCCAGAGTGAAGAAAGCTTCTGCTCCTGAGACCACCGAGAAAACAGAGACTGATGTAAACCAAGATGATGGTTAAATTGTTCTTTACATGTATGTTGTTTTTCCAAATGGTAGCCATGACTCAGGGCTCAGCCCAGGAGTTGCACAATACTGTGATGCAAAATGTATCCTAAGCTCTTAATATGAGCAATTGCTGGATCTGTACTCAGTTACCACCTCTAAATGGGAAGGGAAAATGGTCATTGATTGGTATTGCAATGGAAGAGGAACATACAGAAAGGTGGCAACGGATTGGGCCCAACACCACCTTGCTGCCTCCTATACCCCTGAGCAGCCTAATAAAACGTGGAAACTATACAGTTCGCTGTGTGCTCATGAATGCTACAGGAAAGGCTGTTCTTCCAGCATATTGTCATAAGACCAACTTCAGAGAAATACTTAACCCAAGACCTGTAACAAAAATGAGGTTGCTGGGATGGAGATTGGCTCTGCCTTTTGGGACGGGAGTGTATTGGATATGTGATGATAAGGCCTGGAAAATTCTACCTGTAGATAAAGATCAGACCTGTGCCCGTGGGGCTGTAATCCCAAATATAACAATATTTGATCAAATTGAAAGACCACGTAGGAGGGAGAAAAGAACTCTTAATCCCCTCGTTGAACATCCCACAGTTTTCCATAGTATAGTGAGAGCCCTCCTTCCCTCTTATGGAATAGTTGAGTTGGAAAGGGCAATTGTGAATATATCGAGTGTTATTGAAAATATTGAAAAACATACTGCTAATGCAATTATAGCTTTGCAAGAGGAAGTCCATGGCCTGTCAAGGGCAATGACGCAGTACAGAATAGCTCTCAAATTCTTGCTCGGCGCTCATGAAGGGGTATGTGTAACGGCAGCTGTTGTTCCTTTGTGGACCAAGATGGGAGAATCAGAGAGGATTTGGAAGAAATTTGGAAGGGAACTCAAATTCTACATGAAGTGGGTTCAAAAAATTACACCTTGAAATTTGACCAGATCTTCCATGCCCTCACTTCATGGTTACCAGACCGGGCCTGGGTGAAAAAAACATTTATAATGATTGTAATTGTAGTTATTATTTTTGCCATAGCTAGTTGTGTAAAACGATGTTGTAGGTAGTGTAGTTTAGAGACTAGACAAGGTAAAAGCTTGTTAGTCTCCCAAAAGTGGGGAAATGATGCCTGATGGGGTTTTTGTCCTTTTTTATTATACTTTTATACTCTTTTTATATCCTTTTTACCCTTTCCCATTGCTGTACTTTTTACTCCCTGTATCTAGCCCCACATGTTTATAACCCTTGTGTCGTTAGAAATCGTGGCGAGAGAGAGTGAACGGCAGTCTCAATGTGAGATATAAGCAAGCTCCATTTATTTTACCATATTGATGCCTTAAATCGCTAGTAAAAAATTTTAGACGCAGACACACAGTATAGGAAAGGGGTTTTACCTTGGTTTAATAGGATCCCAGATGCGTACCGACGAACAAGCAAGCTTCCGACGATATCTCCCGTATGCAATTTAGGGACAGCTTAGATTAGAATACTTATCTAAAAGTCTCTAATAAGAAGTCTAACAAATGAAGTAATTGCCCCCTTATTAAAATTGCCCCCCCCCCCAAAGATTACTACTTAGTTTACAAAAAACATGTCTCAGTGATGGGGGCCCTGTTCAAGGTTGGTGCGTCATGCTTTTGAGATTGTGGGGATGTTTCGTCTTCTCTAAAGGATTCTGAGCAGGGCAAGGGGTACTAGGGTGATAGACATGTAGGGTTAAGATACAGGGAGTAAAAAGTACAGGAATGGGGAAGGGTAAAAGGTTATATATAAAGGATATATATAAAGAGAGTATAAAAGTAAAATAAAAGGACAAAAACCCATCAGGCATCAATATCAGTGGCTTATATACTATTACAGGGTTTCCATTTATATCACATAGCTTACAATCTACATTCTTCTCACACATTCAGAGATTTTCTTTAGTGACTCCTTAATTTCTCATGAAATTCTCTCACAGCAAAGAGGCACAGCTGTGGCTTTCGGTATTTTTCTCATGGCATCTTTCCAGGGCTGTACTGCGGCCTATGTTCAGCTTGTTCAGCTAACACAAGTCTTGCTCATACTTGACACAAGCCCTATTACATTTTGCAACAGTTCCCCTGAAGTTGTAAGGGGTCCGGAGGGGTCCGGCCGCCTGGCCCCAACGAGCTCCGGGGCTTCGGGAGACCTCGGGGGCCTCACCTGGCCCAAGCTCTCAGCCCTCCCGGCTGTTCGGCTCTGTCCAGAGGCGGCTGCGGTCAGCCTCGGTGTTCCCAGGGTCGCTCTTTGGAGCGGCAGGGACCACGCGGCGGAGGCGGGTGCCTGCCGGGCAGGAACGCCGTGGAGTCGCTGGTCGCTTCCCGTGATAAAGAGAGTGCTACGAGTTGAGAGTCAGCAGTGTGCAGGTTATTCAGGAGAAGCGGCGCGGGGGAGGCACACTGGGGGCTCTCGGGTGGGGCGGTCCACGCAGCTGCCGGGCGCAGAACCCGGCGGGGCTGGGGTCGCGGCCACACCACCGAGAGAACAAAGGGAAGGGGTTTTTAGGGGGAAATACGGGGTTTCCCGGGGAGGAACAGCAGGGGCGGAGCCAACGGGGCTCCGGGACAACATGAGGGACACGCGGGGGAGCAAATGAAATATAAGTAGGGAGGGGATTACAAGCAACTCATGGGGAAAGCCCGGCAGTAGAACATTCTAGTGTGGGCAAGCAGCGGGGGCGGTGATAGGGGCGGGGAAGCAAACCTTAAACCAATAAGCTTAGGAAAACTTTCCAGGGGAGGGAGAGAGCGGTTTACGGCCCGGCCTCCTCCGAGTTCCAGGCGATGGCATCCTCGGCAGCGTCCCCGTGGATTACGCCGACCGCCGGCCTCGGGGACTCGGGATCTGCAGCATCGGGCCGCCGCACCCCCACACCTCCCCCTTCTTTACTAAATAAGGAGCGAATATGCTTAACTAAATATTTCTTAATCAATGCAAATGAAGCAGCAATTAAAGCAATAGCAAATAAAACAATAACGCAGTCTTTTAAAAGCGTGGCTCCCCATTCGGGCAGTCCCAGTCCTTTCAGTGCTTTGTGGGCCCATCCTCCGACGGTGGAAAGCGTGGAGTTCACAGCATGACGGACGCCATCCACGGTGCTTTCAAACCAGAGACTGCTCTCGAAGGTGATGTTTCTTATCAAGGCGTCCATATCCTGCAGCCTCTGGTGGATGCTACGGCTCCTGGAGGATAGGTTGAAGCAGCAGAGCCCCTCAAACTGTTGACAGCCATGTCCATGCGCAAGGAGCAAAAAATCAACGGATACACATTTGCTCCTTGTTCATGGCACGGGCTGAAGTCACCCAGACGTTGGAGCTAGGCTGCCTCACAACCCACGGTTGGACTGGGACGATGGTCAAGAGGAGGAGGAAAAGGTGCGCGAGGGTGACGGTGCGCATCTTGGCCACTGAATGTGGAGATAAACAAAACAGCATTAACATAAGAAACACGTGTTGGGGCAGGTGGAGGAGGGAGGACGGGAAGGCCATAGGGAAGAGGGGGAAGGGAAGTGGGAGGCTGGCTCAGGGAACTGCGGGATGGACTCTTGGTGACTCAGACGCTCTGCTTGCGAGTGTGGGGTCGGAGGCGGCGAGGTGAGGAAGGTGGAGTCTCCGCCTTCTTCTTGCGGCGCCAGTGGGCCGATGTCACGTCCTTTGGCTCCGGTCTCGGGGAGAGTGGCCCTGCTTTTAGGAAAGGCTTGACAAATTTAGCTGGGACCCATCGTGGCCCTTCAGAGGTGGAGACGCAGCAATAGCCACGCCCCCAGATGACGAGAGGGAAGGGGCCAACGATCTTTAGGGAGTCCGGTTCCTTGATTAGGACAAGGGGGCGCTCCTTCAGCTTGGCTCGCCTGTGGTTGGCAAAGTGGCGAACCACCGGGGGGTCTGGCTCCTTATCGGAGCAATTGAGAAAATTTAGAGTAAAAAGAGCCCTGGCGAGCCGATTTGCCGGGGTCTCTGTTTCTGGTCCCCCCTTTTGCTGCTGAAGCACCCTCTTGAGGGACCGATGGGCCCTTTCCACCAGGGCCTGACCCGTGGCTGAGTGGGGAATCCCGGTGGTGTGGGAAATGCCCCACTGGAGGAAAAATTTCCTCACTGGTCCAGAGGTGTAACACGGACCATTGTCCGTCTTAACCTCTTTAGGAATACCCAGGACGGCGAAGGCCTGCAGGAAGTGCGAAATCGCATCCTTCGCCTTTTCCCCCGAATGTGCGGTGGCAAAGATCGCGCCTGAAAAGGTGTCTACGCTCACGTGTACATATTTTAGTCGGCCAAATTCAGGCACGTGCGTGACATCTGACTGCCAAAGCTCCCCACTATTAAGCCCTCTGGGGTTGATTCCAGACCCCATGGATGTAATCTGGAGGGGTTGACAATGGGGACAGGCCGCCACAATGGCCTTGGCTTGGTCCACTGTTAACTCAAACATTCGCCTCAAGGCCGGGACATTTTGGTGAAAGAGTGCATGGCTCAGCGATGCCTTCTGGAATCGATCAGGCACGTTGGCAACATGCACGGGCGCAGCGAGCGCGTCTGCCACCCTATTCCCTTCCGTGATTGGACCCGGAAGGTCAGTGTGTGAACGCACATGCATCACGTAGAAGGGTTGGTCACGGTGGGAAATGGCTGTCTTGAGCCTCTTGACCAAGCAATTAATTTTTGGGTTGGAGGAGCCGGACAGCCAACTGTCCTCAGCCCTTGAAACGATCCCCGCTACATAGGCCGAATCAGTAACCAGATTGAAGGGTCCCGGAAAGCGCTCAAATGCTCTGACGGCGGCTGCGAGCTCGGCCACCTGGGCGGACCCAGAAACGATCTCGACATCGCAATCCCACCGCTCTGTCGAGGGGTTCCACCAGGCGATCACCTATTTTCCTGATGTGCCCGAGCCGTCAGTGAAAAGTGTCGGAGCACTGAGGGGTTTCCGACTTTGGACCCGGTCAAGAACAATTTTTAGTTCAGATATTGCGAATATCTTATGTTTTGGAAACCAGGTAACAACCTGGCCGGGAAACGATTCAAGTGCTAGCTGCATCTCCTCACTCTTTATCAAGGCGAATTCGAATGATTTTGTATCGAATGGAACATGGATGTATGCGAACTCACGTCCTGCTAGGGTGGACAGGCGGGACCTCGCTCGTCTAACAAGCTGCACCGCCTTGTCCAGTGGCGAAACTAAAACTTTGGGGGACGAGATAGGCAGGAAGACCCACTCAATAATGAGCAGTCGGTTCTCCATGTCTTTCAGGTCCCATTGAAAGATGAGCCCGTGCAGGTGGGGCATTTTACCTAGGATAGCCAAATTAAAGGGCAATTTGGGGTCGCATCGGTGAACGCGACATGTTTTCAGGGCGTTCTGTACCTTTCTGATGGATTCCCGCGCTTCCGGGGTCAATGTCCTTGGGGAGGTCAGGTCGCGATCTCCACACAGGAGGGAAAACAGCGGGACCAGGTCTTCCGAGGAGATGCCGATCAGGGGCCGAATCCAGTTGATGGCACCACAGAGCTGGTGCATTTCCTGCAGGTTAGATGGATTGTCAATAATTTTGATCGGCAAAGGTGTTATTGTTTGCTCCTCAATTTTTGCTCCCAGGTATCTCCACGGCGCCGTCACCTGGACCTTGGAGGGTTGGATCTCAAACCCTTCGCTCTCTAGGGCCCCCACGACTCTAGAGAGTGCTGTCCGCAAGATGGCTTCGGTTGGCGAACAGACCAATACATCATCCATATAATGGACAATGATTGACTCACCCGTGACCTCTCGCACTGGTGCGAGAATGCTGTCCACATACCACTGGCAAATGGTGGGGGAGTTTTTCATCCCTTGCGGGAGCACTCGCCAGTGATAGCGGCGCATTGGGCATTCCCTGTTGGTGGAGGGAACTGAAAAGGCGAACCTGGGCGCATCGTCTGGGTGCAGGGGGATCTGGAAGAAGCAGTCCTTTATGTCCACCACTGCAATCTTCCAGTCCCGCGGGAGCATTGAAGGCGATGGCAACCCGGGCTGGAGAGGCCCCATGTCCTCAATGACTTCGTTTATTTTTCTGAGGTCATGGAGGAGCCTCCATTTGGTCCCTCCCGCCTTCTTGATAACGAAGACGGGCGAGTTCCATGGACTGGTCGAGGGCACGATGTGCCCCTTCTCCAGTTGCTCCTCAACGAGCTCTTCGAGCGCTCTTAATTTGTGTATAGGCAAAGGCCACTGGTCGACCCAGACAGGTTTATCAGTGAGCCAATTCAATGGCTGGGTCGGGCGCTCACCAGTGACCCCAATCAAAAAATCCCGAGCCGGAGCCAATTCGACTCGGGCACCCCATTGGGACATAGTGTCTCTCCCCCACAGGTTGAATCCCGAGTTGATGATGAATGGCCGCACGGTGGCGATGCGACCCTCGGGGCCTTCAATTAGAACGGGGATGGAACTCCGCTCTGCAGGAGTATATCCTCCCACACCTTTCAACAACTGAGCCACAGGCTCCTTGGCCCATGCCGACGGCCAACTCGCCGAGGAGATGACCGTGACATCCGCACCAGTGTCAATCATGCCAGTAAGGGAGATGTTGCTTCCATTCTGGGAAAGGCCACAAGTAAGCATTGGCCTGTCCTTACCAACCGCCTCGGACCAGGCAACCAGCGGTCGTTCCGTGAGGATAGCGTGGAACGGGATGAACTTGATCCTGGCCACGACCTGATTCCTAGAGAGGATAAGAGGGGGGTCGGCAACTTCAACCTGGAGTGGAAAGAACCCCTCTGCATCCACTCTGATCAAGGAAGGGATGATGGCAATCCCTTTGGGTCCGGCGTCCGCATCTGAAATGGCAAGGACAAGAGCGTCAGGAAAGTCACATTTGAGTTTAACAAGAAAAGAGTCACATCCGGGTATGGTACAGTCATCGTCGACCCACGCTTGCTGGAAATCCGTGGGGTCGAGGCCGGCCGGTGGCTGTTGGCAGCGTGAGGCCGGCATCTCACGCTGCGCTCTCAGTTTCCCTGGCCAGCAGGGAAGGGAGGTGGAAACGAGGAAGGGTCAGTTAGGGACATGGGGGAAGGACGCTGGGCGCGGGCAGGGGCAGGAGCAGGAGAGCGGGAGAACTTGGAAATTTCCTCGACCGGGGTGGGGCAGTCTGCGGCGAAGTGTCCTCTTTTGCCACACCGGTTACAGGTGGCATAGGTGTTTCGGATGGCCAGTGCCTGAGAGGTGTTAGCATTCAGCGCCTTGACAGCAGCCAGGCGCCGACAGGCACTGACCATCTGGGCGATGGTCGGCCGTGGGTCATGTGGCAGGGACAATATGATTTCTTTGCAGATGGTGTTGGATCTGGTGATTGCCCCATCCGCAAGCAGCTGCTCCCTGATGGTGTGGTCGGGGACCTGACGATCGATGGCCTGTTTTAATTTATCAACAAAACTGGGGAAGGCCTCATCAGGCCCTTGGAATATTTCCAAGTAGGGGATGGTAGGGGCATCCACCGGAGGGATACCAAGCAGTACCCTCTCCGCTGCACCAGCGAGAGACACTAGAACGTCTACGGGTATCTCTCGGGCTTGCGTCTGGGGTTTAGAATAATCCCCCTCACCCGACAACAACTCGAAGGTGGGGCCGTTTGGAGTGCCGTGCCCAGGAAGCAGTCGCTCTAGCCCCCTGATCTGCCTTTTCCACTCGTCCTCCCACTCTTGGTATTCAACGGGGGACAGTAGACAAGACATCACTAATTTGATGTCGGAGGGAACTAGAGGGACGCCGGTGAAAGTGGCGTGAAGGACTGCTCTGAAATAGTTCGAGTCCCGGCCAAACTCCTTTTGCGTTTTGGCCAGGTCTTTGAGCGCGGCCCTATCAAAGGGCTCCCACCGTGGGTGATCGCGTTGCCCCGAAACGCGGACTGGTGCGGCGAAGGGGGCCTGGAGGCTCCCCGGTTCCGGATCTAGGTGACAACCTTTCCCAGCCAAGCCGGAGGACCCATCCAAGATGGCCTCCTTCCGGTCAGGGACCGTTGGAGGACCAACAAAGATGGCCTCCTTCCGGTCAGGGACCGTTGGAGGACCAACAAATATGGCCTCCTTCCGGTCATCGTGGGAAAGGGGATCCAAGATGGCGTCCTTCCGGCGGACGCCGGAAGGGTAGCCGTGGGAACCGGGAAGACCCGCCTCCGGGGAGGGTTTAGGAAGGGGCGGAACATCGGGAGGGGCGACTGACGAAGGTCCCGGGGAGGAGTCGAGGAAGAGGTGGGGTTTCGGTGGGAAAGGGGAGGTAGGCGGGGTAGGGATAAAGGGGTTGGGCGCAGGGGCGGAGGGTCCGAGGGAGGGGGTGTGCCCGCACGGTGATGGATAGGCCGCCCAGGGGGAGGGATCAGGGAAGGGGCTCGGCGGGAAAGCCGAAGAAGCAGCGGGAACGGGAGAATTATAGGGAGAAGGGGTGGGGGATGGGAAAGCCACGCGGCAGGCGCCATCCTGCTGCCAGCCGCCGCTCCTTCGTGGCTCTCCGGGGAGACAAAAGGATACACAGCGGGGATTGCGGGGGACTACCAGGGACGAATCAACTCGGGAAGAGGGGTTAGGAGAGACAGAACCGGGGGTGCCCGAGAGGGTCGCGCGTTCTCCCTCCCAGGCAGGGGACGAAGTGACCACGGAGGCGCCAGAGACTAGATGAGAACTCCGTGTCCGCGGACGTTCTGAGCCGCCGCGGTCGCCTCGAGAAGGACAGGGGCTGGGGTTAGTTGAGGAACGGGCAGACGGGGAAGGGTTAGCAGGGACTCCCGCGCTCCGAAGGGAGGGACGGAAAGCGTGGAAAATCTGTGTTAAAATCCCGAAAAACTGGTCCACTCGCTTGTCCCCACGGGACAGAAGCTGGTTCATGCGCGAGCGGACCCCACGCCAAAAATCAATAGAGTTAGCATCTTGGGGAGAAACATCGGGAAATTCGGCAAAAATAAATTTAACAAAGCGTTTTAGGAGCGGGGAGGGAAAAGAAAATTTCGCTACTCGGAGGGAGGTTTTAACGGAAACATAAAATTCTCGTTGCTTTTTGGTTAGGTTAACTCCCATCTTTCCACCCGAGATAAAGGTTAGCCGAACCAAACTCTCACCCGACCGATCCGAACGAAAAATTAAATGAAAAGAGGGCAAGCTAGGGAACCCCTTTCCCTACCAACTCACCCGAACACAAAGCGGCGCGGTCGGTTCACGGGGCTCACGGGGCTGGCGGTGCCGGCGAGGAGCACCTCTCGATGTAGTCCAGGGAGGGTGCTGCACCTCGCCGGGTGGCGGAACAACAGATCTCCACTCTTCCCTTCCAAGGAGCGAAGGCAGGTTCGGAGGGTCACGTTGACGGCGCCACTTGAAGTTGTAAAGGGGGGTCCGGCGGGGTCCGGCCGCCTGGCCCCAACGAGCTCCGGGGCTTCGGGAGACCTCGGGGGCCTCACCTGGCCCAAGCTCTCAGCCCTCCCGGCTGTTCAGCTCTGTCCAGAGGCGGCTGCGGTCAGCCTCGGTGTTCCCAGGGTCGCTCCTTGGAGCAGCAGGGACCACGCGGCGGAGGCAGGTGCCTCCCGGGCAGGAACGCCGTGGAGTCGCTGGTCGCTTCCCGTGATAAAGAGAGTGCTACGAGTTGAGAGTCAGCAGTGTGCAGTTTATTCAGGAGAAGCGGCGCGGGGGAGGCACACTGGGGGCTCTCGGGTGGGGCGGTCCACGCAGCTACCGGGCGCAGAACCCGGCGGGGCTGGGGTCGCGGCCACACCACACCGAGAGAACAAAGGGAAGGGGTTTTTAGGGGGAAATACGGGGTTTCCCGGGGAGGAACAGCAGGGGCGGAGCCAACGGGGCTCCGGGACAACATGAGGGACAAGCGGGGGAGCAAATGAAATATAAGTAGGGAGGGGATTACAAGCAACTCATGGGGAAAGCCCGGCAGTAGAACATTCTAGTGTGGGCAAGCAGCGGGGGCAGTGATAGGGGCGGGGAAGCAAACCTTAAACCAATAAGCTTAGGAAAAACTTTTCAGGGGAGGGAGAGAGCGGTTTACGGCCCGGCCTCCTCCGAGTCCCAGGCGATGGCATCCTCGGCAGCGTCCCCGTGGATTACGCCGACCGCCGGCCTCGGGGACTCGGGATCTGCAGCATCGGGCCGCCGCACCCCCACACCCCCCCTTTTATTTATTTGTGAGAGCAAGACTTGTTAGTTATTAGATTAATTTGCTTTGCTATAAGTAATTCTTATCACTACAATTATTAGTATAAAAACTCTTAACAAGGTGAAAATTATAAACTTACTTAAGAAAATACATTATTAATTGTTTAACTACTTTGTTATGACTCAGGAACTGCAATTTGCTGAAAAATTTCACTTCACAGGTAAGGCTTGGAGAACTTTTCCTGGGCAAGGACTCCAAGTTTACTTGGAAGAAAGTCTAGCTCTTATAAGCTTAATTTAGCAAGTGACTCGATCAAAATTTTTTGTGCAGAAACATCTGAGATTGATGGCATTTTTCCCAACTAGTTAGGACTAGGGCTTGGCCAGAGCCCAGGCCTTAAGCAGGAGGGTTTTCTTAGAACATTTTATAAACAGGTTTTTATTAATATTAACTAGGAAAGTGTTTTAAAATGATATTGTTTTTGTAGATAACTACACAAGGCAACGTGAAATCTTTGAAAGCGGTGGACATCATCATTTAACTTTAACTAAGAAAGATAAAACTGCAAAGGTTGATGTAAATATTAGATTCTCATTAGGAAAGCTTCTGTCTTAAATTTTCATTTTATCTTCACAGCAGAAAAACTATGTTCTTTAAAATAAATGAGCATAATCATAACAAAAGGAACTTGTTAAAACTTAAAGTTAACATTACTGAAAGTGAATAAAGTTTAATCTTAATAGAACTTAATAGAACATAAAATTACTAGAACTTAAAAATTAATAAACAGTAAATTGAGATTTAACTATAATTGAACTTAAACTTAATGGAATTTTAAAATTAACATGGCTTAAACGTAACACAATGTACATTTAATAAAATTTAAACTTATTTAATTTAATAGAATTTAACCTTAACAGAACTTAAACTCAACAGAATTTAAACTTATTATTGCTTAACTTTAACATTACTTAAACTTAACTTAAAGTCATTTAGCTTTACTAGGATTTAAACTTAACAGAATTTAAAAATAATGGAATTTAACTTTAACATTACTTAACAGAACTTAACTTTAGCAGAATTTAAAATTAATGGGATTTAAAACAACAAACATTAAATTGAGTAACAGCTGAACTTAGCTTTAATTGAACTTAAACTTAATAAAATTTAAAATAGACTTAACATAAGGTACTTGTAATAAAACTTAAACTTATCTAATTTTAATAGAATTTAAACTTAATTTTTGTCTTAGGTAAGCTTATTAAGGTATTATTTGAACTTAATTTTAATAGCACTTAACAGGTAGCTTAAACTATTTAGTATAGCTTTACTTATAGGTTTAATTTACACATTAAAACACTTAAGAGATTGAAACAGCACTCTCAGCATGTCTGCAGAAGCACTGCCACACTTACATACACACAGATATTGTTCTAAGTAGCCCTTTAGCAAGGAATTTAGCTTTTGTTCAAGGTTTTAGCAATTAAGATGTTATTACTCATCAGAACAATCATATTGCTACAATGCTTTTTCATCAGTAAAAAGCTGGAAACAAGTTTTGCTCTTGTTACCAGTGACAGTCTCAGGGAGCAGGAAGTGCTGCCTTGTTCTGTGTTGCTGGTGAGTTCTGGTTGGTTGTCGGGGCTGTCAGTCATTTCTTCATCTTTGGGGAGGGGCCGCATCTAGGGTTTTGCCACAGAAGTAGCAGGTGGGGTAGTGAAGGAGGCGTGGACGGCCCGCGGCACCGCCTACCGGGGTACTCTTTGTGACTTCTGCTTTCTTTGCTAGTTGACAGGAAGCTGGGGTTGGGGTAACTTCCGCTCTGGGTCTCGGCTCGCAGGGTCCGAACACCACGTGGTGGGGAAGAGGGGCTGCGGCGCTTTGTTTGTTTCTTGACCAACAGGCTATAGTACTATGACTATTCTTATCGCAGTGGGAGCACCAAACTGGCTTGTTACATTGTCGCCGCATGTGTCTTTTATCGCTACATCGATAGCAGCGAGGTGACCTTTTGCTACTCTTTTGCTGTACTGGCATGGCTTTTGTTATTATAGCTTGAGCTGTTGTTGGTACTTTACTCCTTCACTCTAGCAAATTTTCAATGATGGCATTTCCAGATAAGGTAATTAAGATATTTTTCATTGTAGAGTTGCTATTTTTTATAATACACTGATGCAGCAATGCTCTCTTCATTAAATCGGGCATATTAGCTGTTTCAATTGTAATGAATACTCTATTTATGAAACTAGTAAATGTTTCGTCTTTCTCTTGCTTGGGTGGTGTTATATAGACTTGGAGCGTAGTTTCTCGAGCAGTTTGCATTGACTCTAAAAGCACATTAGGATCAGATTTGAGTTTTTTAACACTCCCCCGTCTCTCACAGGAGAGGAGGGCTGAGGGCTGTGCTCTCCCAGCCTCCAACAGCGGTGTTGGGCGCTGCCTCTCTGCCAGTGGTGGTGGTGAGGAAAAACTACGGCTCCCCCCCCCCAAGCGGGGGGGGCTCTCCCAGCTGCATGGCTGCAAAAGTCCTTTGCATGTCAATGACCGGACGGCAACCCTCAGGTTTTTCTCTACTCTCTGCGGCTGCTACTGTTTCTGTTGTTACTTCTGCAATTTTTTTCTCTGCCCTATATTGCTGTAAGCAGGTTACTACTTTTCTCCACGCTTTGCTAAGCTTTTTTACAGTTTTATTACCATCTATTAGTCCATCAAACAAACTGGCACCAAAATCTAGCCACTCTTTTTCTTCAAATACTGTATTAGGGTTTATGAAAAACCCGTTAGCTTCTCCTACGGCAATCAGTCCGGCTAACTGCTTTAAGATACTTTTACTCAGTCCCCGCTTTTCTAAAAAGCATTTTAATAAATCTTGGATTACCTCTTTTTCCAATTTTTGTCCAGCTGGTTTTAACACGTCTTGGTCATCACTTCGAGTAGCGCACTTCATGTGTCTTGCACAGGCCTGCGTGTCTCCTTCCACAGCGAGCCACGCAGCGCTTGTCAGGGTATAATCCTTTTACAGGCAGCAAGTCCCCTCTTGGACGGACTGAGCTCTTGGATATTAGCTCACCGGTCACTGCGCACCGGTGCTTTCCCGTTCTCGCTGCTTCCTGGAGCAGGGTCTTAAGTTTTGCTATCAGTGTCTCTGTATCACGTCAGGATCACCATTTGTCATTAGAAATCACGGCGAGAGAGAGTGAACGGCAGTCTCAATGTGAGATATAAGCAAGCTCCATTTATTTTACCATATCAGTGGCTTATATACTATTACAGGGTTTCCATTTATATCACATAGCTTGCAATCTACATTCTTCTCACACATTCAGAGATTTTCTTTAGTGACTCCTTAATTTCTCATGAAATTCTCTCACAGCAAAGAGGCACAGCTGTGGCTTTCAGTATTTTTCTCATGGCATCTTTCCAGGGCTGTACTGTGGCCTATGTTCAGCTTGTTCAGCTAACACAAGCCCTATTACGTTTTGCAACACCCTTGTACTCATGCCTTGCTCAGAATTCTTTGGAGAAGATGAAACAATCTCCACAATCTCAAGAGCATGAGGCACCAACCTTGAAAGAGCCCCATCACTGGGACATGTTTTTGTAAACTAAGTTGTAACCTTTTTGGGGGGAGGTAATTTGAATAAAGGGGCAATTACTTCATTTGTTAGGCTTCTTATTGGGGAATTTTAGATAGGTATGCTAATCTATGAAGTCCATAAATTGTATACGCGTGATATCATCGCTCTCTTTTTCGTCGTGGTGCACCTGGGATCCTATTAAACCAAGGTAATACCCTTTTCCTATACTGCGTGTCTGCGTCTCAAATTTTTTACCAGCATTTTAGGCATCAGTACTATTGCGAGTATGCCTTTTTCTGCTATCCCTCTTGCTATTTCATCAGCAAAGCAATTTCCCACTTCAGGGGTTGTCTTCTCCTTTTGATGACTTCTGCAATGAAGGATAGCTACTTCTGTAGGCTTCCAAATGCTCTGCAGGAGTGCAAGGGTTTGTTTTGCATGCTTAATGTCATTACCTTGAGCAGTCAGCAGGACACGTTCCTTCCAAATAGCTCTGTGAGCATGAACAACACTGAAGGCATATTTGGAATCAGTCCATATGTTTACCTTCTTTCCCTCGCTCAGTTCCAGAGCTCTGGTCAGCACAATCAGCTCCCAGTTTGGTTTCTCCAGAGGCACCTCCTTCAGGTCTGGTCTGCTGAAATAGGTCTCCTCTATTGTCTGCAAACAGTCACGCTCAGGCAGGTCATTAAGTAAGGTGGATGACAAAAACATTGCAGCGTTTAAAACAGATGTTTTTAGGGTAACATCGACCTGTTCCAACAACATAGATTGGTATTTAAGCATTCTGCTAGGGTATAACCAGTGTCCCTCCTTTTGCTCCAGCACAGAGATCACGGCGTGGGGTACATACACAACAATGTGCTGCCCAAGGGTGAATTTACGAGCCTGCTATATTAGGATGACAGTTGCTGCTGCAGCTTTCAGACACCCAGGCCACCCTTGGCTATCATTGTCTAGCTGTTTTGAGAAACAGGCCACAGCTCATCGCCGGTCCCCAAGTTGCTGTATCAGTACCCCTAGAGCAACATTCTGCTGCTCGTATATAAAATGTCCAAAGGGCTTAGTTAGGTCTGGCAGCCCCAGAGCTGGAGTGGTCATTAAGGAATGTTTTAGCTGTTTAAATGCAGCCCTTGCTTTCTCTGTCCAGTTGATGGTTCCTTTCTCAGCTGCCTTATGGGCTTCATATAAAGGTTTTTCTTGTTTTCCCCAGTCCTCTAGTTCTTTTGACAGCTGCTGTTCAAATATAGTTGGGCTATCCTTGAACCCTTGGGGTAGCACTGTCCAGGTGAGCTGAGTCTTTCTTCCTGACTCAGGATTTTCCCACTCAGAAGCAAAGAGTTCTTGATGACTTTCACTTATAGAAATCCAGAAGAAGGCATCCTTGAGATCTAAAACTGTGAATCACCCTAGTTCATTTGTCAGTGTGGTCTGAAAAGTATAGGGTTTTGGTACAACTGAATCCATGTCCTCAGTGATTTTGTTACTTGCTCTTAAATCCTGCACTAATCTGTAACTTTTACCATCATCCTTCTTTACGGGCAGGATAGGTTTTCCCAGTTTAAATTTTAATGGTTAAAAGAAAGACCTTATTTCACTTATCCCTGTAGCACTGTGTGGCTTCACAGGCCCTTTCTTGAGAACCTTTTCTTTCCCATGCAAACTGTGAAAACAATAAGATGGGTTTTTTGTAAATAGTATTTGAACACCTGTTGTTTTCCCAGATCTGTTTTGATTCAAGACACAGTGTGTTTGTAATTGGGTGTCGTAGGACTTCAGCCAATCACCCCGGGGGGTGGGTTACCATTGTCCAATAACCTATGGGTTTTTACCATATATAAGGAGAAATTACAACAATAAACGCTCTCTTGCTGCTTTTGGACTGGTGTGTTCGTGTGACTATCGCTCCGTTCCAGGTACAACAGCGACATCTGGTGACCGCCGACATGTACTACATGCACCATCTCGGTGGTACGGAACACCCCCCTCACTTTTCCCCCTCCCCGCCGGCCTTGGAGATTTGGAGAAAGATGGGAAATTCCGACTCGAATGAAAGCGTGGTGCTGTTGGCCTGGAAGAATGCCTTGGCCAGTACAAGGGCCAAGGTGTCGGAGCACTCGCGTGCGATCCTGGACTGGGCTTTGGCACACGGCTTCCCCACAGTCCTAGAGACCGTCCCCGATACTGGGATGTGGTCACAGCTCGGTGACGAGATCTGGCATGAGATGAAATATGGGGACATGAATACGGTGCGTTTATATCGTTCGTGGAGATGATTTTTAGATTGTTTACGGCATCTGGAAGCAAATATTGGACAAGAGGATGACTCTTTGTGTCTAGACTTCTGGATCTAGGCCGGCGACGGCCGATCTGAGGAGCCCCTGCCCCTGGCCATGCCAGCCGTGGCAGCTGGACCCATTCAGCAAAAGTACGCCTTACCACAGGACTACGTCCCCCCGAAATATCCATCTCCAGCAGAACAGATCGCGGAGATGTTGAAACAGGAAGGTAGCCAGCACTGCTCCTCTGTGGACGCCTCTGCAGCGCTTGTGGGGTCTGCGCTGCCGCTGGCACCCCCGTGCCCCCCCTCCCCAAATGGAGTGGCAGGGCCCGGGCTCCTGAAAGCTCCAGCCGCTTCCACCCTGGCCGGCCTGACGGGGCCTGCCAGGTCCATGGCGCCGCGCATACCCAGTCCTGCGCAGTGTCGCTGTTGAGCAGCTAGCAGAGTAATGAAGGCACCAGTTCTCAGCGGCAAGAAGGAATGACCTTTATTGTTTTGATTTCATCACATATATAGAGTTCTCAAAAGTCACCCAGATTGGTCAGTCAGAAGCCTTCCCCCAGGCCTGATTGGCCAGGCCTGCACTGCCCAAGTTCTGGGACACTGTTCCAACAACATCCAAACTTTATCTTTATTTATAAAACACAAGAAAATTTCTCATGGGAAAAACCTGTGCTAGCCACAGCACAGGTGCGACTGCCCACAGAAATGATTTTAATGGATATCTCACAGCAGCTTACCAGAATATCTCAGCTGTTGGCGGCGTTCCAGGACACCTTCTTGCGAGTGGCAACCAGCATGAGTGGCATGGGGTGACTTGAGCCGGAAACACCCGCTCTGGCAACCCAGAAGGTGGAAGCGGCGCATCCCACTACCAAAGTGGAAGCACTGGGGCATCCCGCGACGAAAGCAGAAGCAACAGCAGGGATGCCAGCGAACCCCGGGCAGGCTACTGTAGCTGTTTGACCGATAGCGGAGTGAAGAGTCGTCAGAGAGTGCTAAAATGACTAAATTTATTAAATAATTAACAGATTTATATACACTCAAAAAGGCTATTCAGATTGGCCAACAATCATTCACCCCCCAGGGATTGATTGGCTCAGGTGTTTGAGCGCCTGTTTCCAAAAGCCGCTTTCAATAACATGAAACTTTATTTAGAAAACATAGAAGAAGAGAAAAATTCCTGTGGGAAAGAATCTGTGCTGCCACAGGCTACACCAGTCCCAGCGATGGTTCCGGTGGCAGAGGCAATTCCAGCCGGGCGCGCCCACCTGACAGCTCCTACGCTGGCGCAGCAGACGGTTCTGACTGATGATACTCCAGCACGGCCAGCAAGACCCCCACAGCGCCTCACCTGCATCTCTGCCTCCTCTGCACTCCACTCCGAGTTCTGCCGTTGTGCCGCCTCTTGACTCAACGCTCACACATGGCCAAGGTCCGTCATTTGTGATGGGTTTCGCAGAGAAACCCCGGTCTGATGACTCAGACAGCAATGTAGAAGACACGCTTTCTCCAGGGCGGTGTCACGAGTGGAAACAGAGGGTATATAGATTTTACCAGTTGCCTAGGCCTATGGCAACTAGTGACCAAACTTATTCAGAGTGACCAGCACCCTAAAACCCAGTCTCACTCATAAGTTCTTATAAAGACAGCCGATTTATGTCTAATGTAAAATAGATTATGGTTTATTAGACACAGGTGAGAACGGAACAAAGAACTAGACAAATTTTACTACACAAAACATGAAAAGCTATTCATAGCTAAAACAAACATATATATATATATATGTTGCCCAAAATAGGGAGATTAAAAACAATACAGCGCTAAAAATGAAAAAGGTACCTATTAATATTATTGTAGCTAGCAAAGAAGAATACAATTTAGGAAACTGAATGCTTCTTACCAAATCCAATTTTTGGAGCTGGGGATGCACCAGATCCTCTCTTAATCCCTTGGGAAGTAACCACAGAGCTTGCGTCCAAACTCAGGGGAGAAAGCTTTTACTTCACGCTCCAATGTCCATGTAGAAAGCTTCTACTTTTGCTGAGTTTTTCGTGGTGTTTTATAGGGAAAAGAGTGTGTATTTGCGGTCACTTGAAAATTATTCACATTCTCTCAGTGTCTCGCTCTGAGTTCCAGATGCCAGCATTGATAGTCCGGATTAAGCTGTTGACTTAATCTGAGCCATCGATCTCGGCCAGCAATCAGGGAGACAGAGAAAGGGGGGGGGGGTGTTTGTCCTGCCACAGGCGGGAAGCTGTGGTGGCCGGGCAGAGGAAGAAACGCCTGCTATAGACTCGCCCTTGGACATTCCCAGACTGCACAATGACGATGCGCTCAAGAAACCCCAGGCATTTCTGGGAATCGGTAAAGTTGGGCGCTCTAGAGGCAGGAAATTGGAATCCTTTGGAATGAGTGGGGATGCCAGGCAAGACAGGGGAGTCTACGGAGAATCAGGTGGCTGCTACGTCGCCTCTAGGAGGTGTACCAGTAGATCAAGGCGGATATTAACATGCTGCAAGGGGATGCACAAGCCTTTCATGTGTTCAAGGCTCTCCCAAATTTGGGTCAGGAACACAGGCATGACATTATTGCATGGAAGATGGTGCAGGATTTACAATCCAAAGTAGCACAAGACGGGCTTGAATATTCTGAAATCATGCAAATTATTAGAGAGATGAATACTGACCTGCTTGCTCCATTCAATATTAGGCACTTGGGTCAAGTTGTGTTTCAACCTATACAATTTACAGTTTTTGAGAACAACTGGAGAAAGCTGGCTGTAAAGGCCCCACTACAGAACATGCACTTGCCTTCCGATGACCCTAGACATGCAGTCAGGGTAGATGCTCTAATGGGAACGAATTACTTTTCTAATCCAAATCTCCAAGCTACTTGGGATCCTCGGGTCCTGGAGCAGGCCCAAAAGGTTGGCATGGGAGCCATGATAAAAAGCATAGACATGGCTGCTCCTAAAACATGATATGCAAAAATATCTCAGGGACAGTCTGAGCATTTCCTGTCCTTTGTAGAAAAAATAGCGGCAGCCCTGGAGAAACAGGTGGAAGATGATTCAATAAGACAGCTATTGTGCAAACAGTTAGCAAGAGACAATGCCAACGATGAATGCAGAAAGATCATAGATGCCCTACCAGGGGACCCTACACTTGCAGAGATGGTAGAAGCTTGCTCTAAGGTGGGATCAGGGAATCAAAAAAGGTCTGCTTTGACTGCACTTGTGCAGCCTGGTCAGGTACCCCCTGATCTTGGAAAAAAGCAGCCCAAGGCCGGGAACAAATGGAAATGAGCTAAATCAAAGCAGAAGGAAAATACGGGGACTGGGATTCCCCAGTGCGGGAGGTGTGGTAGGCCAGGTCACTGTCCAGAATACTACAGGCCTAAGTACCATGTTGATGGTCGACCTCTGTTGGGAAACGTGAGGAAGAGTGCAAAAAGGGGGAGTTGCCCTCCGATGCAAGTCTTGCAAAAGAACAGGGCGCCTGCACAGGCCTACCCAGCCAATTTAGAGACGGCACCCAAGGACCAGCCCGGGTTGATGTCTACACCACAAGGACAGTCGTCCTAGAATCTGGTAGTATCCATAGGGTTCCTTTGGATTCAAATGGAACCCTAAGTCAGGGACTCAGTGTGCTGATTGTGGGGAGACCTAATGTCACCCCTCAAGGGATGTTTGTCCACCCAGAAGTTATAGATGCTGATTTTACAGGCCAGATTCATACTATGGTTTCCATGTCAAGTCCCCCAGTCACTATCCCTGAAAAGACTCACATTGCTCAACTAGTGCCTTTTGAGTCTTATGTTCCCAGGGCAGAACAACAAGCTTGCAGAGGTAGCGGCACTGGATCTCTGGAACTTCCACAGATCTGCTGGGCTGCAGACACTTCTAGTCAGAGGCCACAGATGACATGTACTCGAATCCTGCCAAAAGCTCGTCCGCACCGGATTCAACTCGAAGGTTTGATTGATACAGGTGCTGATGTAACGATTCTCTCCTCCTCTTCATGGCCTTCTTCATGGCCTCTAGCCCCTGTGGGATCGGCCATCGCGGGGCTAGGAGGAACCACACAGAGCCAACTGAGGGAATGACCTGTGTTGGTATAAGACCTGGAGAGACACATGGTCACAATTCGGCCCTATGTTACTTCAGCTCCAGTTAACCTCTGGGGACGAGATGTGTTGGCAGCCTGGGGGGTGTGGACTTGGACAAATTATTGATAGGGGTCACTGTGCCCAAGGACGCACTGTATTCTACACTATCTCTGCGATGGCTAACTAACACACCGATATGGGAACCGCAGTGGCCCCTGCCAAAAGAGAAATTAGTTGCCCTTTGTCAGCTGGTTCAGGAGCAATTACAGCAGGGACACATTGAGCCTCCTACTAGTCCCTGGAATACCCCTGTTTTCGTAATTAAGAAAAAATTGGGGAAATGGAGACTGTTACAAGATCTCCGGAAAGTTAATGCAGTGATGGAAAGTATGGGGACCTTGCAGCCTGGTATGCCCTCACCCACAATGATTCCCACAGAGTGGGAAATATTGATCATTGATTTGAAGGATTGCTTTTTCACAATCCCTTTGCACCCCAATGACAGGCCAAAATTTGCCTTTACTGTGCCTGCAATTAACAATGGGGAGCCTGTAAAGAGATTTCAATGGAAAGTATTACCTCAGGGCATGAAAAATAGCCCGACTATCTGTCAATGGTATGTCACTCAGGCCTTGTCCGGAGTCCGCGAGCAGTTTCCTGAGGCATTCCGCTACCATTATATGGATGATATCCTGGTGGCAGCATCCACCCAGGATGAGTTGCAGAGGTTACAGCCTCGATTGCTCGCTGCCCTGCATTACTATGGGTTGCAAGTGGCTCTGGAGAAAGTTCAACAGCAGCCTCCTTGGAAATATTTGGGAGTCAAAATTTTGGATCAAACTATACAACACCAAGAGGTGCAGTTCTCAGACTCTATTAAGACCCTGAATGATGCCCAGAAATTGCTGGGTGTCATCAAGTGGTTACGTCCTTATTTACGACTAAACACCACGTAACTTTTCCCACGCTTTAATTTTTTAAAGGGGGACCCTGATCTGAATTCACCTCGGAAATTGACTCCTTAGGCGCGATGAGCGCTGAACAAGGTGCACCAAGCTGTTTCTGCTCATCAGGTTTATCGAGTGGATCCTTCTATTGATATCACTGTTTTCATTACTGCTCCAGACCTCCATCCTACAGGTATCATTGGTCAGTGGAACAAACAATGGGCTGACCCTTTGCGTATCTTTGAATGGGTCTTTCTGCCTCATCAGCCAAAAAAGACAGCACCCACATTGTTTGAATCGATCGCTTGTCTGATAATTAAATGCCATCATCGGTGTTTACAATTGATGGCAGTGGATCCTGCAACGATTGTTGTTCCGGTATGGCCGGACAGCTTTGAATGGAGCCTTGCTAATAGCGCTCCTTTGCAAAGTGCACTGCAAAACTTTTCAGGGCACATTGCTTACCACCTGCCCAGCCACAAATTACTGCAGCTGGAAAATTTAACCAGTTTCACCTTGCGGCCAAAGAATAGTCGGGTGCCAGTGCACAGATCCACCATCTTCACGGATGGTTCTGGAAAAACAGGAAAGGCCATTTTTACCTGGAAGGAGGGATCTGAGTGGCAAGTGCTGAAAGGCCACGAGTCAGGCTCTGTCCAGCTGGTTGAATTAAAAGCAGTTGCCATGGTTTTTCAGCGGTTCTCTCAGGTACCTTTGAATTTGGTCACTGACTCTGCTTATGTAGCGGATATAACCAAACATTTGGATTGTTCACTTTTAAAGCAAGTCAATAATGCAGCTCTGTTTTCGCTATTGCGAACCTTGTGGAAGACGATTCAAGTTTGAGTGCATCCATATTATATTTTGCTCATTCGAAGCCACACCAACTTACCAGGTTTTATAACGGAAGGCAATGCCAGGGCTGACATGTTAGCCAACCCTGCATGGGTGGCACCTCAGCCTGACAAAATTGCACAAGCCAAGGCATCGCACAATTTCTTTCATCAGAGTACACATACCCTGCAGAAGCAGTTTCAGTTGATGCCAACTGAGGCTCGTGACATTGTCAGTGCTTGTGCTGACTGCCATGGACTCGCTGCACCTCTGCCACCGGGGGTAAACCCCAGAGGCCTAAAGGCCTTGCAGCTTTGGCAGATGGATGTGACACACATCCTTGAATTTGGCCAATTCAAATGTGTGCATGTGTCTGTTGACACTTTCTCCTCAGCTATGTGGGCAACTGCTCATACTGGAGAAAAGAGTTGTGATGCCATTGCCCATTGGAAATTAGCCTTCTCGGTCCTGGGCGTGCCACCTACCATGAAAACCAATAATGGTCCTGCCTATGCCTCACAGAAGACGCGGCAGTTCTTACACCTATGGGGTGTAGACCACACATTCAGTATTCCGCATTCTCCTACTGGCCAAGCCATTGTTGAATGCGCTCACAGTACTCTGAAGCGTGTCTTGGAAAGACAAAAAGGGGGAATGCATGGGGGAAACCCCACAGAGCCGATTGGAAAAAGCTTTGTACACAGTCAATCACCTTACAGTGCCACCGAATTCGAATAATCCTGTGATTTTGAACCATTTTCTCTCATTGCAGTCGTCAGGCGAGTTGCGCTTGCCCCGGGCGAAGGTATGGGTACGGAACCTACTTACTAACACTTGGGAAGGCCCACATGAGCTTATTGCTTGGGGTCATAGGTATGATTGTGTTTCCACAGATACTGGGGTACAGTGGCTGCCTGCAAAATGCGTTCGCCCTGACCTGCAGCTCCAGAGACAGAACCAGCAACCTCAAGATGGTGACCAGGATGCAGAACACCAACCAAGTGATCCTTCTGATGATGGCCAGGACACCGACCATCAGGAAGCCGGTCCTTTCACAAGCAGAGACTGAAACTTAAGTTTTATGGAGTCAGAAAGCAAGGACCTTGAAAGCATGTTTTAACTGAATTATAGAATTGTAGTATAGAATTAAGTTTTATAGATGCATTACCCAGGGTATTGCTGGAGAGTCTCTCTGTTCACCTTAAATCAGCATCTGGTTTGGGCTCTGGTCGGTGGCCAGCCACTGCCGGGCAGACCCCTTATCGGTTTTCCATTTAGGCTCTGTTTGGTAACTGGCCACTACCAAGCAGATCCTTCATACTGAATTCACAGAGGTTCACAAGCAATGCCTTCTGGTTCTTAAATAAAAAGGGGGAGCTGTGGCAGCACAGAAACCTTTCCCATGGGAATTTTTCTCTTCTTCTTCTTCTGTGTTTTATAAATAAAGATAAAGTTTCATGTTATTAAAATGGCTTTTGGATACAGGTGGTCAAACGCCTGGACCAATCAATCCCAGGGGGGCTGATGATTGTTGGCCAATACGAATAGCCTTCTGATGTGTCTATAAATCTGTTAATTATTTAATAAAGTAGCTCTTTTGAGCACTCTAAAAGGACTCATCTCTTCACTCCTCTAGCGGTCAAACAGCGACAGAGGATGGAGCCAGTTTCCTACCACCTCCTTCGGTCCGGCTGGCCCCTGTAACGACAAGGGGTATGATCTTCTTTTTCGCATGGCAGGCAGTCTTTTTTCATTTGTTTGTACACCTCTTCCAGATTCAGGAATATAGAAAACAATTCTGCATACCTCAATTCATCAAACCTGCCTTGGACCCGAAGTTCTACTAGCAATTCTGTGATTAATTGGTTGTCCAAACTACCTAGACAGGGCCATTTCTCTTCCCCACTCAGTTTCAACACAGGCCACACCCACAACAAGGGCCTAGTTAGTTCCTCCATGTTCAGAGGGGTTCTTTTCCCTGTTAGGTCATGCCAGCTTTTTAAGATCAGACCCAGCGGGGAATCCTGTGGGATTTTTGGGTTAGCAGAAGATGCACCACCCATGTTTTGCTTGTGAACAGAAAAGAAACAGCTGGAAAGAAAATTCTTAGCCTAAGTCTGGCACGAGAAACGAACCAGTGGTTCCCACTCCACAGCAGAGTAAGAACAGCAATGCTTAAAAGAGCATACTCGCATGGATTAAAACCCTGGCAGGGCTTAAACCACCACCCCTCAGTAGATGAACCTAAGCCCCTAACCACTGGGCCACAGCTCCCCCTGAGCCACTGTGTGGCCCTTCTGTGAGTAATAGCGAAGGGCCTCCCCTTCTCCTCACAGCCCCTGCGGGATCAGAGTAGGTTGTAAAAACCCCTGCTTTATGGCCCCATTGGCCACACTCCCACCCTTGGGGATCTCCCCCAGATGCTAGCTAGCAATAAAACCGTAAAACTCTTCTCCTTTGATCTCACCTCTTCTGCTGTGTTTCTGCGGTAGGTTTTTTGGAAACTCCCTAGTTTTTGCAATCCCAAATCGCCGCTTCCTTCCTGTAGTGCCAGCAAGTGGGAGGTGCAGTGGGGTGTTCCTCGATTCAGAATTTTTTTTTTGGGGTTCCCTTCTCTTCTGCCTGGCTAGCCAGAACTGATGCCTTAAAAGCTGGTAAAAATAAGACACAGACACAGCAGTAGAGGGAAAAAGGGTATTACCTTGATTTTAATAGGATCCCAGGTGCACCCTCATCAAAGGTGGAATCACGCCGAGGAGCACACCTTGTGTACAATGCGTATACAATTTTATGGACCTTACAAATCAGCATATCTACCTTAAATCCCCCAATAAGAAACTTAACAAATGAAGTCATTGTCCCCCTATTTTAATTATCTCCCCCCCAAATGAGGCTACAGTCGTTTACAAAAACATGTTCCAGAGAGGAGGCCCCATGCAAGGTTGGAGCCTCTAGTTCTGAGATAGTAGGGATGTTTCGTCTTCCCCAGAGAACCCTGAACTAGGCTAAATATCAGAGTATAAGGGTTATAGACATGTAGGGCTAAGATACAGGGAGTAAAAGGTACAAGGAAAGGGAAAGGGTATAAAAAAATGTATAAAAAGGGTATAAAAAAGTGTATAAAGAGAAAAGACAAAAACCATCAGGCATCTGTCAGACCAAAATTTTCACCTTTGGGCCAATTTGCAATTATTTCCAAGATTTCCATTCTGGGTGCGCTGTGTGATGAGAGCAATCCATTTACTTCGTGTGCCGTGGGTGGCATGGTGGGTAGAGGGAACCTTTCCCTTGAACATCCAGCTCAGCACCGGTAGTCAGGGTGCCAGGAGGAGTTGTGCTTCTGTGCCGATTACCTCTGAGGCAGCTTGGACTCCATAGGCTGCCAGGATTTCCTTCTCGGTGGGAGTGTAGTTGGCTTTGGACCCTCTGTAACTCTGGCTCCAGAATCCCAGTGGTTGACCCCAAGTCTCTCCAGGCACCTTCTGCCAAAGGCGCCAAGACAGACCATTGCTCCCAGCTGCAGAGTAGAGCACGTTCTTCACTTCTGGTCCTGTCCTGACTGGGCCAAGGGCTACTGCATGAGTGATCTCCTGCTTGATCTGGGCAAAGGCTTGTTGCTGTTCAGGGCCCCAGTGGAAATCATTCTTCTTGCGTGTCACCAGGTAGAGAGGGCTCACAATCTGACTGTACTCTGGGATGTGCATCCTCCAGAAACCTATGGCGCCTAGGAAAGCTCACATTCCCTTCTTGTTGGTTGCTGGAGACATTGCGGTGATCTTATTGATGACTTCAGTGGGAATCTGATGCCATCCATCTTGCCACTTCACTCCCAGGAATTGGATTTCTCTAGCAGGTCCCTTGTCTTTGCTCTTTTTATGGCAAAGCCGGCTTTCAGGAGAATCTGGACTATTTTCTCTCTTTACTCAAATACTTCTGCTGCTGTGTTCCCTGATGCCTGATGATTTTTGTCCTTTGTTTTTATACCATTTTTATACATTTTTATACCCTTTCCCTTTCCTTGTACCCTTCACAAACACTCTATGTACCTTAGCCCTACATGTTTATAATTCTTGTAGTCTGATATTTAGCTTAGTTTGGGGGTTCTCCAGGGGGGGAAGACAAAACATCCCTACTGTCTCAAAACTAGAGGCTCCAACCTTGGATAGAGCCTCCTCTGTGAAACATGTTTTTTTAAACTAGGCTGTAGTCTCACATGTGGGGGCGGGGGTAAATAGAATAGGGAGACAATTACTTCATTTGTTAAGTTTCTTATTGGGGGATTTTAGGTAGATATGCTAATTTGTACGGTCCATAAAATTTTACACCTGTTGTACACGGATGTGCTTCTCAGCGTGTTCCACCTTCGACGAGAGTGCACCTAGGATCCTATGAAAACCAAGGTAATACCCTTTTTTCCCTATACTGCTGTGTCTGCCTCATATTTTTACCAGCTTTAAGACATCACCCCCACACAATGATGTCATCAATGTACTGCAGATGTTCTGGAGCCCCACCCTTTTCCAGTGCATTCTGGATCAGTCCATGGTAGATGGTAGGACTGTGTTTCCACCCCTGGGGTAGTCGGTTTCAGGTTTACTGCATGCCCCTCCACTTGAAGGCCAACTGAGGCCTGCACTCTGCTGCCAGAGGAATGGAGAAAAATGCATTGGCAATGTCAATAGTGGTCTTCCACTTCGCTGCCTTGGACTCTAGCTCATACTGGAGCTCCAGCACGTCTGGCACAGCAGGACTCAGTGGTGGAGTCACTTCATTGCACACAAGCCAGATGGGGCTGTTGAAGGGTGAGTGAACCTTGCTGACCACCCCTTGGCTTTCCAACTCATGGACTGTCGCTGTTGAGCAGCTAGCAGAGTAATGAAAGCACCAGTTCTCAGTGGCAAGAAGGAATGACGTTTATTGTTTTGATTTTATCACATATATAGAGTTCTCAAAAGTCACCCAGATTGGTCAGTCAGAAGCCTTCCCCCAGGCCTGATTGGCCAGGCCTGCACTGTCCAAGTTTTGGAACACTGTTCCAACAACATCCAAACTTTATTTATAAAACACAAAAAAATTCTCGTGGGAAAAACCTGTGCTAGCCACAATGGACCCTCTTGTGGATGTGGATCACAGCATCTTGATTTGTCCGGTATTGCCGGTGGTGCACTGTTGAGGTGGCAATTGGTACACGTTGCTCCTCCATCTTCAAGAATCCAACTGCAGAACGGTTATCTGATAGTCCAGGCAAGGTGTTCAGTTGCTTAATGCCCTCTCCCTCTACAGCAGCTATTCCAAAAGCCCACTTGAGTCCTTTTGGGTCTTTGAAATAGCAGTTCTGGAGGAAATTTATGCCCAGGATATACGGGGCCTCTGGACCAGTTACAATGGGATGTTTCTGCCACTCTTTCCCAGTCAGGCTCACCTCAGCTTCCAACAGGGTCAACTGCTGTGATCCCCCTGTCACCCCAGCAATAGAAACAGGTTCTGCCCCCACATGTCCCAATGGCATTAGGGTACACAGCGCACCTGTATCCACCAACACTTCATATTTTTGTGGCTCTGATTTGCCAGACCATCGGAACCACACCGTCCAAAAGACACAGTTTTCCTATGCCTCTACCTGGCTAGAGGCAGGGCCCTTCTAGTCCTGGTTATTCCCTCCCTGGGCATACATTCCAGAGGTTCCTTCAAGGGGATTTGACATATCATCTTCCCTTCTGTTGTACCTAGCAGCTCTGCCACAGGAAGCTGAGGCTACCTTCACTTTAGCAGAACCCCCTCGGCTTGAGCTGACCCACCCATGCTGCCAGGACAAAAGTGGGTTTCCCATCCCACCTTCTCATGTCTTCCCTGTGGTCTGCTCAGCTCATGGGGTGTACCCTCTCTCCCTAGCTGGGGGACGTCGAGCTCTGATGTTGGGGCCTGTGACTCGCACTGGTGCCACACTGTTCTTCCTCACCTCCTCCCTCACCTCCTCCCTCATCTCCTCTTTGAGGTTCTTAACTGCAGCAGAGACATGAGCCTGCATCAGGCCATTGATCACACTTGAGTAAAACCTGAGCTTGTTGGTGACAGAGCCCACTGTCTCTCAGTTGTCACCAGCATTAATTGTTGCAATGAAGGTGGTGTATTGGGATGGCCCTAGATTTGCCAGGTTCCACAACATTTGCCCTGTGCAACTGACCTTGTCAGGATCATTATTGTGCTGCCCGTCCTTTCCAAAAAGTACCTCCAATACTGCCACTTGTCTCAGCCGTTGGATCCCTTCCTCAATGGTCTTCCAGGGCAATCTACGGTAGTGCTCCTGCATTCTGTCTCTGTGGACAAACCTCTCCCTTACACTCATTAAAAGCCGCTCCCATAGTGAAAGGGGCCTTGGCTCCCTCAAGAACACCCGATCAACACATGCATCTTGAGTCAAGGCTCCCAAATACCTTGCCTCACCACTATCCAGTTGCACGCCTGGGCCCATAAGGTCCTAAACCCGAAGTAACCAGGTTGAAAAAGCCTCATGCCCCCTTTGCACAATGTTGTTTCACAGATTACAGAGACTGTAGTATGACAGGGACTCGGTGATGATTTCAGGCTCTGTCTCCCCTGCTGGTTGTGAGGGCTCTGGTTCCCCATCATCATTAACTGGGCATACTGGTTTGGTCTTATACTTCCTCCTCTGCACAGAGGCTACTGCTGCTGGCTGTGATTGCCCTTGCAGTTCAGCTGGAGCCCAGACGGTTGTAATGTCCACGGGTTCCATTGCTGCACTGTCAGACTCTTCCTCTTTGAGACAGAGAAAGGTTCTCCCACCAGCTGGGGAAGTGTATTCCTTCAGCATCTGGCGTATCTTTTCCTCCATTACCCCCATCCAATCCAGTTGGTTTCTTTCTGAGGTGGGCTGTTTGGCAGGGTCCAGCTGTGGGGCAGGGTCAGGCTCAGAGGCCGGGTCAGGCTCGGGGCATCAAGCTCTGTCACGGCATCTCTAGTCTCTGGGGTGGCACCCCTAGTGTCTGGGGTAGATGTTAGAGTGGTTACCCAGGGCAGCCTCACCTTATCTCTGAATGCTAAGTAAAATAGGCATATCAGCAGCACATGGTTAGCATCTAGAGAAAATTTGAACCCTTTGAACGCTGGTGGGTGTTATGATCCAATTATTAAGGTTCTTTGGAAATACCTCTGCCCGAATTAAGGTGCAAACAAGACCATATGCCAGTCAATAGTATGGGTTTTATTTGATAGTAAATATGAGAGAGAGAGAGGAAAAGGGAGAAAAGGAGAAGAAGGAAAAGAGGTGGGGGGGACAGAAAGAGGGAGAAAGAGAATATCACCATCCGTGGATCCCAACGATGTCACGTTGATCCTCTCCAGCTGGTCTTCTTGGTGGTGATGGTCCCCCCAAAAAGCACAGAATGCCATGGGTCAATATACAGTCAGGCCAGGTGGCAATGTCCAGGCATGTCCCCCCGGGGGAGGGGGCAGCCTCTAGCAGCAGACTCTGCTTGCATCACGTGCACTCCTGTGGTGCAAGACTTAGCACTTTGGGGGGGTCTTTGATGGATTGTGACTCCCCCTCAGCTGCCTCTCACATGAAAGTCCCGTGGATGTGGCTTGTGGGGTTGGGGGTTCCACAGCTGGGCCAGTTTGTGTAATGGAGGATGGGTGTTTATTGCCTCTGACCAAAGGTTACACCATGCACCCCAAACCTCTTCCTCCCCACCTCAGATGGGGGGAAAGCCTGTGCAAATCTGGCTTCTGTGAGCTGTACTCTCCCCCCACCCCAATACTCAGCCAGGGATGATCCTCAGTGCAGCTGGTGGCTTTGTCCTTTGTGGATGCATACCTTTCCCTCAGCCTGAGATGATTGACCAATGGGTTTCCCTTTATCTAATCTCAGCAGTTTGACTCAGTCCAAAGTCCCAGTCCGGTATCTTCAGGGAGGCTTCTTTGATTGTAGCTTCTTCTTTATATACTTTTTTGTTATAATGAGCAAAACTTTATATCAATGTTTGAGGCATGAACTATTTCAGTCTCTGACAGTGGGGTAGGCCCAAAAAATGGGTGAAGGGTTGGGAGAAAGCTTCCCCTGGTGTTATTTCCTCACAATAGGTCCCATTATTAAACAAACTCCAAAAGCATACACTTAGTGTGTGATAGCCCTGTATACATGTGCCCGCCTTCCAGAGGAAGTTAAAAATCCATTAATTCCTCACCTTATTTACCCATTGTGCAAACTGGCTAAGGGCCACAGTAGCCTTGGTCATAGGACCCATGTTTAGGTAAGGAGCGGCAAATGGGAAAAATATGGCCACAACCATGTGCCACCCAAACCAAGGTATACTAGACCATATGGATCCGCTTAGTGAGGTTTCTATGTTCAGCACACAAAAGTAGGTTACCTAGAAACTGCTATTACTTTTGAACCCTTTTCTCTCGATGCCCTCAGGCCCCACATTGGGCACCAAAATCTTTCTTTGTTTGAAAGACAGGTGTCTGCCAAAGAAGGCAGGAACCTCCCTTGCAATGGAGAATATGACCCCCCTTCCCTCTGAATTATTATAACTTTGAAATCAAGGGGCTTTCAGGCAAAGATATGGGAAAAGGAATAACAGCTCTTTACTAGTATGTATAACAAGGCAAACAAACAACAACGGCAGCAACAACAAACAAAACCAGAAACCCAGTAACAGCCTTCTCTCGGCTGTCAAAGCCTCTTCTCCTTTGGTGTAGTTACAGTCACAGCCGGCAGGGGTGCTGTTGGGCTCCAAGCAGGGCAGAACAGGTGCAATGATTTCCCCGCGGCTGCAGGGGGCGCCGTGGCATCGGTTCAGTCATGTCTTTCCCTCATGCGGTGATAACGGCGGGGCTGGATGGTGGAACAAGCTGTAGCAGGAACCTCAGAGCAGCAGCTGGAATGGCAGAGGCTGGCTCATCCGGGGTAACAAGCAAGAGATAGCAGGAATTCCACTGCTGTGGCAGGAGCTGCAGGTGTGCCAGCAGGAGGGGGGTGCAGGGTTACAGAGTAACAGAAAAAAAACCCAAGGCAGCGGCAAAAAAAACGGCAGGGCTAGGCAGCAGTAGCTGGGCTTCTCTGATGCAGCCAGGGAGACGTGCCCTCCAGGAAGGGGGAGGAGGTCGAGGTCCCAGGTTTTCCCGTGAGGCAACCAAGTGGATGGTGGAGGTCCTTTCCAGTAAAATCCGGTGGTTATAAGGTCCCAGTTCAATGGCCACTCTTATGAGCAAAGGCTCACCCACAGTAAGAAAGAAGCAGTACAGGGCTGGGCTCTGGCGGTGGGTGTGAATTCTCCCCGCAATAAGCAGCAGCTCAACCGTCCCCTCCGATGCAGAGAGAGAGAGAGAACAACCGGCTAGGAACTGCACCCAGCCCCTTCCCCTTATGTATCCCCGTATTTCTGCCCCTCCGAGAGAAAAACCCTCAGATAAGAGAAGTGCAGCCAGGTGCACTCCTCCTCCCGCCCATTGGTACATCTTTTTTCTCTCTTAAGCACAGATCGTTATTGTCTCTTAGCAACTAATGGGACAAAATTCCCGAAGAGAAAGAAAACAAAAGGAAAAAATCCTAGCCTCCAACAAAGCCAAAGATTGAGCAGTGCCTAGTGATGGTATCATGCTGCCAAAAATGCACTGTGTTGTATTCCAAAAGGTTACCTTTGGATCACATCCTTCATTAAGAACATGTGCTGCATTTAGCTTGACACTGTGCTGTAATAATTAGAGCAGTTCGATTTGGGTGAAACAAGGATAGTTGACCAATGGTGCATGGTCCACCGACAGCTCTGTCCAGTATGCCCTTCCAGGCACGCTCTCCACATATTAAGAACAAGTCTGAAGGAACAGTAATAGCACTAATGCCAGGTGGTAGTTGACTTTCCAAGGTCTGATTACATCATAAAGAAGCATTGCTAAAAATGCTTTTAGGAGACACATCAATGCCAGCACTATTCATATAAATTCCAGATGTATGATTAAGGTAGAAGCATAGCAAAGAATGCGAACTCCATAGCGTGTCTAGTTCCTGTGGTTGTAAAGGCAAAGCTGGAAAACTGCATCTTTCGTAGATCTTTATACCATGTCTCACCTCTTCCTGCACTTTTTCACCAGATTTCCTGGCACCACCACCTGGGCTGCAATATACCTGGTGCCGTGCATTCTTGTTGCACACTTTCATTGTACAGCTTACCAAAACACTTTGTGTTGATGGGTACCCCTACCAAGTGTTATAAATTAGGTCTCAATAATCAATCAGAGACAATGTCCAATTAAGTATAATTTGATTTATTTAGAGCAAGCGGGTATCAGCGAGGCAGCGCTGGGCAGATAACTGCGCTGACATAGTCCGAACTCTCCTCTTTTATGCAGTCTCTATTTTCTGACCACGTATATCTTCCGGAGTTGGTACAGCCCCTTCATCATGTTGTTTGCTAGATGGTCTTATTCTTGCTCTTCGGTGGTCGTGGGAAACAAGTCCTTGTATGTTCGCAGTGTCGTCCCCCCCCCCCCAAGCAATGATTCTATATTAGCCTACTCCTCAACAAATACAGGATACAGGATGTGCAGGGTGGGGGTCTCCCTCCCCTTTCTATTCGGTTCTGTGGGCAAACAGGATGCCTTAACAGGATGTGTTGAGGCCCCTTTTCCTCTCTCTTGCGATTCTTGCGAATTCTTATCACAATTCCCCTCTCTCTGTATCTCCATTTGTTTCGCAGAATCGCCTTAATGCTTCACGGCTTAAGATGAACTCTTCTTCCATCTCACTCTCTTGTTGTTCAGGTATGCTTTCATATTTTGCTCTGACTAACATTAAATGTGCTGCTTCCAGTCTTCCTTTAACTATAGCTATCAGCCTGTTAAAAATGCATGGTCCAAAAGTCAGAGTTAGTACAATTACTACTAGGGGCCCTGCTAGTGTGGAGAGTAGAGTCGTTAGCCATGGGGAGGCATTGAACCAGTTTTCATACCAGCTCTGTCGACTCTCTCTTTCTCTTTTTCGCTTATCCAGTTCTTTCCGGAGCTCAGACATTGCATCTCTAACAACTCCTGTATGGTCTGCATAAACACAACATTCTTCTTTTAGGGCAACGCACAGTCCTCCTTCTTGGGCTAGTAGGAGCTCTAATCCTCTCCTATTTTGGAGCACCATTTCAGATAGGGACCTCAATGATGTTTCTAAGGCACTAATAGAACTTTCAATTTTGGCTATATCTTCATCTACGGTTTCCCGTAAATTGGCAAATTCTGTGTCTTGTTTTACAAGGGAGGCTATACCTGTGCCTGCTCCTGCTGTGCCTAATGCTAATAGGGTTGCGATAGTTATAGCTGTAATAGGTTCTCTTTTTACAAGGTGGTGCCCTGGGACCGAATGGTGGTCATATATGTAATCACCTGGGTAGTAGGTGATTCTTGGCACTATTACTACTTGTATGCAATAGTCTGATGGATTAAACTCCTTTAAGGGAATACAGGGAGTTACCCCTACACTTGCACATACCCATTTAGCATTTTTAGCTGGTATTAGCCAATCTGCAGGCTCTTTTGGTTTTTGGGCTTGCATTGTTACTTTACATAGGTGCATTTTAGAAGATGGGATTTTTCCTATGCACCTTCCTTCTCCTGATACCTGCGCCAATGTGATACCAGATTTTGTTCTTTTGCCAGATTTCCACAAACATTGAGCAGGGTTGCTCCCATTTAACCTTCTAGCTTTTTCAATTGTCCCCATAGCTTCATAGAAGGGTGGTCTGGTGTTATAGCATAGCCAGCAGTGGTCTGTTAATTCTGGGTGTGTTTTGTTTAGGACCTTATAGCTGGCTACCATAAGTCTCCATAATTCATCAGTTATTTCTCCCGAGGGGGTTGGGGGTATTTCGGTTTTGGATATGGTGGTACTTTCCTCACGGTCTATGCCTAATCCATCTGCTTCAGTATTTATCACGTCTATTATGACCCGGTTTGGTCCCACTGGTTCGGGGTCATTGGGGAGAGGTTCCTTTTTTATATAGATAAGACCACCTCTGTCGGTTCCTGATTCCCAGTACCTTATACCCCAGGTCTTGCCTAGTAGCCACGTAGGATCTTGGGGTTGTGTTATATTTATGTATAACCATTTACAGGTTACTTTGGGCCCTGCTCCCCTCCTTCCAATCTGGCTACTATAGTCAGGTGGATTACAACTGTAAGGTCCCCACCCAACTTTAATATGCTTGTCTCTGCCTGGGAGCCAGGGGTAAGCTATGGTTTCGCATCCCCAATAAGCACAGTAATAAGAATTTGGGTGGTTGCAATATCCCTTTCCGGGGTTTGCACTAGGGCAAAAATACCAACCTTTACCTTCAAGCATACAAGGTTCTATAGGAGCTAAAACACAAAGGGATGCATTAAAACTGATTTGCCCCGGTCCGAGTCGGGTTTGGATTAGGGTTTGGCTGTCCCATTGTCTTAACGTCCAGCGAAAAGGTTGGTGGGGGTGCACATCAGCAGTAGTACATGTAAATATTAGGCTTAAAAGCAAGATATTGGTGTGGTAGGAAGATGGGGGTCCCAGTGCTTTTTGAATTCTTTTAGTTTGTTTAGACCCTGCCTTGGTCCCCTTTTTAGCCTTATACAGTGGTGCCTGTTTCGGGTTCTTTCTCGATTTGGGGCAGCTCATATCAGATCTTTTCATAGTCCCAGGTATGTTCACCCCACTGGCTGTATATATCCCTCTGCCTCGCCCGTCGACTCGGTTGCAGCGAGTCACGGGGATTGAATTCTTCTCGGCAGCAAGGATTTTTTTCTTCAGGGGTCTCAGGGACAAAGGATCTTTTCTTGTAGCTGTCCCGGTTGACATGTTTGACCATGAGGTCACCACAAGGCAAATAGACCAGGGCTTTTCTGCACTCCCTGCCGGTGATGTTTGCCACCATTTGTGCAGGTTCATTTGAGTGGTAATAATACAGTTCTTGGTGTATCCCAAATGCATACATGTCCCATCACTAACACATTCGGCAAATTCCCTTAGGAGGTCCCCCCCCTTTGCAATGGGCCCACTATCGTTCCTGGCACACCTTACATATAAAGCAAGCAAAAGGGTAGCAATTACAATTATGGATGTTGCACTTAACAATATAATTATTAACATATTCTTCAAGCAATAAATCGTGGTTTCTCAAGTGTTCAGTTACAGGATTTCATGCATAGGCAGGCTAGGATTTCTTAAGCCTAATTTTTAAGTCCTGTGGTTGTTCCACCACTCTCCAGGTGGGGTCTCTGTTGAACTTCTTTACTCGGCTAGGGTGGGTCCAGCCTTTCTCCGCTGTCCGAACCGATGATTCTGTAGAAATTAGAACAACATACGGTCCCTCCCATTGAGGGGTTAAAGATGTTTCTTTCCAAGATTTTATTAAAACTTCATCTCCAGGGTGGAATGAGTGAATTGGTAGCCACAGGGGTGGTCGTTGAACCACCAGTCCCTTCTTACGGAGTTTCTCCCTTCGGTTTTCTAGGCTGGTTATATAGGATTGTAGATGGAAATCTGATATGGCTGGGTGGTCTTCAGGCATTTCTAAATTAAATGGCATTCCATATAACATCTCGTATGAAGAAATCCCTATATCTGTACGAGGTTGAGTTCTAATGTTTAATAATGCTAATGGTAGACATTTAATCCAACTCATTTTTGTTTCTAGCATTAATTTAGTTAGTTGCTTTTTTATTTCTCCATTTATTCTCTCTACCTTGCCCGAACTTTGAGGGTGCCAAGGGGTGTGGTATTCCCAGGCAATTCCGAGCGCCTCAGATACAGCTCTTGTAATCTTAGATATAAAGTGTGGTCCCCGATCTGAATCTATTACTTCTATAAGGCCATATCTTGGAATTATTTGTTCTAATAAAGTTTTTGCAACTGTTTGTGCTGTGGCTCTTGTCGTTGGGAAGGCTTCCACAAAGTGAGTGAGGTGGTCTACTATAACCAGTAAATATTTATACCTTCCCGCTAAAGGCAATTCAGTAAAGTCAATCTGGATGTGGGAAAAAGGTCTATGTGCTAATTCTCTGCCCCCAGGGATTCTTTTTCTTAATTGATGTCTGTTTACTTTTTGGCAAGTAACACATCCCATGGTTATCTGTTTAGCTAAGTTGTAAATACCCATACACATATATTTATTGGCAAACTGATCCACCAGGGCCTGTGTTCCCCAATGGGTCTTTTCATGAAGTCTTTTCAGAACCCTTAAGGCCTTAGGCTTAGGTAAAATCTCTCTTCCGTCTCCCAGAACCCATTTACCCTCTGAGTTTGGTTTTATACCCACTTGCCTCAATTTTTCTTGCTCTATTGTTGTAAAGCTTAGCAAGTAGGTTGTACAGGGGTAGTCTATGTATGGTTTGTTTTCCCCGTGAATATAACAAAAATCTTTGTCCGAATTTGATTGCCCATCAGGACTGTAACAGGAGCAAACTAAACCATCCACTCCGTAGTCCTTCCAGCAAGCAGAACAAGGGAATCCTTCCAAGTCATACCTGCAGGTAGAACAACTTTCCCTAGGATTCCTTACCCAGAGGGGTAGTAATGCTGCTCGTTTAGCTTCTTCATCAGCCAGGTTGTTTCCCCGTACCACTGTTCCCAATCCCTTTTGATGTCCCCTGACATGGACCACTGCAAGTTTGGAGGGTACCCTAATAGCTTTTAAAATTTCTTTTATGAGTCTCTCATGGACTAGGCTCTTTCCTTGTGATGTAATAAGGCCCCGTTCTTCCCAGATTTTTCCAAATGTGTGTATTACCCCGAATGCGTATTTGGAGTCTGTGTAAATAGTTCCCTCTCCTTTTCCTATAATTTGTAAAGCCCTTAGAACTGCATACAGCTCACATGCCTGAGCCGACCAACTTGGGCTTAGTGGGCCAGATTGGAGTACTTCTAATTTATTTCCATCCACTATTGCATATCCCGATTTTCGCTTCCCCTCAAGCACCCGTGAGGAACCATCTACAAATAATTTCATACCCTCCCCCAGTTCTTCCTCTTCTAAGTCTGGCCTGATCTTAGTTTGTTCCTCTATGGTTTGTAGGCAATTGTGCCATAGGATGTTACTCTCAGGGTTCCCATACAGAAATTGTGCTGGGTTCTGTATGGATGTCACTTCTAAAGTAAGCTCGGGGGATGATACCAGAATTCCTTCATATTTCAGCAATCGGACATCAGTGATCCATTTTTCAGCCTTTTGTGTCAGTATGCCCCGAATGTCATGTGGGGACATAACTTTTAACTCAACCCCAAATGTTATTTTTAATGCTTCCTCTACCATTACAGCAGCTGCCGCTACTGCCTGTAGACAAGTGGGCCAGCCTCTACTAATTGGGTCTAATAACTTTGAAAGGTAGGCTATCAGCTTTTTACTTCCTGCCCATTCTTGTGCTAGCACCCCAAATGCAGTTCCTTCTTCAGTATTTACAAATAAATAAAAAGGTTTCTTTAAGTCTGGTAAGCTTAGTACAGGGGCACTTGTTAACTCCCTTTTTAGATTTTGAAGGTTTTCCTCATCTTGGGAGGTCCATTTAAGTAATCCATCCCGTGTTAATTTTTCATATAGGAATTTTACCTTTTTACTGTAATTTTCAATCCATTGTCTGCAGTATCCAAATAAACCTAGCAATTGTCGAATCTGTCGCTTGGTCTGGGGAGGTGGCATTGACAGAATCCCTTGTACCCTGCTGGGATCAAGCTTTTTAGTCCCATTAGTTAGTCGGTGTCCTAAGTATTTTACCTCTTGTTCGGTAAATTGCAGTTTTGATTTAGAGACTTTTAGTCCCTGTTTCGCCAAAAAATTTAACATCTTTATACTTTCTTCCCTCACTAATTCCTCTTGTTTCCCAGCTATTAGTAGATCATCTACATACTGTATGAGTTTAACTTCTGGTCCCACTTGGTAGTTTTGTAGTATTTGACTCAGGGCTTGTCCAAATAGATTGGGGGATTCTGTGAATCCCTGGGGAAGGACAGTCCATCGTAGCTGTTGTTTTATATGACTGTCAGGATCTTCCCACTCAAATGCAAAATAGTCGCGACAGTTTTTATCTAAGGGGCAAGCCCAAAATGCATCTTTTAAGTCTATCACACTGTACCAGCAATCATGTAGGCCTAGTTGGCTGAGGATAGTATGAGGGTTGGCTACCACAGGGAACCGTTCAACAGTTCTTTTATTTATTTCTCTCAAATCATGCACTAATCGGTAACTACCATCTGGTTTCTTTACAGGCAAAATTGGAGTGTTAAACGGGGACATACAGGGCTCCAAAATCCCTTGTTTTATTAGCCTTTCGACTTCGGGTTTCAGTCCTCTTCGCCCTTCCTCAGATAACGGATACTGTTTTATTTTTACTGGGATGTGTGGATTTGTTAAGGTTATTGAGAAAGGTTCAATGTCTAGCTTCCCCACTGAGTCCGGGGTGTACCAAACCTTTGGGTCTATCTGTTGCTCATCCTTTGTGCTAAGGGAGTATATTTTAATTTTTAATCCTTGTTTATTTATTTCCAATCCTATTCCCAATTCTACCATTAAATCTCTCCCTAGTAGATTGTATTCTGCCTCCGGTACCTGAAGTTGTAAGGGTCCGGAGGGGTCCGGCCGCCTGGCCCCAACGAGCTTCCGGGGCTTCGGGAGACCTCGGGGGCCTCACCTGGGCCCAAGCTCTCAGCCCTCCCGGCTGTTCAGCTCTGTCCAGAGGCGGCTGCGGTCAGCCTCAGTGTTCCCAGGCTCGCTCCTTGGAGCGGCAGGGACCACGCGGCGGAGGCGGGTGCCTGCCGGGCAGGAACGCCGTGGAGTCGCTGGTCGCTTCCCGTGATAAAGAAAGGGCGACGAGCTGAGAGTCAGCAGTGTGCAGTTTATTAAGGAGAAGCGGCGCGGGGGAGGCACACTGGGGGCTCTCGGGTGGGGCAGTCCACGCAGCTGCCGGGCACAGAACCCGGCGGGGCTGGGGTCGCGGCCACGCCACGCCGAAAGAACAAAGGGAGGGGGTTTTTAGGGGGAAATACGGGGTTTCCCGGGGAGGAACAACAGGGGCGGAGCCAACAGGGCTCCGGGACAACATGAGGGACAAGCGGGGGAGCAAATGAAATATAAGTAGGGAGGGGATTACAAGCAACTCATGGGGGAAGCCCGGCAACAGAACATTCTAGTGAGGGCAAGCAGCGGGGGCGGTGATAGGGGCGGGGAAGCGAACTTTAAACCAATAAGCTTAGGAAAAGCTTTTCAGGGGAGGGAGAGAGCGGTTTACGGCCCGGCCTCCTCCGAGTCCCAGGCGATGGCATCCTCGGCAGCGTCCCCGTGGATTACGCCGACCGCCGGCCTCGGGGACTCGGGATCTGCAGCATCGGGCCACCGCACCCCCACAGGTACCAATAAGAAACTACCTATACCCAATTTAGAGTTCGTTTCAATTAGCACATCTTTAATTATAGGGACTCCGAATGGTTCCCCTTTTGCTCCTATTGTACAGTGTCTTTGGATACTTTACATCCCTGAGGCAGTTTCTGCACAGTGGAGCGCTCTGCTCCGGAGTCCACTAAGAATTCAATTTCTCGTCGCTGGGGTCCTACCTGTAATTTTACTAGGGGCTCCGATGCTCTTTTTGACCCCAGCAAATAGAGCCCCTGACACCCCTAGTCCTCTTTGAACATTTTTATGTCTGCCAATCGTTGGCGGCATTCCCTCTTCATGTGTCCCTTTTTCCCACAGTAAAAGCACACTATCTCATTCCTCTTTTGCCCTTCCGTATTTCTTGGAGGTTTCGGGGGCCATTTCTCTTGCGGTGATCTAGTGGTGGTTCTCTCTTGTCCCCCTCTTACAGCTGCTACCATCATTCTAACTTGTTTCTTATGACTTTCCTCATCCCTTCTGACATACACTTTCTGTGCTTCTCTCAATAACTCATCCAACCCCCGGTTTTGCCAGTCTTCTAATTTTTCTAATTTTTTCCTAATATCCACCCATGCCTTTGCTACAAATTGGGTTTTTAGCAATGTTTGTCCTACCGGGGAATCAGGATCTATACCGGAGTAAAGCTGTAAATTTCTCCGGAGCCTTTCCAACCATTCAGTGTGGCTAGCACAGTTTTTCCCATGAGAAGTTTTCTTGTGTTTTGTAAATAAAGATAAAGTTTGGATGTTTTGGAACAGTGTCCCAGAACTTGGGCAGTACAGGCCTGGCCAATCAGGCCTGGGGGAAGGCTTCTGACTGACCAATCTGGGCGACTTTTGAGAACTCTATAAATGTGATGAAATCAAAACAATAAAGGTCATTCCTTCTTGCCACTGAGAACCGATGCATTCATTACTCTGCTAGCTGCTCAACAGCGACAATTCAGTAGGGTCTTCATCTTTCTTTTGCAGCTCATTAAAGGCCTTAGTCATATTTTGTCCTCGGGGGACGGCCTCCTTAATGCCTTGGACTATGATAGTCCTTAAATCTTGCATGTGTGCTCTATCGTTTTCATTTTGATTGTTCCAATTAGGCCTCTGAAGGGGCCATTTAACATCTCCAATGGGGCCTTGTGGGTGGTTGTTTTCCCAAATCCTCATCCCAGCTGCCCTTATCATTCTTCTCTCTTCTGCTGTGAATAAGATGCTCAATATTGACTGTATCTCATCCCAAGTATAAATATTTGGTCCTAAGAATTGATCTACTCTTTCTGCTACCCCCAGTGGATCTTCCAATAAATGCCCCATTTCCTTTTTAAATTCTCTGACATCGGCCGAGTTCAGAGGGACGGCTATGTATCCGATACCGGGCGCCTGTCCTCCCCCTGGTTGATTAACCATACCCATGCCTACTTCTCTGAGAGGGTATAACTGGTTCCTTGCCTGGCTTCTAGTAATCCGTCTCTCGGGTGGTGGAGTGTCATCCCCCTCCATCTGTGGTGCATTTGGAACCGGCAGAGGTTGTGCTGGAGGGGGCACTGCAGCATCTGGCATGGGGGACGGGGGAACATAGGGTGGAGGTATTTCCTCCGCCTGTTTTTTCTTTCCTTTACTGAGAACAAACAGGCTTGTCTTATTTTCACTAGTTATCCACAGGGCTGCATAATCACTCTCTTCCTGGCTAAAAGGCTTTTTAGAGTTTACATACAAATTTAGAGCTTGGCAAATCCAATCCTCAGAGGATCCAAAAACCGGCCAGTAAAGAGGGTCTCCTCTAATTTGTTTTCCTCCCCAGACTGTCATGCAATAGGTAATCATTTTTGCCTTAATTTTCCCTCGTGTACGTGGATCATCATCCCAATATTTGATCATTAACCCCAGAGGACTATCTGGTGGTATATCCGGGAGTCTTACTTGGGGCTCCCCCCCCATGGGTCCAGACGGCTTGCCCTTCGTCTGTCCCATCTTCCAGAGTGCCTTCACACACACACACACACTCACGTCCTCCTGTTCGTGGCCCAGGCCCTCGCGGGATGTGGGAAACGCACTACAAAGGAGTCCACACTCAGGTCGTCCGCACTGGACGTCTCAGACACCGCACTCTAGGATCCCCACCCCGACCGAATGGATTCCCTGTGTTATAAATTAACACATACTCACGCGTCTCGCGTCTTCGTCCAGACTTTGTGCACAAAGATTAAGGGGTTCCTTCGCTCACTACCCGAAATTTAGGTTCGTCGGTAAGGGTTTCAAAGGGGTACCCTCTCCGGGCCGTTGTGACAACGGGGCGCCTCCCGTTGAGGGGTCTCCTAAGAATTGCCCCTATCCGAGTCACGGCACCATTTTGTTATAAATTAGGTCTCAATAATCAATCAGAGACAATGTCCAATTAAGTATAATTTGATTTATTTAGAGCAAGCGGGTATCAGCGAGGCAGCGCTGGGCAGATAACTGCGCTGACATAGTCCGAACTCTCCTCTTTTATGCAGTCTCTATTTTCTGACCACGTATATCTTCCGGAGTTGGTACAGCCCCTTCATCATGTTGTTTGCTAGATGGTCTTATTCTTGCTCTTCGGTGGTCGTGGGAAACAAGTCCTTGTATGTTCGCAGTGTCGTCCCCCCCCCCCAAGCAATGATTCTATATCAGCCCACTCCTCAACAAATACAGGATACAGGATGTGCAGGGTGGGGGTCTCCCTCCCCTTTCTATTCGGTTCTGTGGGCAAACAGGATGCCTTAACAGGATGTGTTGAGGCCCCTTTTCCTCTCTCTTGCGATTCTTGCGAATTCTTATCACACCAAGCACCCGCGAAAGGGATCACTGGGGGTTGACATAAAAACGCACATAGTATCGGTATGCGTAGCCTCGGCAAGGGTGACTGATATGTTAGTTCTGTCCATCCTAGGGGGTAAGAAACTTGCAGTGGTTTCACCAATCAGGATGATGCAACAAATGGTTGCACACACCGCAAGGGGCCCATTTCATGTGATGACCTGTGGAGACACAAGCCTAACCCCTGCCCCATGTTAATAAATCTAAAGGTCTTATCCAGTGCCCTGTTAACAGGTCCTTTAACATCACTGGAGGTCTGGGACAGACCTTTGTATTGAAATAATGTCTTTTGCATGCTGTTTAGCCAACTTCATCTCGATTTAAAAAATTGAGAAAGGAGTGGTCAAATAGATAACCCAAATCTATTTACACTTCATCCATCCTTATTTCTTTGATCTTTTGCCGCCTTCCACCAGCACGGCACCTGTCCAGGGCTGAAGGCTGAGCTCTAATTCAAATTGTGGCTGACAACTTCTCAGGGATGAGTGAATGTAGATAACAGCTCTGGCCTTGTGGCTTATCAGCTTAAAAGATTATGTATTTCTTAGCATACTACATTCACTATTCACTCATTTATCACAATAAGGCAGAATATGAAAATAAAAACAGGATTCCCTTAATCTTATCAAGATAAAAGGGGGAAAAAGAATCCTTTTGAAGCCAAGCACAAGAAATTGCTGAATAATATTAATGACTTATGAGAAATAATTTGTATAACCACTCCTATCCTGGGGAATGTGATGAATATTAATGAATTTTACCTATAACACTCTGTATTTGGAGGTACCGAAGTGTGTGTGTTTGGAGGAGAGAATTCTCCCCCCGCCACACCCGGTGCACCGAATAAAAGCAAATACCCACTTCTCTGACTTTGTCTCTGAAGTGTCTCCGGGCTCGCTTGGGGCAAATCAAAATTGAGAACATACAAGGCTTTGGCTAACCTGTCGTGTGGGCACCCCGAGTCCCCCTTCTTTTGTTTTTCAAGTATAGCTTTCAATGTTCTGTGGGCATGTTCAACAATAGCTTGCCCAGTGGGACTGTGGGGGATACCTGTGTTGTGGGAGACATCCCATCATTGTAAGAATTGGCGAGTCCATTCAGAAGTATAAGCGGGCCCATTGTCCATTTTAATAGTGTCCGGAAGGCCTAAAGTGGCAAAATATGTGAGCCAGTGCTGAGTGACATCACGGGGCCTTCTCTCCAGTGTGGGCGGTTGCCATCAAAAAATGGGAGTATGTGTCAACAGATACATGAACATATTTCAACAGACCAAATTCTGGAACGAGTGATATTGGTTTGCCAAATAGAGTTGGCAGTCAGGCCTCAAGGATTGATGCCTTCTGCCAAAGGAGCAGGAGCAACTCTACAAGAGTGTGGTGGTTTTGATTGGCCCAAAACATCAGTGAAGTGTTTTTAACATCTAGGAGAAATTTGGACCCCTCAGAAGCTGTTCTAGTAGGCCTAGGGAGGTGTCTGAGGGGTGGGGTGTGGCACAAAGATGGCTCCTGCATGTCCTGAGTGCAAGTTCTGGAAGTTTTTACATCAAGTCCAGCAGACCCAATCTCTGATGGCTCTGAAGGTGATGGACATGCTACCGGCCAAGTGTGGGCCAATTAGAGGTGCTGGTTACGCCTCTGTGAAAACATATTTAAGAAAAATTCAAAACAAAGCAGGCGCGCACTTCTTTCACTTCTTTGTAGTTGGAGGAGGAGGAGGTGGAGGTGAAAATATGCAGAGGGAGAACAGCATGGAGATTGCCAAGGTCAGTGAAGAAGGTGGGGGAGGAGGTGCTCCAGTGCTGGAGCTGAAAACCCTCTGCTAGCCACAGTGAAGGGCATGGGGGGGCAGGAGGTCCCCCTGCAGCCCATGGAGTCCACAGGAGTGCAGAAATTCTGCCCACAGCCCACGCCAGAAGGGCAGGTGGATGCCTGGAAAAGACTGTGAACCAGTGGGAGTCTCATTTAAGAGTTAAAACTGCAAAGGCCTTGCAAGGGAGAGAAAGGCCTTGCTCCTGGGATGGAAGCAGCCTGGCCTCAGCTTGAGAGAGTCTGCACAGCACCCTATGGACAAAAAGACTCATGTTGCAGCAGAATTTCGGGCGGGATGTTGCTCGTGAGATTGGACCCACGCCAAAGAAGTTCTCAGAGGACTGTCTCTCGTGGGAAGGACCCCTGGCTAAGTAGAGAACCTCTTTTCCTGATTGGACTGACCAGAGGACCCCTCAACCTGCCCCTGCCTGTGTTGCTGGTTTGGAAAGAGGGAAGGTGGGGGGTGAGTGCAGAGACTGCTTCTTAAGAGGGTGGGGGTGAGAGCAGAAAACTGTCTGGAGAGAGAGAGAGAGAAACAAGTAGAGATAAAGAGTATTTGTAGTAGAAGAATTGTAGTGATGAATAAAATTGAGAATCTGCTCTGTGGACTGAAAAGAGACCCCACACCCTGCCCCCCCCCCCACCTGGCTTGTGGATTGTAAAGGAGGAAAGGGGGTGAATACTATAGGTTCGTAAGAGGGAGGGGGGAGTGAACAAAATAATGTATGAAAAGTTTATTTTTGCCTTGTATTTATCCTCCAATTCTGTTAGGTAATTAAATCACCTTTTGCAACTTTAAGCTTGAAGCCTGTTTGCCCTTTTTCGTGCGTCCTCCTGGCAAGGTCCTGTCTCAAACCCATGACAAAGAGGGACAGCACAGCAAAATGTCACGAACTTATGAGGAAGTTAACTGAATTTGTTTGCGTAAAGAGTGAGCATTTTGGTGAAAAAAGTCATGAGACAATTTAGCCTGTGCAAAAGTGTTTGGTACAATACCTGACATAACAGTGATATCTGCATAATTATTACCTTCCGCAATAGGGCCAGGTGGACCTGTGTGAGAGCAAATGTGTAGCACATAAAAATCATGCTGTCAATTGTTAATCAAAACCCACAATGTCTGCAGCTCTGTAAATAAAAGCAGATTATTGACATATCGTAAATAGGAAGACTCCAAGTGAAAAATCACATTAGCAGCATATGCAGAATCGGTTGCAATATTAAGTAGTTCCCGTGAAAACAATTGAAAAGTATATCGGATAGCGGCTAACTCTAAAATCTGCACTGAGGCATCTTGCAATGTCAGCATCCTTTTATGCCATTAGGAAGAGTCACATGTACGCCAAACAACTGCAGCCTTACAGGTTCTGCTGGATGCATCTGTAAAAACAGTCACTCCATCAGCGGGCATCATGCTGCAGCTGCGTTTCGCATATAAGGGGAGGCTACCCACCTCCGTCCACAGGTGATGAGAAGGGTAGTGGATAGACAATTGTCCTGAAAACCCTGTAAGTGCAATTTGAAAGTTAGTATCCTCTGACAACAGCCATGACAAATTTTCTTTACTCACAAGTACATAGATAACATGTGAGTCTTGGCCAGTGAGGGTTTGCAGCCACTCCCTGCCTTTCACAATTAGCTATGCAAACATCTCATTGAGGGTCCACACAGTTTTCGTTGCAGTGTGGGGTAAAAACAACCATTCTAATACATGCAAAGGATCTTTATCATTAATAATCCACTGAAATAAAACAGAAAAAGGTTGAAATTTACTAATGACTATGGCAAGAAAAACAGGTTTATCAGGATCCCATCTCTAACCCTGGCGCTGCTCCAGTGCCTGAGCACAATGCACAAGGGCGTTCTTAGCCTCCATGGTCAACTGTCAATAACAATTCAGATGGGGATTTCCTTTGAGTAACTCAAACAAGGGGTGGAAAAGTTCTGTAGATAGACCTAAAATAGGATGTAACCAGTTCAAGGAACCTAATAATTTCTGCAAGTCATTTAAAGTCAAGATGTCTTTAACACAAACTTTAGAGGCTGAGGGCAAATGGTCTGCTGAGTAATTTTCCACCTTAAGTAATGCCATGGGAGCTGACACTGCACCTTTTCAGGTGCCACGATCAGTCCTGCTGGAATAACAGTCACCTGTATGGAACACAAAACAGAATGGTCTTTAGCCGCAAGCAAAATATCATACTTATAGTGGTATATGGTTGCAGTAGGAAACTGGTGGCGCACAGGTTGCAGAGCATGATCAACCACTCTGGCATATGGTCAGGCTATTGCACATGCCTTGTGGCAGCACTGTCCAATGAAACCTTTTCATTGGCTCTGCATGGTTCAAAGTGGGCACTGAAAAGGCAAAACAGGGTGCATTGTCAGGGTGCAAGGGAACGGTAAAAAAACAGTCTTTTAGATCTGTGAAAACCAGAGGCCAATCAAGAGGAATCATCAAAGGAGAGGGAAGTCCAGGTTGTAAAGGACCCATCGGCTAAATGACCGTGTTTACTGCTCGCAGGTTGTGCAGTAATCGCCATTTACCAGTTTTCTTTGGTACACAGAATACAGGGGCATTCCAAGGGCTAGAAGATGGCTGAATATGTCCTAAGGACAATTGCTCTTCTACGAGCTGTTGTAGATTTTGTAGCTGTCCTTCCATAGGGACCAGTGATCAACCCAGACAGGGTCATTTGTCCTTCATGTAAGTTTGCATATGTCCAATATCTGTGTTCAGAGTGGCTGATCAATGGCCCCTATGAAAAAGATCTTTATGTGAATCTGATTCTATTTGTATGGTGATTCCAAATTGTCCCAAAACATCCTGTCCCCATAATGTAAATGGTATGGCAGCTATAAACAGAGCCATTTGGGCACTCTGCCCATCAGGGCTGAGAACAAGCCGAAGGTGAGCACTTTGCCTAGGACACTGAATCCCTCCCACTCCAATCAAAGTCGAGGTGGGGTTAATCGTAGGCCAGTCACTGGGCCATTCACTGCTTTTGGTAATGGAGACTTCAGCTCCAGTATCGACAAACCCTTCGAATTTTTTACCACCTATAGTGCTGTCGGGGTTTGACCCTGGCTAAATGCCAGGCACCTCTGCTCTCTCCTGCCGCAGATGTGCAGGAGAGGGAAGGGAAAAAAACTGGTAAACACACATCGGACTCATGAGTTGAGACAGGACACTGGTGGACGGATGCACAGAAAAAAAGCATACAGGCTGAAAACTTAAATTTGTAAAGTGATTTATTAAATAACAGAGTCAGAGGATAAATGAAAAGTAAAAATAAGCTCTTCTGACACTGTTCCTTTACTTACCCCCCTCCCTCTTAAGACACCATTTCTCTGCTCACCCCCCTCTCTCCTTCTAACCAACAGTTCAGGTAGGGGCAGGGTATGGGGTTTTCTCTTAGTCCATAAATCTATTCATCACCACAATTCTTCTGCTACAATGTTTCTCTGCTCACCCCTCTCCCTCTTAAGACACTGTTTCTCTGCTCACCCCCCTCCCTCTTTCCAACCAACAGCATGGGCAGGGGGCAGGGTAAGGGGTTTTTTCTCTGGTCAGTCCATCAGGGAGAGGGGTTCTCAACTTAGCAATGGGGTCCCTCCCACGAAAGACAGTCCTCTGTGAACTTCTTTAGTGTGGGTCCAATCTCACGAGCAACAGCCCGCCTGAATTCTGCTGCAGTGCAAGTCCTTCCTCCATAGGATGCAGACTTCCGAGCCGAGGCCAGGCTGCTTCCATCCCAGGAGCAAGGCCTTTCTCTCCCTTGCAAGGCCTTTGCAGCTTTAACTCTCTGTATGAGACTCCCACTGGATCACAGCTTCCTCCAGGCATTCACCTGCTCCTCTGGCGTGGGCACCTCCCCACGGGCTGTGGGTGGATCTCTGCACCTCTGTGGACTCCATGGGCTGCAGGGGGACCTCCTGCTCCCCCCACAGTCTTCACCACAGCTGGCAGAGGATTTTCAGCTCTGGCACCTGGAGCACCTCCTCCCCCACCTTCTCCACTGACCTTGGTGTCTCCATGTTGTTCTTCCTTCACATATTTTCACCTCCTCCTCCTCCTCTAGCTAAAAAAAGAAGTGTGTGCACTACTTCATTTTGATTTCTTCTTAAATATGTTTTCACAAAGGCATAACTAACATCTCTAATTGGCCCAAACTTGGCCAGTAGCATGTCCATCACCTTCAGAGCCATCAGAGATTGGCTCTACTGGACTTGGTGAAAAACTTCCAGCACCTTCACACAGGACACACAGGAGCAATCCTTGTGCCTCTCCCCACCCCTCAGACACTTCTTCAGGCCTACCACAACAGCTTTTGAAGGGTTTAAATTTCTCTTAGATGTTAAAGATACTTTGCTGATTTTCTGGGCTAAGCAAAACCACCACACCTTTTTTTTTTTTATTTTTCCTGTCAAATGTGTAATTTTGCTGATAAGTAAATCAGGTGGCTTTGGTTCACTCGCAACCCAGAATTCATTTTCCCCAGTGAGATTAATTTTTAACAGACAGTTGTGTTTCTCCTGCATTTAGAATGTTTGTTAATAGCAGGAAATTCCAGAGGAATACTTTGATCACATTTCTTCTCTGACTACCTTTAGGTTTTTTGGAGATTTCAGTTTTAATTATGGAATTCAATTTAAGTTCTGGAATTTCTCTCTTCTTAACAGATAGGGTTTCCGTGCTTTTGTTGGAATTCAATTTAACATTTGAATCACTAATTTCATCAGTTTTCCTGAATTTCATTACTCTCATCCTCAGGTGGTATTATCAACTCTGGAATTTCTTTAACATATTTTTATTTGTCAGTGAATTTCGTGCCTCATATAATTTATCATGGATTTTTTCCCACTCAAACCAGTTTCCTACCGGCAGAGGGTAAACCCTGTGCCTCCGTAAGGAGTTTGCCAAGTCTTTAGTCTGATTATTTGAATCTTATGCCATCATCCTGCCGACTACACCAATTTGTTATGAATGGAGACAGGAGCTTAGATGAATCTCTGCCTTTTGCCCAGGCCTATAGCAACAGGCAGCAACTCTTATTGGGACGGCCAGCACCCCAAGACCCAGTCTCATTCGCAAGTTCTTTAATAATGGCCGATTAGGTCTAATATGACATAAATTATCATTTATTAGACACAGAAAATAACAGACATAAGACTTTAAACAAAACTACATACTACACAGGAATAAAATAAAAGCAAAACTACGAGTAGCTAAAAATGCAGCACGTGAAAAGGTACCTATTATTACAGCTAGCAAGGAATAATATAACTTAGGAACCAATGTATCTTACCCAGCCAATTTGGTGGTGAAGTATACCTTGGAATCCTTTCACTCAATCCCCAGGGAAATAACCAGCAGAGCCTGTGTCCAGACTCTGTGGAGAAGCTCCTTGCACATTTCCAGAGTGTGTGTATGAAACTTACGCCTCTGATATTTCGTGTGTCTTTCATAGTGTATAAGTGTATCTTTCGGTCACGTATTTATCCTTTTCATCTCTTTCCACATCTGCTCTCCATACCAAGATATGGATTCTGGGTTGGAGGCTCCAGACTCTCAGGCACCAAGAAATAACCCCTTGATGGGCTTTTGACCCAACCTGAGTTTATCTTTATGGCCCAGCTATGTGGTAGAGGGAGAGGGGGGACATCCTGCCACAGCATCATCATCCTGCGGAGGGTATAAATCTGCTTCCTGCCCAGGGTCTATGAGTCCAGGGTCAAGAGGATTGCATTGGGTCAAGATCGCCATCAAAGTCAAACATGCCCCTAGGGGATGGCTTGACCTTGGGGCTTGTCGGTATGTCGGGACCCGCTGCCAGAGGGGCTGACAGCTCAGGAGAGTCAGTTTCTAAAACTGTCTGAGGATGTACCTCTGTGTGGGTTTCTTTAAGAGTTGCCATAATAATTCCCCACGTAGCGAGGTGCTTAGAAGCATCAGCATTGCCACTCCTGGCAATATCAAAAAGGTTCTGGCCTACTACCTGCCAGGCGTCCAATTGAAAAGTCCCATTGGGAGAAATCTTTTACATGAGTGGACATCCAGTCCAGCAAGGCAATTAGCTTAGCATCTGAAATGTCTCTATTCTGTCAATGCAAGAGCTGTTACAATTTTTCCAGGCTCCATTTCTGTTCAAGGGACATTTTTGCTCCCATGATTCCCCACTGCTCACCTTAAGGTGACGGGCACACTGTATGAGTCCCTCAGTCGAATTTCCTGATGGATCCAACCCTTTGGTTCAGCGGGGTTCACTACCAGATGCAGTTTACGTCTTTCACTGCCATCTGAGGTCCTATGTATTTGGGCACCATTTGTAGTGATGATGAAGAAGGCACAGACATTCTTGCTGCTTTGAAGAGAATCACTTTATTGAGGCCACACACAGACATATACTGTACTACTAAGCAAAAGCTTTTATACCATGCTGAAAATACTCTATGCAAGGCTTTATACTGTGCTAAAATTATCCTGGCTAAAATGACACTTCTTAACATTTTTGTTAACTTAAACATACATTGGCTGCATGCCACCTGATGTGATGTTGGACATGTCTCCCCAGCCAATCAGCATCCCAATCATGAGGTATTCATGGGAAGTTTACATAACTTGTTGCTTGCCTGCATGTCAGCTGTACTTTTCCCAAAGTGCTTTTTTCAGTGAGCAGAAGTGAGCTGAAGTGAGCTAAAGTGAGCAAGAAACCCTTTACCTATTCTATAAGATTTTTACTTATTTCCCACAAACCATAAAGCCTCATAACTCTGGATGGGCCTCCAGAGTCTCCAATGCAGTAACCAAAATTAATAGTTGGTGGGGAATCAATGGTTGCCCTTGAATTACAGCATTCTGCCCTGAACCTCCCACTGTTCTACTGGGTAAAAAGAAAGATAAAAAATCTTTAAACCTACTCCATTATCCAAGCCAACCTGTATTAACGAACCTATCCTCTGTGGGACAGGCGCCATTCATTTTAAAAACCCCAGTCAACTTTTATGCATGGGTAGCTACTGATGCTCATGAAAAAGACCATCAAATCAACACTCAATGGATTTTTCCTTCCTTTTGATAATTCAGTTTGTAGTGGACCGAATTTTCTCTTTTCTTTTTATAGGAACTGCTAACAGACAAGATCAAGCTGTGTGGGACTAACAAAACTTTTAACTGCCTCCATAATTGCTTGTATTATCAATTTATTACTTTTGTGATTTGTTTGTGTTTTCACCACAAGTGACATGTTGGGAGACCAAATATTAGTCAAATTATTTTATGTATTGTTAAGTTTTATTTTTCCCAAGTTTGTTTTGTCTTTTTACTAAAAAATAATGGTGTGGGAAAAGCTTTTACTTCTCTCTTATGGATGTATAATTTTTGTCAACCAAATTTAGCCTGGGAGTTGGTACAAGAATTGATGCATATTTGGAATCATACAAATATGTGTTAACCTTCCCAGTTCTGCCTTGGAAGTGAAGCACGGAATTGACTCCACAACTCAGATAGTTATGAAGTAGGTATGTGTTTATTCCAGCTGGGGTGCATGGGGGGTAGCCCCTCCAAAGACATGCACACCCTCAGTGGCACTTCACTAAGTTTATATTAGGTTACAGATTACATATGCATAAAGTTAGACAAAGCCCCTATACATATTCATTACCTATCCCCGCTTCGTATTATAATGAGTTCAAAGTTCATTTAAATATGCTTGCGCAAGCGCAGTGTCTTCAAATTAATTGTGGGGAAGGGTCCCGATGATTAATTATGACAGATTCCCTCCTCTTCATCACGATGAACTGTTCACCCTGTTCCCTTGCGCATGCTCCCTTGGTCCTTGGTCCTAGTCCAAGCCTGAGAACCGACTCGTACCAGTCCTGGGGTCCAAGGGCGGGATGCTCGGTTACACTTGGTGGTTTCTCTCAATTACTTGGCTCTCCTCTCTTCATCCTCCCCGGTACCAAGTAGGCACATATTCATTAAGAAAATAATAAATGAATCGCAGCTGGCATATCTTAGTAAATCATTATCCAATCTCTGGCTCTCTAAATCAGTTTAAAAAATATTATTATTACTATTATCCAGCTTCTAGCTCTTTTACATTAGTAATTTCTATTTTACCCTAAATCAGAAGGCTTTAGATTTATTATGATTTGGCTAAATTTCTAAGAGATAGTTATGAGTGAACTAAATAATCTTAATAAAACAAAAAAAAATGTTACATGGGAAATGGGTGAGTCCTCCTTCCTAGACCAGAGGGAAGCACAGCCGTGGACCACTAAGGAGACATGGAGACAATACAAGAAAGCCCTTTACCAGCTTCCACACAACCCTTCCTGGAACCACTTATGGAACTAAACATGCTATCAACATTATACATTGCATTACAAAATGCTACTTCTATTCCCTGTACAATGGTGTTGTTGCCTTTTTGAGCCCTAAAATTCAGAGCCAAACAAGGTAACAAGGTTAGGTGATAAAATGCAGTTACCATTTAATGAAGGTACCTCCAGGTGCACAACATGCTGGAATACATGCCAAAAATGTGCCAAAGATGCACACGTGACACAGGTAAAGTACAGTTTTATAAGTTTAGCAAATTAGCATAATTGACAAGGATCCCCAATTACAAATACAGGTGATAAGGTAACTCTCCCTCTTAGTTTGACCCTCTTTTGAAGCCCCCCTTCTGCTACTAGCTCTACTTTATGTGAAAGTGTCTTTGGAAGGTGGCTCGACCTTGGTTCTCAAAGAAGCAAGATTAGGATAGGGTCTTAGGAATGTATTTTGTCTTTCTGTCTAACAGAGTGGGAAAAATAGTAGCTATGAATCTATATAGTTATACAATATTAGGCTGCAGAGCTACAAATATATATGATGACTATATAAAAGCAAAAATCAGTTTGGCATCAGTGTTATGATCCTCTCTAATTACAGAGGAGCAAAGTGAGCTCTCTGTGGATTATGGATAGAATCCTGAGGCTCAAAATATTCCCTGAAACAAGATTAAAACCAAACAAGGTTAAATGTTGATACCAAAAAATTGATATATTTTATTTAACAGTAAAAGAGGCAAAGAGAAAGAAAGAGAAAGAAAGAACAACAAATAGAAAAAGGAGGAATGCAGGAAGAGAAATTGAGTAGAAACATATCGCTCCTCTGTGGGTCCCAACAACATCTCATTGATCCCCTCCATCTGGTCTTCTTGATGGTGAGGGTCCCCCACCGAAAAGCATAGAATCCAGTCAATTATTACACGTTTGGGCCAGGTGGGAAGGCCCAGGTACCTCCCCTGAGGGGGGGAAAGTTTGACACTGCCTCATGCAAGACTCTGGGTCAGTTGCATCACATGCAGTGTTCTGGTGCGGGATCTGGGGAACCCTTCAGGGGGGCCTTTGATGGGCCATTATACCCCCTCAGCTGCCTCTCACGTGAATGTCCCATAAATGTGGCTTTCCCAGGGTGAGGGGCCCCGCAGCTGAGCTAGTGTGTGCAGCAGAGGATGGGCGTTCACTGCCTCTGACCAGAGGCTATGCCACACACCCAAAACCTCTTGTCTTGGTTTGAAAGACAAGTGTCTGTTAAGGAAGGTGGGAACCTCCCTTAGAATAGAGAATATGACCCCCGCCTTTCTTCCGAATTATTATAACTTTGAAATCAAGGGCTTTCAGGCAAAGATATGGAAAAAGGTATAACAGTTCTTTACTAGCATCTATGACAAGGCAAACAAGCAACAACAACAGTAGCAACAACAAACAAAAACCAGAAAACCCGGTGGCAGCTTTCTCTCGGCTGCCAGGCACTTTCCCCTTTGGTGAAGTTACAGTCACAGCCAGCAGGGGCGCTGTTGGGCTCCCAGCCGGGCAGGGCAGGTGCGATGACTGCCGCACAGCTGCAGGGGGCGCTGTGGCGCAAGGTCAGCTCCCTGCCTCATGTAGATAATGGCGGACGGGCTGGACAGCAAGATAGGGTGCAGGGAGTTCAAAAGCAGCAAACTGGAACAGCAGGGCTGGCCGGGGTAGCAAGCGAAAGGTGGTACAAACTCCGCAGTTGTGGCAGAATCCGCACTGCGTTCCGGCAGGCAGGGGCATGAGGCAGTGACAGCCGGGCCCCTCTGCAGCAGCTGTGAACGCAGCCAGGGAGATGCATGCTCCAGGAAGGGGAAGAGGGTCAGAATCCCGTGCTTTTTTCCCAAACGAAAGCTCACACAGCAAGGAAGATAAGGTAGTGCAGAGCCGGACTTTCCACAGTCGCAGCAAAAGGAAGACAGCAGCTTCACTACTCCCTCTCCGAATGTCCAGCAGGCAAGTGAAGTTACCCGCGACCGGGTGCTCCCCTCCCCTCACCACACCCCGGCCACATCTTTTGTCTCTTAAGTATCTGGTCGTTGATTTCCTAGCAACAAAATAGTGGAAATCCCCCAAACTCCCACACCTCTCCTCCCCCCTGGGTTGGGGGGAAGTCTCTGCAAACCTGGCAGCAGATAAGCCTGGGGCTATGGCCTCCACCCCGAAGCTGCTGAGCTTGATCCTTCTGTGGAAGTATTCTCCCCCAGACCAGACCTGAGAATAGTGTCACTTTTATCTCAAATCGACTTACAGTCCAGGGCCTCAGCCCAGGGGGCCCATTCAGGGCAGGGTGGTCTTCGGCACAGCTCTGTTGGTGCAGCCTCGCTATACATCCCTAATGGACAAAAATCCTTCATAAAAATGTTTAAGCCATAAACTATAAAATTTCAGTCTCTGACAGATCGTAACATGGTGGGATCCTCCCTTTGAGAGCTGATTTTTTGAACGTGATGCAGAGATGCTGCAAGGGAGAGGGAGGCACTTAAAGGGATGTGTCAAGTCCCCTACAATGGCTTCAGCTATGGCAGCATGGGGACTTGCACCACCACCACCTCTGCTGCAAGGAGACCCAGTGTTGGGCAAGTCACGTGCAGGCTGGACACAGCAGCTCAGAGGCCTGTGTGAATGGTGTCTTCACAGCATGCACAATTGGTTAAATCTGGCCTAAAAACAGAATTTACTGAGCTGAGTGTTATTCAGCTGCATATGATTTCCAGTCATATAGCAGCCTGTCAGAGCTGCTGTGAATGCACACTAAGGTTTCAGTCGAGAACTATTTAGCTGGCGTGTAGTGGTGAGAAAGGAGTAGTCAAATAGAAAACCCAAATCTATTTGCACTTCAACCATCCTTGTTTCTTTGAGCTTTTAGCCCTTCCACCAGCACAGCGCCCGTCAGTTCTGGCCTTGTGGATTCCCTTAATCTTATCAAGATAAAAGGGGGCAAAAGGAATCCTTTTGCCATTGAGCACAAGAAATCGCTAGTAATATTAATGACTTATGAGAAGTAATTTGTGTAACCACTCCTATCCTGGGGAATGTAATGAATATTCATTAATTTTACCTATAACACTGTGCCTTTGGAGGTACTGAGGTGTGTGTTTGGTGGAAACAATTCCCCCACACCTGGTGCATCGAATAAAGCAAATACCCACTTCTCTGACTTGGTCTCTGAAGTGTCTCTGAGCTCGATTGGGGCGAATCAAACTGACACCCCAGATGGGACCCTGACTCTGCTCGGCTGCCGGATCCAGGGGTAAGCAGACATCCCAGTTGCGACCCTGAATTTTCAGGGGGAGCTCAGCTGTCCTTTGGCTCACGGCAGGGGTAGAATAAGGACCATCTGTACCAAATTAAGGTATTTGCTACTTTTAAAATAAATGCCTGCAGGTCCGGGGTGCTAGGCCTCGAGGGTGGGTTGAGACTGGGTCTCCCGAAATTAGTCCCAGGCAAGGGGTTGGACCCCGCTGTCAAGTGTGAAAAACGAGTTTCACTTTCCTGTTGAAATTTAAAAGTTTAATAAAGGACAATAGGGGACAACAAACAATAAAGCAAAGAAACAGCGCTGGGTGCTTGGCCCTAAGCCAAGAAGCACACCTGCCATTGAGGAAGTCGTCTTAAATACTCTTTGTATTGCGTCAGCCTCATGCCTATTCATAAGCATTCATGCATATTCAAACTTTTCTCAAAACTATTTTGCATGTTCCAATAACTGTTTTGCATGGCTCCTCCTTGGTCCCGCCTTTTTAGAGCATGCGCTTTTTCGGCTGTGGTTTCTTCCAGTCTTGCTTATCGTCTCCCAGTTTGGGCTTGGGTCTGTAGTCCTTGCATCTGGTTATAGGCTGATAGTCAGGTATCAGTGGCAGGTCTTCTTTTTGGGTGTTATCCAGTCACGCAGGTAGTGTGGTTAGTAAAGGAAAGTCTTTTAAACTACTTTTATTAGTTATTTTACTACTATATCGAAATCTAGTTCATAACAGAAATTAAAACATTGGTTATATACCTCTATCTTTATGACAAGACTACTTCTGTAAAAAGAATAAAACCATACACACAATGAATATCTACAAAAAGCCAACACTATATTATTATGTATTTATCACACAAGAAAAGGTACTTTTAAAGAGTTGGACCCCGCTATAGTGAAAGGTACCTTTAAGTGGGTTGGACTCCACTGTACTACACCACCATACTGTGATTTTTGTTCCGTCTGTCATTATTTTGTTACTGTGTCAGTGGGAATGAGAAAAGTGAAGCGACTGGCCAAGAATGAATGAGTATAAATCAAATATAAACTGTTGGTTTGGAGTATCTAGAGGGGGGCAGATTGTATTATTGAAGGGAAAGATTTTAGCTGCTGAATTGAAAACACTCAGAACCCAACACCTTTCTAATATTGCTCCATTTGATTTTGCCTTTAAAATCCTGTGTTTTCTGTGTGGAAACAGTTGTGAAACTTAAACTTAGTGCACGTGTATTTGTGATAGATAAGGATTGATTCTCTAAATCGCAACAGGAAAACAGGGCCCCCACGGGCCAAAGACCTCCTGCTGGCATAAGCAGAACTTAAGCATCCTGTTTACACAAGGCTTATACAAAACTTGCAAGGTTTAGGAAGAAGGGCAGGCTGCGAACGTGACTACAACCTTTCGGAAGGCAGCAGAAGACCCTCTGTCAACAGCAACAGACTACGCAGACACAGCCTTATCTCCAGCAAATGACACGTAACCCGGAAAAAGGGACTGCATAAAACCTCGGCACACACAAACCTCTGCGCGGTGTGTCTTAGGCAGAGCGAAGGAGCATGCCTAGCCCGCCCAGCGCTGCTTTGACCTGTATCCGCTTGCTTGAATAAATTACAGATTACTGAATTGGAATTGTCTCTGATTGACTTATTGAGACCCAATTTATAACAACATGGTGCCGTGACTCGGATAGGGTCCCTTGCTGGAGACCCCTCACTGGGAGGCACCCTGTTGTTTCAACGGCCCTGCGGGGGTACTTGTCGCTGTTGAGCAGCTAGCAGAGTAATGAAGGCACCAGTTCTCAGTGGCAAGAAGGAATGACCTTTATTGTTTTGATTTCATCACATATATAGAGTTCTCAAAAGTCACCTAGATTGGTCAGTCAGAAGCCTTCCCCCAGGCCTGATTGGCCAGGCCTGCACTGTCCAAGTTCTGGGACACTGTTCCAACAACATCCAAACTTTATCTTTATTTATAAAACACAAGAAAATTTCTCATGGGAAAAACCTGTGCTAGCCACAGGTACTTCTCCGACACCCTAACCGACGAACCTAAATTCGGATACTGGTCAAAGGAAAACCCCATAATCTTTGTGCACGAAGCTCCGGACGAAGACGCAGGAAGCGTGAGTATGTGTTCAGATTAAGAGAACACAGGGTATCCGTTCGGTTGGGGTGGTTATCCCAGAGTGTGGTGTGTGAGACGCCAAAGGCTTGGCGAAGTGAATGTGGACTCCCTTGTAGTGCGGTTCCCACATCCCGTGAGGGACTGGGCCACGACCGGGAGGACGCGAGTGTGTGTGTGACTGAAGACACTCTGGAAGATGGGTCAGAGGAAAAGCAAGCCCTCTGAATCCATGGGGGGGAGCCCCAGACAAAACTCCTGGATATCCCGCCTGATAGTCCCTTAGGGGTTTTGATTAAATATTGGGCGGATGACCCCTGTACGAGGGGTAAGAGTAAAAGTAAAATGATAAATTATTGCATAGTAGTTTGGGGAGGAAAACAGATACAGACCGACCCTTTGTACTGACCAGTATTTGGGTCGTTTGAGGATTTTATGTGTCAAGCTTTAAATTTGTATGTAAATTCCAAACAACCTTTTAACCAGAAAGAAAGTGATTATGCTGCCCTTTGGATTACCCCGATATCAGGGGCAGGACTTTTTGTGTTAAAACAAAAGATCCTAAGAAAAGGAATTCAGAGGAAATGCCCCCTCCATATGTACCTCCAGCACCAACTCCGGCGCCACCTCCGAATGCACCAACAGCCCCGTTATTACCTCAAGATGACACTAATCAGTCATCTGAGGATGAGGAGCCTGCTCAGCCTAGTAGACGCATCACACGCAGCAGGGCGCGTAATGGTCTATATCCACTCAGAGAGGTTGGCATGGGGATGGTAAACCAACCAGGGGGAGGTCAGGCACCTGGTATAGGGTACATAGCAGTTCCCTTAAATTCAGGGGACGTAAGAGAATTTAAGGAAATGGGTCACTTTCTAGAAGATCCATTGGGAGTTGCTAAGAGAGTAGATCAATTCCTAGGTCCTAACATTTATACCTGGGATGAACTCCAGTCTATTTTGGGGATTCTCTTTACGGCAGAAGAAAGAAGGATGATTAGAACAGCCGGTATGAGAATTTGGGAAAATAACCATCCTCAGGGCCCAATTGGGGATGTGACGTGGCCATTACAGCGGCCCAATTGGAATAATCAAGACCAAACAATCAGGCACACATGCAGGACTTGCAGACGATCATAGTCCAAGGCATTAAAAAATCAGTCCCTAGGGGACAAAATATGACTAAGGCCTTTAATGAACAGTAAAACAAAATGACAAATTCGACAATTACTGGGATTATTTAGCTATTGTAGACAATGGATTGAGAATTACAGCCAAAAAGTCAAATTCCTATATGAAAAAATTGGCCCATGATGGACTCCTTAAATGGTCTCCAGCAGATGAGGAAAGATTTCAGGCTCTAAAAAAAAAAAAAAAAAAAGAATTGGTCAATGCACCCGTGTTAAGCTTGCCTGATATCCACAAGCCGTTCCATTTATTTGTGAATACCGAAGAGGGGACTGCATTTGGTATTTTGGCTCAGGACTGGGCCAGTAGTAAAAAGCCTGTGGCCTATTTATCTAAATTGTTAGACTCCCATTAGTAAGGGATGGCCTACTTGTCTCCAAGTAGTAGCTGCAGCATCACTAATGGTAGAGGAAGCCCTCAAAATAACCTTTGGAGGAGAACTGCGAGTTGTCTCCCCTCATGATATCTGGAGTATTTTATCCCAAAAGGCAGATAAATGGATCACAGATGCCAGATTGCTTAAATACGAAGGAATTCTGGTTGCGTCTCCTAAATTAACTTTAGAAACCACCTCGGTACAAAATCCGGCCCAATTTTTGTATGGGGTACCCGACGGCAATGTGCTATTACATGATTGCCTCCAAACCATAGAAGAACAAACAAAGATTAGGCCTGACCTAGAAGATGAAGAATTAGAAGACGGCATTAAATTATTTGTGGACGGGTCCTCATGGGTAGTAGAGGGTAAACGTAAGTCCGACTATGCCATCATTGACGGACAAACCATGGAAGTACTCCAATCAGGTCCCTTAAACCCAAGTTGGTCAGCTCAGGCATGTGAACTTTATGCTGTATTACGAGCCTTACAAATAATTGGAAAAGACATAAGGACCATCTACACTGACTCCAAATATGCATTTGGAGTGGTACATACATTTGGAAAAATTTGGGAAGAAAGGGGCCTAATAACCTCCCAGGGTAAGGGACTAGTGCATGAGAGGCTCATTAAAGAAATCTTAAAGGCACTCCGACAACCAACTAAATTGGCTGTAGTACATGTTAAAGGGCACCAAAAAGGGTTAAGTTTAACTACAAGAGGCAATAACCTAGCAAATGAGGAAGCAAAACAAGCTGCTTTGCTTTCTCTCCACGAGAAACACCCACACGAGCTTTGTGCAACATGTAAAGATGATTTAGAGAAATTCCCGTGCTTTGCTTGCTGGAAAGATTTTGGGTGCGATGGTCTGGTTTGCACATGCGATAATCCCCATAAGGAATGGTGTTATGTACATGAAGAAGAGGGTCAAACCCAGAGACCTCAGTTGTTATGCTTTTCTACGCTAGAGGAGCAAAAGCTTAGACAAACAGGGGTGACACAGAATTCAGAAAAGAAGTGGGTCCTTGCAGATGGGAGGGAAGTACTACCAAAAGCTATGGCTCTGCGGGTTTTGCGGAGATTACATGAAAAGACTCATTGGGGAATACAAGCCTTAGTAGATCACTTTGCTAATAAATATATGTGCATAAAGATATATAATCTGGCCAAACAAGTAACCATGGGATGTGTAACCTGCCAGAAAGTAAATAAACAATTGCCTGGGAGATGGGAATTGGCACATAGACCGTTCTCACATGTTCAAATAGACTTCACAGAATTACCTGCAGTAGGAAGACACAAATATTTACTAGTAATGGTAGACTGTTGGAAAACGTAGTTTTCCAGCAAAACTCATGCTAACTGAACAGGGCTGAGCAAGGCTTCAGTATTCCCAGGCCTCAGTGAAATTCCGACAAGCTGCAGTGGTTTTGTTTGCCTGAGAATGTTCTGTGAGAAGAATGCCATGAGAAAGATTAGGAGTCAGGAGTGTTATGAGAAAAGAATAAGGGAGTTAGCAGGAGGATCCCTGAATGTGTGAGAACAGCTGCAGTTGTGTGTGTGTATCTATAATTAGAAACTTCTGTAACAGTATATAAGTCTCTCGTTTGGTGAAATAAAATGGAGCTTACTTTATATCTCATATTGAGAGTGCCGTGAGTTTTCCCTCCCGCTGCATCTCGTTAAATGGTGACCCCGATGTGATACAGAGCGAGCAGGATTTACAACCGACGACTACGGACCCTGACAGCGGAGTTTTACGACCCTGCTTCTGAGAGCGGCGGGAACGGAGAGGTGCTGGGGAGTGCAGCCTCAGCGTGTCAAGTCTTCGCCCGAATTGGGGAAGGTCGGAAGACACAGGCCAAATGGGACCTGCCTACCGTGAGGGGCTATACTTCGGTGAACTGCACAACTCTGGCAATTGCGAGCCTCGATCGAGTGCTTAGACGGTGTTGACCAGGACCCTGAAAACCAGCTGGACCAAAAATGGAATCAGAGGTAGCCCAAATTTTATTGTTATGCTTTTTAGAAAAGCACGGACTCGGTAAAACTGCCCTATCACACTTAATGGGTCTGATAGTGGTAGGACAAGCTTATGGATTTTTTACAAATCCTATTACAGTATTCAGTGTAACAGAATGGTTGAATTATGGAGCTGTTTTGCTTTTGGACTGTGATAAAATTGCAAGAAAGCTTGGCAAACCATGGAGTAAAGTTGTAGCCTGCTTACAAATACACGCCACAGAGCAAAACCTTACGTGGCTCACGGCGCAGGACATAGTACCCGCATTAAGCAGAGAAAAGCCTGTGAATTACTGTGCCGCTTTTGATATGTGTAATACTTCGGCAGCCGCGGCACAGCCAGGGAAACCCCCCCCTGCCAGGGAGGGGGGGGGAGAGACTGCTGGTAGCCGAGAATTCAGTGTTGCTCGATTGGATGAAAAGTCTGTTCCTGTCTCAATATATCACAGAGTATGGTAATGTTACAACGAAAAACATCTTAGTTGCTTTGTTTGAGAGAGTCACTGTTGGACTTTTGCCAGAACAACTGAATATTTTGTTAGAACGAGCTCCGATATCGCGGGTAAAGAAACAGAGTAACCAGAAATCATCCCGATGTTACCGATGTGGGAGTGAGAGACATGCGGAAAAACTGCAATGAAAAAGCTTGGTGTTCCCACTGTAACAAAGATACTCACAGCACAGAAGCTTGCAGAAACAAAAAGAACAAACAGAGGGTGACCAGTGACCCGGGAGCGGTGGCGGCCCCTACCCTGCAGCACGCCACACAAAGGAAACCTGTGCGGAAGTTGCTCCAACCGTGGCTTCCGGCCGAATGACAACCAGAGCGGAAGTCCCAGAGGGTGCCCCGGTAGGCGGAGTCGCGAGCCATCCACGCCTCCTTCACTGCCCCAACTGTGACGTCTGTGATGAAACCCTAAACTCTACACCTCCCCAAGAATGAGGAAATAATTGACAGCTTCAGCAACGAACCAGAACTAACCAACAGCGTTGCCAGCAGAAACAGTCTGAGCAGAATGGAGCAGATCGGCTCTTCCTTCAGCCTGGCTGCACTGACACCGAGGCCAAAACCTATTTCCAGCAATATACTAATAAAGAAGCATTGTAACAAGATATTATCCTGATGAAAAAATAATAACACCTTGAATACTAAAAGCTTTAAACGAAAGTTGAATTTTGCTAAAGCATTTGTGTGTATGTGTGAATGTTGTAGGCCTACTGAGAGTGTGTTAATGCTTTAATGTGTAAATGAAGGCTGTGATTGATGAGAATGTGATTTTGATTTCCTGAGAGTTTTAATGTGTGAATGAAAACCTGTGAGTGAAGTTATACTGAATAGTTTAAATTACCTGTTAAGTATCTTTAGTTAAGCATAGATTCTGTTAAAGTTAAGTAATAGTAAATTTAAATTCTATTAAGTTGTAAGTTCTGTTAAAGTTAAGATTCTGTTAAGTAATATTAAGTAATGTTAATTTTAAATTCTATTAAGTTTTAAATTTTAGAGTTAAGTTGTTAAGGTAATATCAATTTTAAATTTCATTATAGTTAAGTTCTAATTGTTAGTTTAAAATAAGATTTATTAAGATTAAGCTTTATTCATTTTTAGTGATATTAATTTTAAGTTTTAAATTTGTTAGTTTATATTATTATTCACAAAAGCCTTTGCAGTTTTATCTTTTTAGTTAAAGTTAAGTAATAATATCTACTATTTTCAAATATTTCATCTCACCTTATATAGCTATCTACAAAAGTGGTAACATGTTAAGATACTCTCCTTATTGATATTAATTAAAGCTTGTTTATAAGATGTTCTGAGAAAACCCTTCCACTTAGCACCTAAGCTCTGGCCAAGCTTTGGTTCTAACTGGCTGGGAAACATGCCATGAGTCTCAAAGTATTCTGCATCAAAATGTAATCAAATAATTTTCATTTACCAAATTGAGTTTATAAAAGCTAAACCTTCTTCCAAGTAAACTTAGAGTCCTTGTCCGGAAAAGGTTCTCTAAGTTTTACCTGTGAAGTGAATGTTTTCAGTAATGATAATTTCTAGACCATGGCAACATATCTAACTAGTGAAATTTCCTTAAGTAAATTTATAGCAATTCTAATAATAACAATAACTTATAGCAAAATAATCTGACAACAGACAATGTCTGTTCTCACAAGAGAAACAGGGGAATTGTTGGAAAACGTAGTTTTCCAGCAAAACTCATGCTAACTGAACAGGGCTGAGCAAGGCTTCAGTATTCCCAGGCCTCAGTGAAATTCCGACAAGCTGCAGTGGTTTTGTTTGCCTGAGAATGTTCTGTGAGAAGAATGCCATGAGAAAGATTAGGAGTCAGGAGTGTTATGAGAAAAGAATAAGGGAGTTAGCAGGAGGATCCCTGAATGTGTGAGAACAGCTGCAGTTGTGTGTGTGTATCTATAATTAGAAACTTCTGTAACAGTATATAAGTCTCTCGTTTGGTGAAATAAAATGGAGCTTACTTTATATCTCATATTGAGAGTGCCGTGAGTTTTCCCTCCCACTGCATCTCGTTAGTAGACCACTTAACCCATTTTGTGGAAGCCGTTTAAACAACACGAGCTACTGCACAAACAGTTGCCAAGGTATTGTTAGAACAAATTATTCCACGATATGGTCTCATTGAAACTATGGACTCAGACCAAGGACCCCATTTCGTGTCCAAGGTAGCAAAAGCTGTGGCAGACGCTCTAGGTATCAATTGGGAATATCACACCCCTTGGCATCCACAAAGTTCGGGAAAAGTAGAACGTATGAATGGGGAAATTAAGAAACACTTGACTAAATTAATGCTTAAAACAAAAATGAGTTGGGTTAAATGTTTACCGTTAGCTCTATTAAATATTAGGACACAACCCCGTACAGATATAAGACTTTCTCCCTGTGTTGGTTTGAAAACAAACCAGTGGGAGATCACAAGTCAAGACTGAAATTAAAAATAAGTGAAATAATACAAGGAAAAAGCACTGACAAAGTCAGATATAACCTAACACCCTGTTAGGGTGGTGGTAGCAGTCCGACTGAAGTAGTCCAGTTGAAGCGGTGATCCTGTGAAAGTCTAGTCTCCAGCTGAAGATCCAGTGTAGCTCTCGTCCTCTGGGAACCCAGTAGACAGGGCTAGCTCAGGCAGTTCCAAGGCCAGGTTATATCCACGTGGGAACACCTGGTTCCTCCCTCCTGGGCAGAGCATCCCACAATGGGATGAGATAAGTCCATGAGTCACACAGTGGGTCCCTGATGGCCCATTGCCTGTCATCCGGAGTGGGTCATTAGCAGGTGATAGCAGCTAACGGCCCACAGCTGGTGGTAATAGAATACTTAACTACATCTATATTGCAACCTAGGACATTATCCACCCCTTATTCTATTACCATCTACAGAGTTCTCACTCAAGATAAGGTCTCCTTGTGGTACACAACGGGTTTCCCCATCTGCCTGCATCACCCACCAAGTATAACCAGGTCTTTGGGCAAAAACCACTCCACGGATGGGTTTGCCTTTCCCTGAGGTGGAACTAATCCAAACAGTCTTTCCTAAAAAACCTCTTACGTGTACCACAGGGACTTTATCTCCATCCACTGTGTGCAAAGGTTCGGACTCGGCAGGACCGGCTCGATTGATAGAACCCCTTGTGTTAACCATCCAGGTGGCCTTTGCTAAGTTCAGTTCCCAATTTTTGAAGGCTCCCCCGCCAAGTGCCTTCAAAGTTGTCTTAAGTAGTCCATTGCACCGTTCAACTTTCCCGGCAGCTGGTGCATGATAGGGGATATGGTATATCCATTCAATTCCGTGTTCTCTAGCCCAGGTGCTTATGAGGCCATTCTTGAAATGGGTTCCATTGTCAGACTCGATTCTCTCAGGGGTACCATGTCTCCACAGGACTTGCTTTTCCAGACCCAAGATGGTGTTCTGGGCAGTAGCATGAGGCACAGGGTAGGTCTCTAACCATCCCGTGGTTGCTTCCACCATGGTCAACACGTAGCGCTTTCCTTGGCGGGTTTGGGGAAGTGTGATGTAGTCAACTTGCCATACTTCCCCATACCTGTACTTTGACCATCGTCCACCATACCACAGAGGCTTCACCCGCTTGGCCTGTTTGATTGCAGCGCAAGTCTCACAGCTGTGGATGACCTGTGAGATGTTGTCCATGGTCAAGTCCACCCCTCGGTCACGAGCCCACCTGTACGTTGCATCTCTCCCTTGATGACCAGAGGCATCATGGGCCCAACGAGCTAGAAATAATTCTCCTTTGTGCTGCCAGTCCAGATCCACCTGTGACACTTCCACCTTGGCAGCTCGGTCCACCTGCGCGTTGTTACGATGCTCTTCATTAGCCCGACTCTTAGGTACATGTGCATCCACGTGTCGAACTTTCACGGTCAGCTTTTCTGCCCGGGTGGCAATGTCCTGCCAAATCTCAGCGGCCCAGATGGGTTTTCCTCTGCGCTGCCAGTTAGCCTTTCTCCAGCGATCTAACCATCCCCACAGTGCATTGGCTACCATCCAGGAGTCGGTGTAGAGATAGAGCCTTGGCCATTTCTCTCGTTCAGCAATATCCAAAGCCAGTTGGATGGCTTTAAGCTCTGCGACCTGACTCAATCCACCTTGTCCCTCGGTAGCCTGTACAGCTTGTCGTGTGGGGCTCCATACTGCAGCTTTCCATTTCCGATCTGCGCCTACAATTCGGCAGGAACCATCGGTGAAGAGGGCATAGCGTCTTTCACTCTCTGGCAGCTCGTTATACGGGGGTGCTTCCTCGGCACGTGCTACTTGCTCCTCTGCTTCTTCTGAAGATAATTTAAAAGTCTCACCTTCAGGCCAGTTTGTTATGATTTCCAGAATCCCAGGGCGATTCGGGTTTCCAATACGGGCACGCTGTGTGATGAGGGCAATCCATTTGCTCCATGTGGCATCAGTGGCATGGTGGGTAGAGGGAACCCTTCCCTTGAACATCCACCCCAGCACTGGCAGTCGGGGTGCAAGGAGAAGTTGTGTTTCTGTGCCGATCACCTCTGAGGCAGCTTGGACTCCTTCGTAGGCTGCCAAGATTTCTTTCTCGGTGGGAGTGTAGTTGACTTCAGACCCTCTGTAACTTCGACTCCAGAATCCCAGTGGTCGGCCTTGGGTCTCACCAGGCACCTTCTGCCAAAGGCTCCAGGACAGACCATGGCTCCCAGCTGCAGAGTAAAGCACATTCTTTACCTCTGGTCCTGTCCTGACTGGGCCAAGGGCTACCGCATGAGCGATCTCCTGTTTGATCTGGGTGAAGGCTTGCTGCTGTTCAGGGCCCCAGTGGAAATCGTTCTTCTTGCGGGTTATGAGGTAGAGAGGACTCACAATCTGGCTGTACTCAGGGATGTGCATTCTCCAAAAACCTATGGCGCCTAGGAAAGCTTGCGTCTCTTTCTTGTTGGTTGGTGGAGACATCGCGATGATCTTATTGATTACCTCAGAAGGAATCTGACGCCGTCTGTCTTGCCACTTTACTCCCAGGAACTGGATCTCTCGGGCAGGTCCCTTGACTTTACTCTTCTTGATGGCGAAACCGGCTTCCAGGAGAATTCTGATGATTTTCTCTCCTTTCCCAAATACTTCCGTTGCTGTGTCTCCCCACACAATGATGTCATCAATATACTGCAGATGTTCTGGAGCCTCACCCTTTTCCAGTGCAGCCTGGATCAGTCCATGGCAGATGGTGGGACTGTGCTTCCACCCCTGGGGCAGTCGGTTCAACGTGTACTGCACACCTCTCCAGGTGAAAGCAAACTGAGGCCTGCACTCTGCTGCCAGAGGAATGGAGAAAAAGGCATTGGCAATATCAATGGTCGCATACCACTTTGCTGCCTTGGATTCCAGCTCGTACTGAAGTTCCAACATGTCCGGTACAGCAGCACTCAGTGGTGGTGTGACTTCATTCAGGCCACGGTAATCCACCGTCAGTCTCCATTCTTCACTGGACTTACGCACCGGCCATATAGGGCTGTTAAAGGGTGAGTGAGCCTTGCTGACCACCCCTTGGCTCTCCAGATCTCGAATCATCTTATGGATGGGGGCCACAGAGTCTCTGTCAGTGCGGTATTGCCGGCGATGCACTGTTGCTGTAGCAATTGGTACCCGCTGTTCTTCAATTCTCAGTAGTCCTACAGCAGACGGGTTATCTGAGAGACCAGGCAGGCTATTCAGTTGTCTTATGTCTTCTGTCTCTACGGCTGCTATCCCAAAAGCCCAGCGATGTCCCTTTGGGTCCTTGAAATATCCACTCCTGAGATAATCTATGCCGAGGATGCAAGGGGCGTCTGGACCAGTCACAATGGGGTGTTTCTGCCACTCATTCCCAGTTAAACTCACTTCAGCTTCCAGTACAGTCAGCTGCTGGGATCCTCCTGTCACCCCAGAAATAGAAATGGATTCGGTCCCCACATACCTGGATGGCAGCAGGGTGCACTGAGCGCCGGTGTCAACCAAAGCCGTGTATCTTTGTGGGTCAGACGTGCCAGGCCATCGGATCCACACAGTCCAATAGATCCGATTATCCCTTTCCTCTACCTGGCTAGAGGCAGGGCTCCTCTAATCCTGTTTTTGGTGCACGATGTTCTTCTGTAAATGTGTTCCTGAGGTTCCTTCAAGAGTATCAGTCATATTATCATTTCCATTCTGTCGGGGGTTCTGTCCACAAGAGACTGGGGCAGTGTTGTACCTAGACGAGCTTCTTGAGGTGGATGTTTCTGTTTTCAATTCACGTACCTGGGCTGCTAAGGTGGAGGTGGGTTTCCTATCCCACTTCCTCATGTCTTCCCCATGCTCTTGAAGGAAAAACCAGAGGTCACGTCGTGGAGTTTGTTTTCTTTCCCTGACTGGAGTACGTCTGCTCCTGATGGCAGAGACTCGGGTTGGTTTTGGTGTGGCATGGAAAAATCTTTCTGTGAGCTCTTTCCTTAGTTTCTGATGGCTCTCTTCAATCAATCTCCGGACTTGCTCGGCCAGGTTTGTTTCTACCGATGAGACCTGGGTGCATAGTGGGGCGGTGACAGTGTCCTCATAAATTCTCAGTTTGTTTGCTAACACGCCCACCTGGTCTTCGCCTTCCCTCCACTGCAATGTTGCCAGGTAACGAGAGTATATCTCTGGTCCGAGCCGCGCGAATCTTAGCCACATTTGTGAAGTGCACCGGACATTATCTGGGCTCTTGGGGAATCTCTCGTTGTCTGAGAAAATGATCTCTAGCACGGCCAATTCCCTCAGGCATTGGATACCTTGTTCTATTGTGTTCCATTTCCTTTGGTGCATCTGGAGGTCTTCTTTGCACAGGTATCTGTCCCGTACACTCAGCAGCAATCGCCGCCAGAGGCTGAGAGTTTCCTGGGTTTTCCCAATCCCCTGGTCAATAACCACATCCTGAGACAGGGATCCCAGTTGCCTGGCCTCACTTCCATCCAGAATAGTGTCATTAGCTGCGGCGTCCCAGATACGGAGCAGCCAGGTCAAGATGGACTCATTCGCCTGCCGGGTGAATTCCCTCCGTAGGTCACGCAGCTCCCCCAGGGATAGAGAGCGCGTGATGATCTCTGGCTCTGTCTCTTCTGCTTGGTGAGATGGTCCTGCCGCATCCTCATCAGTCGCTATGCGGACTGACTTGCTCTTGGATTTCTTTTTCTGGACAGGGGCAACCGCTACTGGCTTTGGCTGTTCTGATTCGGCAATGGTCTGTGTTGAGACATTGACTGCTCCTTTGGTTCTTTTCCTCTTGCCTGCTGACTTGCTTCGTTTCTCCTCCTCAAGAAGACAAAGTATTGTTGTGTTCTTCAGCATGAGGTAAACGGTGCTGGTCAAAGAAAACAGAACTAACAAAAAGATTATGCCATCCCTAGCATCCAGAGAGAACTCAATATTGTCAAAAATGGCTGTGCCTGACCTGAAAGGCTGGAAGAAACCGCTCTCTCCTCCTAGCCCCAGAGGGTGGGTGCGATTGCTGATGAGATCCCAGACGAAGCAGCTCAGGTTAGGCCAGGCAGACAAAGTCGAGTATATATAACGAATGGTGTTCATCGCCTCACAGGTAACCATGCAATAGGCATAATAAACCGATAGAGCAATTCTCATGCCATTCCCTGGTCGCAACAGGAGCAATACGACAGGCAGATAGTATCCCATTTGAGGAAAAATATAGAGAGCGAGATACAGTACCCATATAGATAGGCTGAGCATCATGGTGATAGGATTTCTGAGTTTCCCCAGGTCGTGCCCCACATTGGGCGCCAAAATATGTGTTGGTTTGAAAACAAACCAGTGGGAGATCACAAGTCAAGATTGAAATTAAAAATAAGTGAAATAATACAAGGAAAAAGCACTGACAAAGTCAGATATAACCTAACACCCTGTTAGGGTGGTGGTAGCAGTCCGACTGAAGTAGTCCAGTTGAAGCGGTGATCCTGTGAAGGTCTAGTCTCCAGCTGAAGATCCAGCGTAGCTCTCGTCCTCTGGGAACCCAGTAGACAGGGCTAGCTCAGGCAGTTCCAAGGCCAGGTTATATCCACGTGGGAACACCTGGTTCCTCCCTCCTGGGCAGAGCATCCCACAATGGGATGAGATAAGTCCATGAGTCACACGGTGGGTCCCTGATGGCCCATTGCCTGTCATGCGGGGTGGGTCATTAGCAGCTGATAATAGCTAACGGATGGCCCATTGCCTGTCATCCGGAGTGGGTCATTAGCAGGTGATAGCAGCTTATGGCCCACAGCTGGTGGTAATAGAATACTTAACTACATCTATATTGCAACCTAGGACACTCCCTATGAAATGTTATATGGAATGCCCTTTGATTTAGAAATTCCTGGAGATCATCCCGCTGTATCAGACACTCACTTACAAACTTACATTACACACCTGGCGGGGAGACGGGACAAGCTGAGACAAAAGGGGTTAGCTGTCCAAAGACCACCTCTCTGGATGCCGATACATGCATATCAGCCTGGAGATGAAGTTTTAATAAAATCCTGGAAAGAGGCATCTTTAACCCCTCAATGGGAAGGTCCCTATGTTGTGTTACTTACCACAGAATCCGCAGTCCGGACCACCGAAAAGGGTTGGACTCACGCCAGCCAAGTAAAGAAGTTCAACAGAGACCCCTTGTAGAAAGTCGTGGAACGCCCCGAGGAATTGAAGATAAGACTTAAGAGACTGTAATTTCTAGTGCATGAACCCTGTTACTGTACACCTGAAATACCCCATTAGAGTTTTCCCTAAGTATGATTTACCCTATGATTGCTATGCTTGGGACCATGTGGTCAAATGTAATACCCCTAATTGTAATTGCTATCCCTTTGTATGTTTTGTATGCAAAGTATGTAGAGAAAAGTGGTGGACCCATTGCACCAGGGGAAGGCCTCCTATGGGGGTCTGCCCAACCTGCTATAAGGCAGAACATAAGCAAACCGAGCATTTGTTACGATTGGCTGTTAAATTGGGGAGATTACGACAGGGGACGCCCGAATGGTGGGATATTTACCACCATGGGATTTGCCCTGAATTTTATTGTTACCACTCCAATGAACCTAGGCCTATGGTGGCAGAAATCATTGGAGGAGACTGTATAAAAAAAAAAAAAGTGGCTCACTTACCCTGCCATGGTCCAGTGGTTAAACATAAAAACTGGGACAGTTATAAAAACAGATCATTTACCCCGGAGCCCCTGCGAGGAATATCCTTGCTGCCGAGAAGATGGTGACCCCCGTGGCTCGCGGCAACCGAGTCGACGGGCGAGGCAGAGGGATCGAACCTGGGAGAGTAAAGACAGTCCGTGGGACTATGAAAAGATCTGGACTGAGCTGCCCCAAGTCTTGGAAGGACTTTAAAAGGGTTCAAGAGCCCAAGCAGCAAAGTGGGTATCAAATACAGGTAAGAAGTACACGTTCAGCCATGGGACCATCACTTACACGATGTATATATATGTGTAGCTTAATTTTGTTAAAATGTATCATGAGTAGCACTAGCCATCATCCTCATGAACCGTTTAAATGGTCTCTGATCTGATGAGAAGATCAACACATCATACAAACACAAACTACTGTGGGAAACCCATCTTTTCAGATCCCAGTCGGGTCATTAGGACCATACTAGTATCTGAATTGTACTACAGATTACTATATGTGCCCAAGTTCAAATCCTGGTCTTGGGTACTGTAATCAACCAACAGCTTATTATTGTGCACATTGGGAGTGTGTAACTGTAGCAGGAAGTTGGACTCCTAGGAACAGTGACAAACATATTTCCACAGGATGGTATCCTCAAGGGTGTACATCACCTACTAAGTACAATTATATTGACACTGGGAACTCAAACCATAGCAACATTGCTAGCTTTAAGAGCTACTAGAGCCAGTACAGGTATAGCATCTCTTGTAAACAAAGAATTTACCGCTCTGAGGGTAGTATGTTGACCACACAGGGGTAGTGAGAGATGCTATGTCTGAACTCCGTAAAAGATTAGAAAAACGCAAAAGAGAAAGAGAAAACACCCGGAATTGGTATGAAAGCTGGTTCAATACATGCCCGCGGCTTACAACCATGTTATCTACCCTAGCGGGACCTCTGGTTGTACTAATATTGACACTTACATTTGGACCATGTATATTCAATCAACTTTTAAGTATAGTTAAAAGAAGATTGGAAGCAGCACACCTAATGCTAGCTAAGGCTAAACTAGAGATAATACCCGATCAGCAAGAATATGATATGGCCGAAGGACTGATCCTTAGCACAGAGGCCTTAAAGCGATTTAGCGAACAAAATGGTATTAAAGAAAGGGGGGATTGTGATAGATAAGGATTGATTCTCTAAATCACAACAGGAAAACAGGGCCCCCACGGGCCAAAGACCTCCTGCTGGCATAAGCAGAACTTAAGCATCCTGTTTACACAAGGCTTATACAAAACTTGCAAGGTTTAGGAAGAAGGGCAGGCTGCGAACGTGACTACGACCTTTCGGAAGGCAGCGGAAGACCCTCTATCAACAGCAACAGACTACGCAGACACAGCCTTATCTCCAGCAAATGACACGTAACCCGGAAAAAGGGACTGCATAAAACCTCGGCACACACAAACCTCTGCGCGGTGTGTCTTAGGCAGAGCGAAGGAGCATGCCTAGCCCGCCCAGCGCTGCTTTGACCTGTATCCGCTTGCTTGAATAAATTACAAATTACTGAATTGGAATTGTCTCTGATTGACTTATTGAGACCCAATTTATAACATATTAATTGTGAAAGTGATATTGTCTATTTGCTCGAGTGCTTTTGAAATTTTTTGTGTGTGCACGTGTGTGCAAAATTTTACCTGTGTTAATTTGTATTTTTGCCGGCATATAAATTTATGCAGGGACATCCGCGAGATAAAAATAACTAATTGAATCTATAAGTACCTCTTTAGAACTCCTGTGTGTAGCTGCTGAAATATGGTTGTATAGAATGTTGTAGTAGAAAGAGCATGCAAGTAAATAGAGTAAAAAGAAGGAAGAGAGAAGTATTTCAAGACCCTCCCCCATCTTGCCTAAAATTTTGGCAGCTGACCCAGGGCAAGCTGCAATTCCCTGCATCCTCCCCTTTTGGAGCGGCAATAGCAAGCGCAGAGGTGCGGGGCTGGATGCACAGGCTGAGGGACTGTGGGGAGGTGCGGAGCCGAGGTGGAGCTGTGGAACAGCTGTGAGCTCAGCACCAGGCAGCCCCTGACCCTGCCAGCCCCTGGGGCAGGGCAGCTGTGGCCTCCCGGCCTCCGTGAGGCTGCGGGACACCCTGGTCACCTGTGGTGCTGCTAGCCTTGCCTGCTGAGAGTGTAGAAGGGGGAAGGGCTATGTTTGGATACTGCAGAGGGAATGTTTAGAAACGTAGATTGTCTGTTAAGAGTTCTGTCTGGGTCACCAGAATGACTTTGTAAGACAATGAGCACCCTCAGGCAGTAGTGTGGGTGGAGGCGGGAGGAAGGGCAGAAGCCCCTGAACAAACTGGTTAAAAAGATACTGCAAATGTATGTAAGAAAAGATAAAGAAAAGGCAAAGGCAAAAGTGATGCCAAAGGTATTACAGCCCCAAAAGAATAAACTGCGAAGCCCCCGGGGCAGAGGAGACAGAGCCAGCCACCAAGACATGGCAAAGGCATTCCCTCCTCAGCAAAAGAAAGCCCATCAGAGCAGCAGCTGATAAGAGATCAGACTGCTATCTGCAGGGCAGAGTCACTGAAAGCAGGAATGTCCGTAGAAACAACTGAATCCTCAAGAGGTTCAGTCCTCTCTGTATGGTTTGTTGTCATGGCAAGTAACTTTTGCAAAAGTGTTGTTCCCCATGCTTTGAAAATTTAGCAGCCACTTTTGGAGAACACGGTGGCCTGATGCTAATTTTGTGAGTTGCCAGATCCAGTGGCTGGCAGCTATTCATTGTCTCAGAATGTAGCCAGAGGCTGGCCGCACTGTCTGCAAAAGTTGTGCAGCCAAAGCTCTGATGGTAAATGAAGCCCGAAGGCTGACAATAGGAATATACCTAATAAGTTTCACACCAAGCAAAAGATTTATTAACTCAAAGAGCATCTGAGTAGATGACCAGCGCAGTTATTGTACCGTGAATCTTGTTTAGTAAAACAAGAGTATTTAAGAAAAAAAAAACCCCAAAAAACCAAAAAACAAGGGGTTTGACTCAGCCTCCTTGAAGAAGTTGAAAAAAACCTATGACTGCACAGCATTCAAGTGATAAATCTCCAGACCCGAGCTAGGGAAGATTCGCGAGGCACTCCCTGGTCTGGGGAGAAAATGTACTTAGTAGAAAGTCTTCAAAAGTACTAGAAGAGTAACAATTTAAAAGATACACTATCATTAATAAGTGAAACATTGCCTCTCACATGGTCAGCTCGAACAGCAGAGCTGTAAGTGCTTGTGAAATCCTGCAAAGTATATCGAGACAAAATAGTGAATATTTTTTACTAATTCTAAATATGCATATAGAGTAATACATGCATTTAAGAAATTATAAGAAAAAAAGGTTTATTAACTTCCAAGAGTAAAACATTAGTTCATTAAATCTTAATTTCTCACTTATTAAAAACTTGATTTGTATAAGAATTTCCAATAGAGTTGAAAGAGGCAAGAATTCATCCTTCTCCCCACTCTAACATGTGTTATCACTGTGCAAGTTTGTTTTAACATCCTTCAGTGTGTCCTCATCAGATAAAAAGCTGTGTGAGACAAGGAGCCACTCAAGTCACAGAAGCAAAAAGAACTGCTAACTTCTCTCATGACTGTGAGATCTACTGCCAGAGACTCCTCTCCAATGTGAAACTCCAGACAAAGAAGACACAAAAGAACAATATTGGACAATATAATATACAGTAAATCGGTTAAAAGCTGCAACGCCAAAATGAAACACATTAAATGGTTTTGCGTTTTGTATTTCCAGAACAGTGTTATTCACAGTCAGCTATCCTAGCAAAACCTTGTAATAATTATAATGGCAAGTATGGCTTCAGATGCAAAGGGGTAAGTAAGCCAGAAAAAAAAAGAGAAAGCTATATGGGCTTAAATCTAAATTTGTGAAATTGAAATATAACAATAACAAAATAATTTTATTTTTAAAATGAAAAGGTTTCAAAAGGATGACTGGCTATTCTACTAAGTATTTCTAACTGTTGCTGTTTAATGCATATTTGTTTGTCCAGTGTTTAAGAATGCTAAGCCCCACAAAAGGAAAATACTGCCTTTGAAAAACCGCTAAAAGTCATAGACCAATCTGCCAGGCTTTGGGCTCTGCAATTTAAAAGATAATTTTAAATTTAAAATAGCAGTTAAAAGTGCCATTTTTCAGTAGCACATTTGAAGTCCTAGAAAAAGCTCGCAAAATCATATAAAAGGATCCTAAACGTCTGTTGATTTATGTGAGTGGCTAATATTTGTGAGCATATTTTTTCTGTAAATTGAAAGATAATCTAGATTTACGGAGAGTAAAACAAAAGACTGAAAAAGAGAAAAAAGATAGCCTAATGAATCACAAGCAAAAATCTAACAATATGAGAGTCTTAGTTATCCTTTATGCTTTCCTCTTTCCTTTCTGCTCTTTGTGCTAGAAATTCTACCAAGGTGAAGAAGTACCCCATTTTACAAGCAAGAAAAGCTATCAGTGGTCCTGATCACTGCCTAGAGCCACGATGTGAGCTGCCAAAACTGGAAAAATTAACATCTCTGTGACAGTTCAAAATGCCAGTGTGTGTGGTGTGTGTGGGGAAGGGGCAGGTCAGGCCTTGCCCTGGTGAGACAGTGAACTGCCCCTTAACTCAGCCCCAGAGCATCCCAGCCCTACAGTGAAGTCCAGTCATGGACACAGCAGAGGCAGTGCTCCACAGAGCTCCAAGCCCAGCCCTATAGTGGAGCCAGCCATGCACACAGCAGAGGCAGTGCTCCATTCTCCCCATCCCTGACTCCAAAGAAACCTGCTAGGGGATGGAAGGCCCAAGAAAGCCAAAAGAATTAACATTCCTCTTAGAATTTCTATAGATTCTGTCTTTCTTCTTTTTCTTCAAAATAACTGCTCAACCAGTATCTCTCCACATTAGTGTTGTTCCTCAACTAACAAAGCTTACTCCGACTAATATATAAACCCACCAATTTTCACAGTTTTGCCAGGTAGTTTATACCCTGGCCCAAAGTAAGTAAACTAAAGAAGAATTTTTCTACCATTGTAGAGACCATAATGAATGCCACGGCAGATGCCATAAAAGCACAGCAAATCAAGATTAAGAGCATCTCACAATTAACTACAGATTTGCTGTATGCCAAAAGAGAAAGAGTATGTACAGTTATAAATACAAGCTGTTGCAATTATGTTAATCCTAACTTAAACAAATGTAAGTAATAGTTATTTGTTATTGCATTGTTATTTACTGTCTGCAATAGTAGTTATTGTTGTATGATATTATGTACTTGAAATTGCGATGCTTATATTCAATGGCAAAAGTACAAATTTAGATATGAAATAGAAAAAAGTACTTACTTTCATGACATACAAGATTTGTAAAGAATTACAAAATTACAAAAAGAAAAGGGGGGATTCAGAAAGGAGTAGTCAAATAGAAAACCCAAATCTATTTGCACTTCAACCATCCTTGTTTCTTTGAGCTTTTAGCCCTTCCACCAGCATGGCGCCCATCAGTTCCGGCCTTGTGGATTCCCTTAATCTTATCAAGATAAAAGGGGGCAAAAGGAATCCTTTTGCCATTGAGCACAAGAAATCACTAGTAATATTAATGACTTATGAGAAGCAATTTGTATAACCACTCCTATCCTGGGGAATGTAATGAATATTCATTAATTTTACCTATAACACTGTGCCTTTGGAGGTACTGGTGTGTGTGTTTGGTGGAAACAATTCCCCCACACCTGGTGCATCGAATAAAGCAAATACCCACTTCTCTGACTTGGTCTCTAAAGTGTCTCTGAGCTCGATTGGGGCGAATCAGTGGTAGGACAGAAGGTCCCTGACGTGTTAGCAACTCCTTCCATGAGTTGCTTTGGACTGCCATTCTCAGCTCACTACAAGATAAGAATTATGAAGATTTTGGCACTGAGGATCTGGATGTAAGAGACATATAATCTGTGCACTTGCAGCTCATCACAGTCTGAATATAGAATGGGCAATGAAAGTTACAGATTCAAAACCAGTGAAAACATAACAAAATTCATCATTGGTCTCAGGAACAATAAGCTTTTGGAAAGTCTTTCAAAAGAAAATGTAATAAATGGAATTACAGAATGACATAAATCAACAAAGGTAAAATCCTCAATTGCTATGAACAAGTATCTGAGATCATTTAAAAAGTCACTGGAAAGGGTATCAGTAAAAACCAGATTTAATATTAAGTGATAGCATGACAAAGTTCGTTGGCAAGGCTCACTCTACTACTTACTAGATGGTTAAGGCACATTAAAAAAAAAAAAAGCAACTAACAAAATCCAGTCAATCAGAACCGAAATAAACTGAGAACTATTTTTGCGTGTTTGTGTTTAGGTGCATATGACAAAAGGATGGAAAGGGCAAGGATAAAAAGGAACATGGCCTAAAAGCTTAACAGCACTCAACAGTATCTAAAAACTTATACCTTAAATGTAACAATCTGGCAAAGGAATAACACTTAACAACATTTAACTTACCTTATAACTTATATTAAACTTACTTACAGGCCAAACTCACTTAGATATCTAAGGTACGTAAACATCTAAGAGAGCAGCATTTCTCCCATATTTGCCATAGCATATGTGCATGTGTATGCACACAAAGAGTCAGTGCAGGTTACCTGTGCAAAATTCCCCTCGAAGGTAGTGAAATACTCCCTCTGGATGCCTTTGCATCTCCCGAACAGGTGAAAGGTTGAGCCTCAAGGAGTGGGGGTATTGGCTCAGGATTCATTGTCATTCAGTGATCCTCAAAGTATAGCAAATTTCAGAGTTCGCTGGCTCTGAGAGGCGTCCCACTGTCGTAGTTTGACCCTGGCTAAATGCCAGGCAGCTACGTCGTTTGCTCTCTCTATCTCTCCTGCTGTAGCTGTACAGGAGAAGAGGAAAAAAAAACTGGTAAACACACATTGGACTCATGAGTAGAGATAAGGAATTGGTGGGAGAGATGCACTGAAGGCAGAACAGGCTGGAAACTTAAAGTTGCAAAGTGATTTATTAACCTAACAGAGTCAGAGGATAAATGAGAAGTAAAATTAAGCTCTTAAGACACTGTTCCTTTAATCACCCCCCTCCCTCTTAAGACACCATTTCTCTACCCACCCCTCTCTCTCCTTCTAACAAACAACTCGGGTAGGGGCAGGGTACCGGGTATTTTTTTTAGTCCATTCATCACTGTCACCGAATCTGCGGGGAAAAGATACAAAAACTCTCCAACAACATTTTAATGTTAGAGAGTCAAGGCATTACTTTATTATTTGGCCAGGATGTTGTTCTGGCCAGGATGTACCACAGAAATCATTTCATCTACACACAGCCCGGGTGTGCAGAGAGAATCATTCCATGATACACAGCTTTTACTCTATTTTTCAGATATTTTATACAGTAAAAATACATAGGAAAGCATTGGGTCAGTGTTCATTGGTCTAAAGTTGAGCAAACTCTTAGTATTCAGTTTTCTATTGGATCTGAATCTCTTTGCCTCTGATGCTAATTAGATTCTTCATTCTTCAGTTTTTCTTATCAGTCCTTTTTCCGGCAAGGATGTCTTCAGCCCTGCTGGAGGTGGTCTGGGGTAGCCGTTTGTGATATCCATCATGTCTTGTTGATAACTACAAGGTCCTGGTGAATGTTCTGTTAAAAGTCTTTATCTTTCTGGTTATCTTCAGGGTCACTCCCAATCTGTTGGTATGCTGAGTTCACCAGACCTCATCTGGTGGAGTGATGCCCTGGAAGGAACCTAAAATTCCTTTTCCAGGGTAAAGACAAACAAAACCTTTGACTAAAGTTATACAAAATTTTTTTAACCTGATATATTTTCGATCATCACCACAATTCTTTTGCTACAAACAATGTTTCTCTGCTCACCCCTCTCCCTCTTAAGACACTGTTTGTCTGCTCACCCCCCTCCTTCCTTCTAACCAACAGAATGGGGAGGGGGGCAGGGTAAGAGGTGTTTTCTCTAGTCAGCCCATCAGGGAGAGGGATCCTCTACTTAGCCATGGCATCCCTCCCACGAGAGACAGTCCTCTGCAAACTTCTTTGGTGTGGGTCCAATCTCACGAGCAGCATCCCACCTGAATTTCTGCTGTAACATGAGTCTTTGTCCATAGGGTGCAGACTCCCTAGCTGAGGATAGCCTGCTCCATCCTAGAAGCAATACCTTTCTCTCTGTCCTACGTTACAATATAGGTGTATTTAAGTATTCTATTACCACCAGCTGTGGGGCATTAGCTGTTATCACCTGCTAATGACCCACCCCTGATAACAGACAATGGACCATCAAGACCCCACCACATGACTCATGGACTTATCCTATTGTGTGATGCTCCACCCAGGAGGGAGGAGCCAAGTATTACCACCTGGATATAACCTGGCCTTCGAACTACCTAAATTAGCCCTGTCCACTGGGTTCCCTGAGGACAAGAGCTACTACTGGATCTTCAGGTAGAGACCAAACCTTCCACAGGATCACTGCTTCAACTGAACTACTTCATTTGGACAGCTACCACCACCCTAACCAGGTGTCAGGTTGTATCTGACTTAGTGCTTTTCCTTGTATTATTTCGCTTATTTTTAATTTTTCCTATTAATTTTAATCTTGACTTGCGATCTCCCACTGGTTTGTTTTCAAACCAATGCACTCTCTCTTGCAAGGCCTTTGCAGCTTTAACTCTCTGTATGAGACTCCCATGGGATCACAGCTTCCTCCAGGCATCCACCTGCTCCTCTGGTGCGGGCACCTCCCCACGGGCTGTGGGTGGATTTTTGCACCCTTGTGGACTCCAGGGGCTATAGGGGGACCACCTGCTTTCCCATGGTCTCTACCACAGCTGGCAGAGGGTTTTCAGCTTTGCCGCCTGGAGCGCCTCTTCCCTCACCTTCTCCACTGACCTTGGTGTCTCCATGTTTTTTTCCCTCACATATTTTCACCTCCTCCTCTAGCTAAAAAGAAGTGTGTGACTACCTTGCTTTGATTTTTTCTTAAATGTGTTTTCACAGAGGTGTAACTAACATCTCAAATTGGCCCAAACTTGGCCAGTAGCATGTCCATCACCTTCAGAGCCATCAGAGATTGGCTCTACTGGACATAGTAAAAAACTTCTAGAATGTTCACACAGGACTCACAGGAGCCATCTTTGTGCTCCTCTCCACCCTTCAGATACTTTTCAGGCTTACTACAACAGCTTTTGTGGGGTTTAAAATTTCTCTTAGATGCTAAAGATACTTTGCTTGGCTCAGCAAAACCACCACACCCAGTCAGAGGGAGTTTGCTGGTTGCAGCCTGCTGCAGTCCTGAAGAGCTCAAAGGGTCTCATTTTGGACCACTGTTTATAGGGAGTGGGCTTTAGTTATAACAATGTTTCATCCTGGCTGCACTTTGGATTGGCAACTTTCTTTGAAAGTGTGAGAACAAGGATGTTCTGCCATTCTGGGAAGAAAAATATTTTTCATGGCTGTTCATAAAGAAAACAGGAGCTTGTTAGTCAGCAGCAGCTCCTGGGAGCAGACAGTGTTTCTGATAAGCTCAAGTGGAGCTGAACCCAGGTGCTGTTCATCAAGGCCCAGGCCTAACAAGGATTTCCCAGATCTCAGTGTGGCCTGAAAAGGTGGGGGATTGTTGGGGAAGATGAAATAGGAAAGCCTTATAGATATGATTACCTTGCAAAAGATGCTGAGAATATGGAAAATATGAGCGAGATTGAAATGAAGACAAGGTTCGAGTTGTAGACTAACTAGAGAACAATGGTATGGCCAAGGAAGGTAATCCCCCTTCTTGATAGAACAATGCCCTCTGCCCAGGCAGGTCCAAAGGTCCGAGCAGACCCTACCTGCCTGGTAGAAATCCCAAAAGGTAGTTTTTTTTAAGGTTTGAAACATGACCCCGTATGGTAATGTGATGATTCTTATAGGTTGTATGTAAATGCTGTAGGATTTGTAGTTTGTCTTAGATTGGTTAAAGAAGAATTGAATATTCAACAGAGAAGACAATTTATTGTATTGTAAACGGCAAATCGCTCTCTTTTTTCTCTCTCTCTCTCTCCCTTTCTGCTGGCCTGTTTAGAGCTGCGTCTTGCAGCTCGGCAGGCCTCTCACGCCCACACTATTTCGCAATAAACCCCCATGTTCTAAAACTCATCTTTAGAGATCTCTTGTTCCTATTTTTATCCCCATAACTAAACCCCACGGAGTCCTTCCTTACAGGGGATGCTCCACCACATCAATGCATTTTGTTGCTGCAAACTAGAAAATGTTCAAATCAAACCAATTTGGCTTGTATCTGTGCTCTTACACATTATCCTTCCCTTCTTTGATCTGATACCAGCCCTTCACCATTTTTTTTTTTTTTTTTTCTTCTATAGCTGGGATGAAACAGGTCCTCTTCAAAAAAAACAAAGAATCACAAAGTTTGACTGATTAATACTACTGGGCAGATTTTCCACAACTGAATTAAAACTAAACTAACAACAGAAGTCATATTCTTAATACTTGTGGTGGGTTAACCTTGGCTGGCTGCCAGACACCCACCAAGTCCCTCTCTCACTCCCTTTCCTCAACAAGCAAAGAAGAGAACATGAGATGGAAAAAGACAAGATCTCTTATCAATTACTGTAATGAGCAAAACAGATTCAACTTGGGGGAAAATTAATTGAATTTATTGACAATTAAAGATGGAGTAGGTTGGTGAGAAACAAAGCTGAAACTAGAACAGCTTTCCCCTCCCCCACCCACTTTGTTCCCAGGCTCAACTTCACTCCTTCATTCCTGACTCTTCTACCTCTTCCTCCCTGCTCTGAGTGGTGCAGGGGGGTGGGGAAGAAATTGGGGTTGATGACAATTCATTACACTTCATCTCCAGCATGGGTCCTTTCCATGGGATACAGTTCTTTCAGGAACAGACTGATCCAGCACGGGTCATCACAGGTCCTGCCAGGAGCCTGCTGATGGGCTTTCCACAGGCTGCAGCGTCCTTCTGGGCAAATCCACCTGCTGCAGTGTGGGGTCTTCAATGGGGGGCATGGTGGATATCTGCTCCACTGTGGACCTCCATAGGTGTAGCAGGATGTACCTGGAATGGGTAAAACAGCTCAAACTTTATCCTATTTACAAAGCTGTCAGTGGTGAATGGAGGAGTGCATACTCCTGCTTTTGTGGCTGAATAATGCTGAAATCTGTCTGACTCATCAACCCCAAAGTTAAACAACCTGATAGAAAGGTAAAGATGTGGTAGACCTGGAAAAGTACCTGATAAAGGAACAAACAGGTGATACTACTGATAACTTATATAAAGATGCTAAGGGGACACAGCTGGCCTGCAGACATCTGACTGACAGTCAATCACTATACTCTTGTCCTGGTTTCAGCTGGAGTAGAGCTAATTTCTTCTCAATAGCTGTTACAGTGCTATGTTTTGGATTTGGAATGAGAATGGTGTTGATAACACACCGATGTTTTGGGTTTTGCTAAGTCATATTTATCCTAAATCAATGAGGTTTTTTTTCTTTTCTAATTCTCTGCCAAAAATAAAACAACAAAAAAAACAAACCTGGGAGGGAGCATAGCTGGGACAGGTGACCAAAACAGACCAAAGGAATATTCCACACCATAGAACATCATGCCTCAACTATAAACTGAGGGGAGTTGCCCAGAAGAGGTGCCAATCTGGGTTCGGGAAGGGGGTCTGGCATTGGTGAGCAAGTGATGAGTAAGTGCATCACTTGGGGTTTTTTTTTTCTTTTTGTGAAAAATGAGGTCCACTCTCCTGTTAGGATTAAAAAGGTTTAATAAAAGACAATAGGGGACAGATATAAGCAGAAGTACAGTGCTGGGTGCTTGGCATTCAGCCAAAAAGCACACCTGGTATGAGACAGAGACACCCTTTACATACCCTTCAGCCTAATGCATATTCATAAACACTTGTGCATATTCAAATTTTTCTTCAAACTAGTTTGCATGTTCTAGGAACTGCTTAGTCTAGCTCCTCCTTGGATATGCCTTCTCAGAGCATGTGCAGTTCTCTTTAATTGATTCTGTTATCACTCCCAGACTGTAGTTTTTGCAGACGACAGGTGCTGATAGTTGGAATGTCAGTGGCAGGGTCCGTTCATTGGATGTTATCCAGTTCAAACAGACAGTTCAAGCATTGTAACAAAACTATAACAGCTATTTCACTACTACGTCTAAGTTCAGCCAGCACCAGAAAGAAAGACAGTCATCATTACACAGCAATTTTTCACAGCAAGGCTACCTTTGTAAAAAAGAATTAAAATCATACACATAGTATCCATTGTGATATTTGCGAAAAGCCAACATTATTATATGTATTTATCACAGTTAGAAAAACACAGCAGATATATGTAAGGAGGGATGCAGAAAAGGTAAAGGCGAAGGCAAAAGTGATGGCAGAGTTCTTCTAGCCCAGGAGGGAAAAACCACAAGGTCCATGGGGTCCCCCCTTGTTGGAAAACGCAGTTTTCCAGCAAAACTTATGCTAACTGAATACACCTGAGCAGGGCCTCAGCATACTCAGGCCTCAGTAAAATCCTAACAAGCTACAGTGGCTTGTTTCCCTGAGAATCTTCTGTGAGAAGAATGTCATGGGAAAAAATAGGGAGTCAGAAGTGTTATGAGAAAGAAAAAGGGAGTCACCAGGAGGATCCCTGAATGTGTGAGAACGAACTGCAGATACGTGTGTAACTATAATTAGTAGCATCTGTAACAGTATATAAGTTTCTCGTTTGGTGAAATAAAATGGAGCTTACTCTATATCTCATATGGAGACTGCCGTGAGTTCCCTCTCGTCGTTATGTCAAATGGTGACCTCCGACGTGATACGGAGTTAGCAGGATTTAGAACCGACGACCACGGACACTGGCAGCAGAGTTTTACGACCCTGCCCAGAGAGCGACGAGACCAGAGAGGCCCCGGGGGCAGCGCCGGGGGGCTATGAGAGCCTGGGCCGAAAAAAACCTGCTTCCGGATGGGCTAATAAACCTCGGAAAAGCTGCACTGATCGTAGCGACCGTGTTATAAGCAGACACGCCCCAGCGGAGCGCTCGGACGGCGGCGACTGCGTAACTTTAAACCCAGCTGGTACGGAATGGAGACAGAGGTAGCCCAATTTTTATTGTTATGCTTTTTAGAAAAGCACGGACTTAGCAAAGGCAGCCTGTCGCATTTAGCTGGCCTGATGGTGGTGGGACAAGCCTATGGATTTTTTACAAATCCTATTACAGTATTCAATGTAGGAGAGTGGTTGAATTATGGAGCTACTTTACTTTTGGAGTGTGATAAAATTGCAAGAAAGCTGGGTAAACCATGGAGTAAAGTCGTAGCCTGCTTACAAAAGCATGCAACAGAACGGGACCTTGATATAACGACGAGAGGGAACTCACGGCAGTCTCAAAGTGGGTTTAAAGCAAGCTCCATTTTATTTCACCAAACGAGAAACTTATATACTGTTACAGATGTTACTAATTATAGTTACACATGTATCTGCAGTTTGTTCTCACACATTCAGGGATCCTCCTGTTGACTCCCTTATTCTTTCTCATAACACTTCTGACTCCCTATTCTTTCTCATGACATTCTTCCCACAGCTCAGAAACACAGCTGTGGTTCCCAGGTGTTAGTTTCTCATAACAGCTTGTTAGGATTTTTACTGAGGCCTGATTATGCTGAGGCTTTGCTCAGGCCTGTTTAGTTAGCATAAGTTTTGCTGGAAAACTGCGTTTTCCAACAGGACCTTGCGTGGCTGACGGCACGGGGGGTGACGGCCGCGTGGAGCAGAGAGAAACCTGTGAGTTACTGTGCTGCTTTTAACATGCAAAAAACTTCGGCAGCCGTGGCGCAGCCGGGGAAGCCCCCCCACCAGGGGGGAGGGGGAATCGTAGCCCTCTATCGCTGCCAGTGCTAGCAAGGGGAGGGTGCTCCGCGCCGCTGCAGGGAGCCGAGAATACAAAGTTACTCGATTGGATGAAAAAACTATTCCTATCTCAATGTATCATAGAGCTTAGCAACTTTACAACGAAAAACATCTTAGCTGCTTTGTTTGAGAGAGTCACTGTTGAATTTTTACCAGAACAACTGAATACGATGTTAGAGAGAGCTCAAATATCGTGGGTAAAAAGCCTTAGTAGCCAGAAATCATTCCGGTGTTATCGATGTGGCAGTGAAAAACACATACGAAAGAACTGTAACGAAAAAGTTTGGTGTTCCCGCTGCAACAGAGATACTCACAGCACAGAAGCTTGTAAAAACAAAAAGAACAAACAGAAAGCGACCAGTGGCCGCACGGCAGCCGCGGCCCCTACTCCCGCATGGCACACAAATAGACCTGTGGCGGAAGTTGCTCCAACCATGGTTTCCGGTCAAATGACAACGAGAGCAGAGGTCCCAGAGGGTGCCCCGGTAGGCGGAGCCGCGAGCCATCCACGCCTCCTTCACTGCCCCAACGGTGATGCCTATGGTGAGACCCTAAACTCTACTCCTCCCCAAGGATGAAGAAATGATTGACAGCTTCAGCAGCGAACCAGAACTAACCAACAGCGTTGCCAGCGAATGGAGTTGTTTCTCCTCGTAGTCATGGAGAACTTTTAAGAGTTTCAAAGATGCGAATCTTCTTCAGTGCTCTGAACTAGAGGTCCTTCATCTCCCGCTCAGGAATCACGTCCATGTCGTTCCCCATGGCGGCAGCGGTTCCGCCGTGCTCTCCAGCTACAGATACAAATCTTTGAACACGTTCTCCAGCTGTTCTCTCCAAAACCTCTAATTATTCGCTTTGCAGGGTGAAACACCCATTGCTCCATGTTGACCAGCAGCACAGCCTTGCTATGGCTGATCCGGTGCAGCCTTGTGACTTTTCAGCTTTTCCAGAGTTTCAAGGAAATGTCTCTGAGCTTGGCTTTTTCTGTAAGTACTTGTCCTGGCAAGCCTTCACCACCTGCTGCAGCTCAGCAACTGAAACTCCCTGAAAATGTCCAAGCAGATGGAGCAGATTGGCTCTTCCTTCAGCCTGGCTGCACTGACACCGAGACCAAAACCTATTTCCAGCGTTTTACTAATAAAGAAGCATTGTAACAAGATATTATCCTGATAAAAAATAACACCTTGAATACTAAAGCCTTGAACGACAGCTGAATTTTGCTAAAGCATTACTTAAAATAGTGTTTGTGTGTATGTGTAAATATTGTAGGCCTACTGAGAGTGTGTTGAGTGCTTTAACATGTAGATGAAACCTGTAACTGCTGAAAGTGTGATTTTGATTTCTTGAGAGTTTTGATGTGTGAATGAAAACCTGTGAGTGAAGTTATACTGAATAGTTTAAACTACCTGTTAAGTACTTTTGGTTAAGCATAGATTCTGTTAAAGTTAAGTAATAGTGAATTTAAATTCTATTAAGTTGTAAATTCTGTTAAAGTTAAAATTCTGTTAAGTAATATTACGTGATGTTAATTTTAAATTCTATTAAGTTTTAAATTTTGTTAGAGTTAAGTTGTTAAAGTGATATCAATGTTAAATTCCATTATAGTTAAGTCCTATTTGTTAGTTTAAAATCAGATTTATTAAGATTAAGCCTTATTCATTTTCAGTGCTATTGATTTTAAGTTTTAAATTTGTTAGTTTATATTATTATTCACAAAAAGCCTTTGCAGTTTTATCTTCCTTAGTTAAAGTCAAATAATAATATCTACTGTTTTCAAATATTTCATCTCACCTTATATAGCTATCTACAAAAGTGGTAACATGTTAAGACACTCTCCTTATTGATATTAATCAAAGCTTGTTTATAAGATGTTCCAAGAAAACCCTCCTACCTAGCACCTAGGCCCTGGCCAGGCCTTGGTCCTAACTGGCTGGGAAACATGCCATGAGTCCCAAGTGTTCTGCACCAAAATGTGATCAAGTAATTTTCATTTACCAAATTGAGTTCATAAAAGCTAAACCTTCTTCCAAGTAAACTTGGAGTCCTTGTCCGGAAAGGGTTCTCCAAGCTTTACCTGTGAAGTGAATGTTTTCAGCAATGACAGTTCCTAGACCATGGCAACATATCTAAATAACTAGTGAAATTTCCTTAAGTAAATTTATAACAATTCTAATAATAAGAATTACTTATAGCAAAGCAAATTAATCTGATAACAGACAACGTCTGTTCTCACAAGCGAAACGGGGGAACTGTTGGAAAATGCAGTTTTCCAGCAAAACTTATGCTAACTGAATACACCTGAGCAGGGCCTCAGCATACTCAGGCCTCAGTAAAATCCTAACAAGCTACAGTGGCTTGTTTCCCTGAGAATCTTCTGTGAGAAGAATGTCATGGGAAAAAATAGGGAGTCAGAAGTGTTATGAGAAAGAATAAGGGAGTCACCAGGAGGATCCCTGAATGTGTGAGAACGAACTGCAGATACGTGTGTAACTATAATTAGTAGCATCTGTAACAGTATATAAGTTTCTCGTTTGGTGAAATAAAGTGGAGCTTACTCTATATCTCATATGAAGACTGCCGTGAGTTCCCTCTCGTCGTTATGTCACCCCCTAGACAAAGGGGACAGGGTCGGCCACGAGGAGGTGGCAGAGGCATTCCCCCTCAGCAGGGGGGAGCCAACTGAAGCAGCGGCTGGGAAGGGATCAGTGTGCCAACTGTGGAGCAGTGAAACACTGGAAGCAGGAGTGCCCGCAAAAACAGCTGGATCCCCCGGAGGAGGAAATCCAGAGGATAATAGAGATCAATTGTTAGGGATGTCAGGGGCTTCCATTATACCAGGGACCCACCACACAGGAGCCCTTGATAAATTTTAAAGTGGGTCTGAATCAGGAGGAGGTGAGTTTCCTGGTAGACACAGGAGCCTCTTGTTCCACTTTGAATTTTATTCCCAAAGGGGGACAGTTGTCAAAAAGATCTATAATTATTCAAGGGGTGAGTGGAAAGGATGAGTGAGTGCATTTGATTCAACTGTTATTAGTAGATGTGGGTGATAGATTTAAAATGCATGAATTTCTGGTTTTTCCTAACTGTGGTTGTATTTTACTAGGAAGAGATTTGATGGCTAAGGTGGGGATGCAAATTAATATTGTGAAAAATGGTACGGAGTCTAACACTGTGGTAACCTTGTGTAAAATGTCTGAGAAAGCTTATGCTGAAATCAACCCAGAAGTGTGGGCCGCCCCTGGAAAATATGGAAAATTAGATGTAGAGCCTCTCCAAATTACTTTGAAGCAACAAGGACAAGTGGTGTCTAAGAAACAATACCCTATTTCAAGGGAGGGAAGTGAGAAAGGAGTGGTCAAACAGAAACCCCAAATCTATTTGCACTTCAACCATCCTTGTTTCTTTGAGCTTTTGCCCCTTCCACCAGCACGGCGCCCATCAGTTCTGGCCTTGTGGATTCTCTTAATCTTATCAAGATAAAAGGGGGCAAAAAGAATCCTTTTGCCATTGAGCACAAGAAATTGCTAGTAATATTAATGACTTATGAGAAGTAATTTGTATAACCACTCCTATCCTGGGGAATGTAATGAATATTCATTAATTTTACCTATAACACTGTGCCTTTGGAGGTACTGAGGTGTGTGTGTTTGGCGGAGAGAATTCCCCACACATCCGGTGCACCGAATAAAGCAAATACCCACTTCTCTGACTTGGTCTCTGAAGTGTCTCCGGGCTCGATTGGGGCGAATCAGAATGAAAGGGTTACAGCCTGTCACTGAATCCCTGCTAAAGGCAGGTCTTTTGGAGCCATGCATGTCTCCCTATAACACTCCTATCCAGCCAGTTAAGAAACCAGATGGAACCTACAGAATGGTGCAGGATTTGAGAATAATAAATGAAATTGTTAAACCCAGATTTCCCACAGTTCTGGATCCCTATACCATCCTGAATCAAATCCCTTCCTTGTATCAGTACTATTCAGTACTGGATTTGAAAGATGCTTTCTGGGGGTGTCCGATTACAGAGGACAGTAAACAGTATTTTGCCTTTGAGTGGGAGCAGGAAGAAGGGGGGAGGATGGTGAAACAGCAGTTGACATGGATGGTCCTCCCCCAGGGATATACAGTTGTGATAGATAAGGATTGATTCTCTAAATCGCAACAGGAAAACAGGGCCCCCACGGGCCAAAGACCTCCTGCTGGCATAAGCAGAACTTAAGCATCCTGTTTACACAAGGCTTATACAAAACTTGCAAGGTTTAGGAAGAAGGGCAGGCTGCGAACGTGACTACGACCTTTCGGAAGGCAGCGGTGGACCCTCTAGCAACAGCAACAGACTACGCAGACACAGCCTTATCTCCAGCAAATGACACGTAACCCGGAAAAAGGGACTGCATAAAACCTCGGCACACACAAACCTCTGCGCGGTGTGTCTTAGGCAGAGCGAAGGAGCATGCCTAGCCCGCCCAGCGCTGCTTTGACCTGTATCTGCTTGCTTGAATAAATTACAAATTACTGAATTGGAATTGTCTCTGATTGACTTATTGAGACCCAATTTATAACACAGTCACCAGTTTTGTTTGGGCAAGCCTTGCAGAAAATATTAGGAGAGTTTACCCCACCCTCAGGAGTTAGGTTGCTGCAGTATGTAAATGATTTGCTTTTATTGTGAGAGCAGGAAGAAGTGGTCGAAGAGGCTACTGTGAAGATGCTAAATTTTCTTGATGAAAAGGGGATTAAAGTGTCTGAGAAAAAGGCACAGTTGGTAGGGAAAAAGGTTGAATATTTGGGAACACATTTTGACTGGAGGTTTACGGTGTATTGACCCAGAAAGAATACACGGAATCGTACATGTACCATTACCCCGAACAAAAAAAGAGTTACGGCAATTTTTAGGGTTGGTGGGTGATTCGCCCCAATCGAGCCCAGAGACACTTCAGAGACCAAGTCAGAGAAGTGGGTATTTGCTTTATTCGATGCACCAGGTGTGGGGGAATTGTTTCCACCAAACACACACACCAGTACCTCCAAAGGCACAGTGTTATAGGTAAAATTAATGAATATTCATTACATTCCCCAGGATAGGAGTGGTTATACAAATTACTTCTCATAAGTCATTAATATTAATAGCGATTTCTTGTGCTCAATGGCAAAAGGATTCCTTTTGCCCCCTTTTATCTTGATAAGATTAAGGGAATCCACAAGGCCAGAACTGATGGGCGCCATGCTGGTGGAAGGGCTAAAAGCTCAAAGAAACAAGGATGGTTGAAGTGCAAATAGATTTGGGTTTTCTATTTGACTACTCCTTTATCAGGGGGTACTGCAGAGCATGGATTGAGGATTTTTCTGTTGTAGACAGACCTTTATATGACTTTTTAACCCAAGACAGTCCTAATGTTGTGGTGTGGACACCAGAGGGAGAACAAAGCTTTAAAAAACTGAAAGACAAATTGGTTAATGCCCCAGTCTTAGCTCTTCCAGACTCAGGAAAAGAGTTTGAGTTATATGTGGATGTTAAACAGGACCACGCTAAAGGAATTTTGGTACGAGAGCACGAAGGAAAACGGCGGCCTGTTGCTTACTTTTCTAAGTTGCTGGATCCAGTGGCCAGGGGCTGGCCTCATTGTCTGCAGAATTGTGCGGCTACGGCCTTGATGGTGATTGAAGCTCGAAAGCTGACTTCGGGAGGATATCTGATTGTTAGTTTCACGCCAAGTTAAAGCTTTGTTAACTGAAAGAGCCTCTAAGTGGATGACCAGCGCAATAAGTGGATGACCAGTTATCACAATATGAATCTTGTTTAATAGAACAGGAAGATTTAGAATTGAGACGTGGGGAATGGTTTAACCCTGCCTCCTTTTTGAGTGGCCTGGAGGAGGGGAGCTGGGAAGGAATCCATTACTGCATTCAAGTAATAGATTTCCAGACCCGGGCTAGGGAAGATTTGTGAGATGCTCCCTGGCCTGGAGGAGAGAATGTGTCTGTTGATGGGTCATCAAGGGTGATAGAAGGGAAGCGATTCACAGGATATGCTATCATCAATGGAAGGGAATTAAAGGAAGGGAGGAGTTTGCTGCCTACATGTTCTGCTCAGACAGCAGAGCTGTATGCACTTGTGAGAGCCTGTGAATTATATCGGGACGAGATAGTGAATATTTTTACCGATTCTAACTATGCCTATGTGTTGTAACGTGTGTCCTTCCTGTCCCTGACCCCGCCCCCCTGACCCCTTCTGACTGGATGTGAGTCAGGACCGCCCCCCATCCCTAGAGATAAAAACCCCAGCCAGATCTGGAACGGGTCTCTTTGGTTCTGGGCTCGTATGGAACCTGTACCCTCCCTCGCCTTCCCTTCCCCCTCCCCAGTCTCCCCATTCCTCCCCATGGTGACCAGGAACCAGAGACCAGGAACCAGAGTGATACATGCATTTGGGAAACTATGGGAAGAAAGAGGTTTACTAACCTGCAGAGGGAAACTGTTAGCTCATGAGAGCTTATTTTCTTGCCTATTGGAAGTAGTGAATCTACCAAAACAGGTAGCAATTATACACGTTAAAGGACACCAGACGGGGAGCTCAGAAGAAGCAATAGGTAATCGACTGGCTGATGAAGAAGTTCAGAAAGCTGCACTGCTGCCACAAACCTCTAAGATCCTCTCTTTGCTCCCAATAGCTCCACCACTGCCAGAGAAACTTTTTTCCACCAGAGAAGCTTGAGATAATTAAGAGGAGTGCAACAGAGGAAAGAGAGGATAGGTGGTTTACAAAGGATGGCAAGCAGTGGGTACCAAAGAGCTCTAGCCTTACAAATATTAAAACAACTCCATGGGAGAAGTCATTGGGGCTCTCGGGGTTTGGCAGAAGCCTTCCTCAAATTATATGCTGTTGTGGGTCTTTTTGATCTGGCAAAACGAGCTATTGAGGGTTGTTTGATCTGTACTAAATCCAATAACAAAGTTACAAGGAAAATTGCCAGGGGAGGGAGACCTTGGGCTGTGTGTCCCTTCCAAAGATGCCAAGTGGATTTTACTGAAATGGTTTGAGTGGCAAGGTTTAAATATCTTCTAGTAATAGTATGTCAGCTAACAGGGTAGCCAGAAGCATTTCCAACTGCTTCAGCAACTACAGTGTTGGAAAATATACCAGTGTAAAAATTTTGTATAACTTTAGTCAAAGAGTTCTGCTTATCTTTACCCCGGAAAAATAAATTTTAGGTTTCTTTCCAGGGCATTGTTCTACCAGGTGAGGTCTGATGGACTCAGCATATCAACAGACTGGGAGTAACCCAAAGATAAAGAGCTATCAACAGAACATCAGCAAAACTATCTACAAAGAGCTACCCCAGACCACCTCCAGCAGGGCTGAAGACATCCTGGCTCGAAAAAACTGATAAGAAAACTGAAGAATAAAAAAGCCAATTAACATCAGAGGCGAAGAGATTTGTATCCAATTAGAAACTGAATACTGGGGGTTTGCTCAACTTTAGACCAATGAACACTGACCCAATGCTTTCCTATGTATTTTTACTGTATAAAATATCTGAGAAATTGGGTAAAAGCTATGTATCCTGGAATAATTCTCTCTGCACACCCGAGCTATGTGTGGATGACATGATTTCTGTGGTACATCCTGGCCAGAACAACATCCTGGCCAGATAATAAAGTAATGCCTTGACTCTCTAACATTAAAAATGTTGTTGGAGGGTTTTTGTTTTTCCCGCAGATTCGGTGACAACAGGATCAGTTATTAAGGTATTTTTGGAGCAAATAATTCCATGGTACGGAACTGTAGAAGCAATAGACTCAGAAAGAGGAACTCACTTTATAGGAAAACGTCTTCAAGGGGTCATGGCTGCTTTAGGCATACAGTGGAACCTCCATACCCCCTGGCACCCCCAGAGTTTGGGTCGGGTAGAAAGAATGAATGGAGAGGTAAAGAAACACCTTTTGAAGCTAGTAATAGAAACTAAAATGCCATGGGTACGGCTCTTGCCACTGGCTCTAGCAAAAATAAGGGCCCGGCCCAGGGAAGATATTCAGTTATCTCCCTTCAAACTGATGTTTGGAATTCCTTACCCTTGTAGTTCCCAGCCTAGTAGGGGGGTAGAGATAAGTAATGTATATTTAAAACCATATGTGGCCCAGATACTGTCTCTTGTGAAATCTCTTTGACAGAAAGCTCAGCTGGCATAGACCCTGCCTTTGGATTTTGCTGTTCACAACATCCAGCCAGGAGATTGGGTTCTAGTTAAGGAGTGGAAGGAAGCACCACTGGTGGCAAAGTGGTATGGACCTTCCCAAGTGTTACTGACCACAGAAACAGCTGTCAAGACAGCTGAACACGGATGGATCCATCACACTCGGGTCAAGGCCTCTAAAGCCCCAGAGATTTGGACATCTCAACTGGAGGAAAAGGATGGGAAGCCACAATTGACTCTCTGCAGGAAAGGACCAGAGCAGTAACCAGTGTGTCAACATCAGGGGAAGCCCTGTGTGCCTACCACAAACTGTCTGCTAAAATTGTCTGTGTGTATATCCCATTTCGGAGCTCCAGTCACTGTGGGGGGGCAAATCCTTGCTGTCTGTTTTATGTTAAGTGGTTTCTGTGCCTTCACTCGCCACAAGTGGTGCGGAAGATAACGTGAAGAATATATTACCTTACTAGATTATACTATTAAAATGTTTTTCTTAATAATCTTACCTTTATATTGTCCGTTAGTTTTGGGCCAGAAGTGGGAGAATCATTTTTTAACCCCAGGAGAAGAAGTAGCAAAGACCTTTAACCTCAGTAATTGCTGGGTCTGTGGAGGGCCAGGAAGATCTGAAGACTGGCCATGGGTGGCCAGCCCAGTCGAACCTAAGTGATGGGTCAGCACCCTAAGTGAGGTACATAATGGAACGGGGTTTTGGGAAGAAGAAGGAAGTCCATGGCGATTTCATTCTTCTGAAAAGGGCTTGTATTGTCTCAACAGAACAGGGGGTGTATATGTAGGAAAAAGTGTTTGTGACTGGACTTTGGGTTTAGATTGTTGGGCCCCCAACTGCCCTCCTTACAATTGCTCCAAGTATCAAGGCAGATGGAATCAAAGACATGTTAAGCTCATTAATGGTAGCTGGGTAAGGTGTTCCTACCATAATTACCAAAAGGATTTTGAAGGATGTAAAGCAGTGGGGAGGGACAAGTTTTTTGACCATTTATTTTTAATCTGCCCCCGAGATAATTCTACCAGTAGGACACATGTTGTCTGTGACTATCACTGGAAGTGGCAACACCAGAATGGAACCAGAATCCTTTTAGTAGGTTCTGGTCCAGATCTAACAAAACAGATCTGGGATGTAACTGGAAGTGAAAACCTCATGTAGGAGCATGGAGATGCAAATATTGTGACTCTTATGGTAAGGCAACTGTTGTTGGGGGACCGTTAGGCCCAGGTAAAAAGCTGTATTTTGACCCACCAATTGATGATGAAAATTGGAAAGGCACCTTTGCTAACGGAACCTGGGCCTTGAAAGGGCATCATTGGATTTGTGGCCAATATGCTTATCGCAGGTTGCCTCCAAACTGGTCAGGAATATGTTATGTAGGGTATATTAAACCGTTGTTCTTTCTGTTACCACAAGTTCAAGGAAATCAGTTAGGAATCAAGGTATACGATGATCTAATTAGAGACAAGTGGTCAATAGATGCATCCCTAGCTAAAGGGAACATCCAAAAGTGGGGAAAAGAAGAATGGCCACCAGAGCAAATTATACAACACTATGGACTAGCCATTTTGAATCCTAATGAATTAATATCAGGTGTCAGAAAACCCATTTATAATTTAAATCGAATCATTAGGTTACAGGCTGTCTTTCAAATGATAACCAACCAGACAGCTACAGCTCTTGACCTTCTTGCTGGCCAATCCACTCAGATGAGGAATGGGATATTTCAACATTGGATGGTACTGGATTATCTATTAGCAGAAGAAGGGGGAGTGTGTGGAAAACTAAATGACTCGAAATGCTGTTTGCAAATAGATGGCAATGGAAAAGTGGTGAAACAAATAAGAAAAGGGATAAGAAAGTTAGCTCATGTACCAGTCCAAACATGGAAAGGATGGGAATGGGACATGTTTTCATGGTTACCTGGTGGTCTATGGGTTAAACAAATGCTCTTTTTCCTCTTATGTGCTATAGCAGCTCTGATCTTTTTACCATGCTTGATCCCTTGCTTAGTGAAGCTCATTCAGCATGTGATCAAATGTATGCAGGTAGTAGCCATGCCTAGCGATCTGGAAATGGCTACAAAAGGACAAAAAATCACGTCACTAGAAATAATCACGTCACTACAAATAATCACAAAACCAAAAAAGACCCAAGAACACACAGTCTAGTCAATGATAACTAAATTTTGTAAAGACAATTATTGAGAAAATAAAAAGAGGAGGGATTGAAAAGAATAAGGGAGTGTCTTTACAAACAAATGACTGGTAAAGATAAGACCTGAGTCTGCTGGTAAGATAACATTGATACTGAGAGATAGAAGAAACAATGGGTAGGATTTCCATAGGAATTTCCCTAATTAGATTTACCCAAAACTGTGTTAATGAACTACAGGAACAGAGACACAAGAAGAAGATGAAAAGGGGAATGTGTATTGGGGGTGTCTGTATTGGGGGGGATGTTTATTAATTAAGCATTCCGGGAAGTCTGTACCTCTCGAGTACCTCAGCCAATGGGGAAAGAGAGAGGGGAACTGCGGCCGGGAATTAGGATAAAAGAGGCTGAATCCTCTATCAATTTGAGAGACCCCATGGGAAATGCCCATGACCTCTCCCTTTATTCATGTATAATGTTACAGGACTGCTCTGTCTCCTTTTTGGACATAAACCTCTGGTGATTGTGGATTAATTTTCCTGACAATATCATATCATCATATCATATCATATCATATCATGTCAGTACTGCAAAAAACAACAACATTATAATCATAACCTAGGCTCAATGGAGGATAAATATCACCACAGCAAACACATACAGCAAGAATGGTATTATATGATTGTCTTAGGTTAAGACAATTTTACAGGGTGGAGACTCTGAAATAAGTTATGAGAAAGGAGTGGTCAAATAGAAAACCCAAATCTATTTGCACTTCAACCATTCTTGTTTCTTTGAGCTTTTGCCCCTTCCACCAGCACAGCGCCTGTCCAGGGCTGAAGGCTGATAACAGTTCTGGCCTTGTGGATTCCCTTAATCTTATCAAGATAAAAGGGGGCAAAAGGAATCCTTTTGCCATTGAGCACAAGAAATCGCTATTAATATTAATGACTTATGAGAAGTAATTTGTATAACCACTCCTATCCTGGGGAATGTAATGAATATTCATGAATTTTACCTATAACCCTGTGCCTTTGGAGGTACTGAGGTGTGTGTGTTTGGTGGAAACAATTCCCCACATATCTGGTGCACCGAATAAAGCAAATACCAACTTCTCTGACTTGGTCTCTGAAGTGTCTCTGAGCTCGATTGGGGCGAATCAAATTGGTGACCCAGATGGGACCCTGACTCTGCTTGGCTGCCGGATCCAGGGGTAAGAAGACCTCCCAGTTGCGACCTGGAATTTTCAGGGAGAGCTCAGCTGTCCTTTGGCTCATGGCGGGAGTAGATCAAGGACCATCTGCACCAAATTAAGGTATTTACTACTTTTACAAAAACAGAAATGCCTGCAGGTCTGGGGTGCTAGTCCCTGAGGGTGGGTTGAGACTGGGTCTCCCGAAATTAGTCCCGGGCAAGGGGTTGGCTCCCCGGGGTTGGACCCCGCTGTCAAGAAAAGGTACCTTTAAGGGGTTGGACCCCTGGGGTTGGACCCCGCTGTACTGCACCATTGTACTGCTATTTTTGTTCTGTCTGTCGTTATAAACCGTTGATTTGGAGTATCTGGAGGGGGGGCAGATTGTATTATTGAAGGGAAAGATTTTAGCTACTGAATTGAAAACACTCAGACCCCAACACCTTTCTAATGTTGCTCCATTTGATTTTGCTTTTGAAATCCTGTGTTTTGTGTGTGGAAACAGTTTTGAAACTTAGACTTAGTGCACTTGTATTAATTGTGAGAGGAAGTGATATTTTCTATTTGCTCGAGTGCTTTTGAAATTTTTTAATGTTTGTGCATGTACTGTGTGTGCAAAATTTTACCTGTGTTAATTTGTATTTTTGCCGGCATATAAATTTATGCGGGGACGCCCGTGAGATAAAAATAACTAATTGAATCTAATAAGTACCTCTTTAGAACTCCTGTGTGTAGCTGCTGAAATATGGTTGTATAGAATGTTGTAGTAGAAAGAGCATGCAAGTAAATAGAGTAAAAAAAAAAGAAGGAATAAGAAGGAAGATAGGAGAAGTTTTTCAGCACCCTCCCCCATCTTCCCTAAAATTTTGGCAGCTGACCCAAGGCCAGCTGCAGTCCTCTGTATCCTCCGCTTTCGGAGCAGCAGGAGCGAGCGCAGAGATGCAGGGTTGGAAGCACAGGCTAGAGTTCTGTGGGGAGGTGTGGAGCCGAGGTGGAGCTGTGGGACAGCTGTGAGCTCAGCACCAGGCAGTCCCTGACCCTGCCACCCCCTGGGGCAGGGTGGCTGTGGCCTGCCAGCCTCCGTGAGGCTGCAGGGCACCCTGGTCACTTGTGGTGCTGCTGGCCTTGCCTGCTGAGAGTGTAGAAGGGGGAAGGGCTGTGTTTGGATACTGTGGAAGGAATGTCTAGAAAATGTAGATTTTCTGTTAAGAGTTTTGTCTGGGTCACCAGAATGACTTTGTGGGACAATGAGCACCCCAGGCAGTAGTGAGGGTGGGGGCTAGAAGAAGGGCAAAATAAGCCCCTGAACGAACTGGTTAGAAAGATACAGCAGATGTATGTAAGAAAAGATAAGGAAAATGCAAAGGCAAAGATGATGCCAAAGGTATTACAGCCCCAAAAGAATAAACTGCAGGGCCCCTGTGGCAGAGGAGACAGGGCCAGCCACCAGGCCGTGGCAAATGCTTTCCCTCCTCAGCAGGAGAAAGCCGATCAGAGCAGCAGCTGATAAGAGATCAGACTGCTATCTGCAGGGCAGAGAGTCATTGAAAGCAGGAATGTCTGTAGAAACAACTGAATCCTCAGGGGGAAAAAGTCCAGCAATTAATAGAAATGAATTGTTAAGAATGTCAAGAGCTCCCATTATACCAGGGATGCCCCACACAGAAGCCCTTAATAACTTTTAAGGTGGGTCTAGATCGAAAAGAGATGTGAAAACTCTTAATTCACTTTGAATTTCATCCCCAAGAGAGAAAATCGTCAAATATTCAAGAAGCAAGTGGAAAAGATGAAGTGTGCTCCTTATTCAGCCACTATTAGTAAATGTGAAGAACAAGTTTGAAATACATAAATTTCTGTTTGTTCTTAATTGTAATTGTAATTTACTAGAAAGAAGTTTGATAGCTAAAGTGGGAATGCACATTAATATTGTGAAGAACTACAAAAGCTAACACCGTAGTAGCTTTGCCTGAAAGGTCGTGCTGAAATAAACCCAAAAGTGTGGGCAGTCTCAAATAAAATGGTATAATAGATATTGAAAATAAATCAATAGTAATAGTATAATTGGCTATTCTCTATTTGAAATAACTAAATTTACCAAATTTTGTAATTAACTATTTCAGAGTTAAAGTCTCCTGCCTGGGTTACTCTGAGTTGTTGGGTTTTTTTGAACAGAAGTTTGCTCAAGTGCCTTTAAGTTCTTTAGCCTTCAAGCAGACAGACAAATTGTCTTAGAGAAAATGAAAATTAACTGCTGCAGAGAAAAAAATTTAGAACTGCTGAGGGGAAGGTGTGGACAAGGTGTGTCTCTGAGCCACTGTGCGGGCTGTTCAGGCAGCCAAGAGCGTGACAATGTGTGCTTAATTCAAGTCCCCAAGGGGGTTCAGTCCTCTCTGTATGATTTGTTGTCATGGCAAGTAACTTTTGCAAAAAGGGTTGTTCCCCATGCTTTGAGAATTTGGCAGCCACTTTTGGAGAACACGGTGACCTGATGCTAATTTTGTAAGTTGCCAGATCCAGTGGCTGGCAGCTATTCATTGTCTCAGAATGTAGCCAGAGGCTGGCCGCACTGTCTGCAAAAGTTGTACAGACAAAGCTCTGATAGTAAATGAGGCCCGAGGGCTGACAATAGGAATATACCTCATAAGTTTCACACCAAGTTAAAGATTTATTAACTCAAAGAGCATCTGAGTAGATGACCAGCACAGTTATTGTACTGTGAATCTTGTTTAGTAAAACAAGAGGATTTAGAATTGAAAAACGAGGGGGTTTGACTCAGCCTCCTTGAAGGGGTTGAGGAGAACCCATGACTGCACAGCATTCAAGTGATAAATCTCCAGACCCAGGCTAGGGAAGATTCGCGGGGCACTCCCTAACCTTGGGGAAGGAATGTGTTTGGTAGTAAGTCTTCAAGAGTACTAGAAGAGAACAATTTGAAAGATGCACTATCATTAATGAAAGAGAGTTAAAATAAGTGAGACATTGCCTCTCACATGGTCAGCTCGAACAGCAGAGCTGTAGGTGCTTGTGAAATCCTGCAAACTATACCGGGGCAGGATAGTGAATATTTTTACTAATTCTAAATATGTATATGGAGTAATACATGCATTTAAGAAATTACAAGAAAAAAAAGAAGTTTATTAACTTGCAAGAGTAAAACATTAGTTCATTAGATCTTAATTTCTCATTTATTAGAGACTTGATTTGTATAAGAATTTCCAATAGAGAGTTGAAAGTGGCAAGAATTCGTCCTTCTCCCCACTCTAACATGTGTTATCACTGTGCAAGTTTGTTTTCTAAGTGTGTCCAGACGTGAGACAAGGAGCCACTCAAGCCACAGAAGCAAAAGAACTGCTAACTTCCCTCATGACTGTGAGATCTACAGCCAGAGACTCCTCTCTAATGTGAAACTCCAGACAAAGAAGACACAAAAGAACAATATTGGACAATATAATATACAGTAAATCGGTTAAAAGCTGCAACGCCAAAATGAAACACATTAAATGGTTTTGCGTTTTGTATTTCCAGAACAGTGTTATTCACAGTCAGCTATCCTAGCAAAACCTTGTAATAATTATAATGGCAAGTATGGCTTCAAATGCAAAAGGGTAAGTAAGCCAGAAAAAAGAGAAAGCTATACCCTTTTAATGCATGCACAATGACCACATTAGCTTATGGGCTTAAATCTAAATTTGTGAAATTGAAATATAACAATAACAAAATAATTTTATTTTTGAAATGAAAAGGTTTCAAAAGGATGACTGGCTATTCTACTAAGTATTTCTAACTGTTGCTGTTTAATGCATATTTGTTTGTCCAGTGTTTGAGAATGCTAAGCCCCACAAAAAGAAAATACTGCCTTTGAAAAATCGCTTAAAGTCATAAACCAATCTGCCAAGCTTTGGGCTATGATTTTAAATTTAAAATAGCAGTTACCATTCATATGATGCTTTCCTCTTTCCTTTCTCCCCTGTCTGCTATTAGAAAAAAAAAGGGGGGGGGAAGATCACAAGCAAAAATCTAACAGTATGAGAGTCTTAGTTATCATTTATGCTTTCCTCTTTCCTTTCTGCTCTGTTTGCTAAAAATTCCACCAAGGTGAGGAAAAATTACCCTGTTTTACAACCAAGAAAAGCTATCAGTGGTCCTGATCACTGTCTGGAGCCATGATGTGAGCTGCCAAAAACTGAAAAGATTAATGTCTCTGAGATACTTCAGGATGCCTGTGTATGGTGTGTGTGGGGAAGGGGCAGGTCAGGCCTTGCCCTGGTGAGACACTGAACTGCTCCCTACTTCAGCCCCAGAGCATCCCAGCCCTGCAGTGAGGTCCAGTCATGGACACAGCAGAGGCAGTGCTCCACAGAGCTCAAATCCCAGCCCTATAATGGGGCCAGTCATAAACACAGCAGAGGCAGTGCTCCATTCTCCCCATCCCTGACTCCAGAGAAACCCGCTGGGAGATGAAAAGCCCAAGAAAGCCAAAAGAATTAACATTCCTCTTAGAATTTCTATAGATTCTCTCTTTCTTCTTTTTCTTCAAAATAACTGCACAAAATTCTAAACCTATAGGGAGGCTAATATGTAAAATAAAAATCAAACTAAGGTAAGACCAAAGCCCAAGAGTTAGCCAGTGCCCCCAGGGCAGAGTTGATATTGGATATATGAACACAGTGCCCATAAAGTTTTGCCCTTGGGATGGCAAGGTCGCTGTGCGATAAGACCAGTATCTCTCCACATTAGTGTTGCTCCTCAACTAACAAAGCTTACTCTGAACTTTTATACTAATAGATAGACCCACCAGATTTCACAGCTTTGCCAGGTAGTTTATACCCTGGCCCGAAGTAAGTGAACTAAAGAAGAATTTTTCTGCCACTGTAGAGACCATAATGAATGCCACTGCAGATGCCATAAGAGCACAGCAAATCAAGATTAAGAGCATCTCACAATTAACTACAGATTTGCTGTATGCCAGAGGATAAAGAGTATGTACAGTTATAAATACTAGCTGTTGCAATTATGTTAATCCTAACTTAAGCAAATCTATGTAATAGTTATTTGTGTTATTGCATTGTTATTTACTGTCTGCAATAGTAGTTATTGTTGTATGATATTATGTACTTGGAATTGTGATGCTTATATTCAATGGCAAAAGTACAAATTTAGATATGAGAGAGAAAAGTACTTACTTTCATGACATACAAGATTTGTAAAGAATTACAAAATTACAAAAAGAAAAGGGGGGATTCAGAAAGGAGTGGTCAAATAGAAAACCCAAATCTATTTACACTTCAACCATCCTTGTTTCTTTGAGCTTTTAGCCCTTCCACCAGCACAGCGTCCGTCCAGGGCTGAAGGCTGATAACAGTTCTGGCCTTGTGGATTCCCTTAATCTTATCAAGATAAAAGGGGGCAAAAGGAATCCTTTTGCCATTGAGCACAAGAAATCGCTATTAATATTAATGACTTATGAGAAGTAATTTGTATAACCACTCCTATCCTGGGGAATGTAATGAATATTCATGCATTTTACCTATAACACTGTGCCTTTGGAGGTACTGAGGTGTGTGTGTTTGGTGGAAACAATTCCCCGCACACCCGGTGCACTGAATAAAGCAAATACCCACTTCTCTGACTTGGTCTCTGAAGTGTCTCTGAGCTCGATTGGGGCCAATCAATTACCTCCCCTTAGTTTTTACCTCTCCCCTTTCCACTAATGCGAGACAAATGAAAAGAGATATAAGTGAAAAAATAACACTTTACTAAAAGAAAAACAGCAATAAATAAGAAAACAGCAATACCCATAAGATACAAAGCTGCTGAGCCACAAGATTCCCCCTCCCCCCCCTCCCCTCAGTAACAAAGGAAATGACACAGCAAATGAGTCTCCACGGTTCAAGAACTCCCTACCCCCAAACAACAACAAAAAACAAACAAACAAAAAAAAACCCTAAAAAAAGCTATTTTTGTCCCAAAAGAATGAGTGCTGCTAAGCTGCCTGGTCCATGCCACCCAGCAGAGCTCTTCTGGGCAGAGGTGGTCTCAGCGCTAGTTTGGGGTTGTGAAATACCATTTCTCAGGCAGCGGCTGTGGCATCCCCGGCAGCAGTGGCTGTGGGCAGCCGTGGGCACGTGGCAGCAGTGAAGGTATTGCAAAATTCTCGAGGTCTTGGAGAGAACAAGAGAGCTCCATGTTTCCGTTTCCTGTTTTTAAAGGGACCCAGCATCCCTCCCCTTCCATGAACTGGGGTAAAACACAGAGGCTCTGCTTTCGACTCCAGGTCTTAAAGAGACAGTAAACAAATTTGCACAGATTGATGTAGAAAAGATATGGAATACATTATTTTGGGTCACCCCTAATGCTAAACTCCACCTACTATCTCTGTAACTAGGACATAATCCATCCCTTATATCATATCAATCATATCATATCATATCATATCATCTACCTCATGCCCAAATTAATACCTTTTCTAACTACACATATGTATATATATATATATATACATATGTACATATAGCTATACACAAGCATGATTATTATTTTAGTAGTCACTTACAATCCCCCAGGCTGTGGATTGAGTTCATTTGGTCCATGACTGATAAACCTAGAGCAGTCTATTCTCATTGTCCATGGTATTTATGACACGCAGTAGCAGTGACATTCAGCAAACAGTGTTACATATGCAATTCAACATTAGAGGCTGTTCTCACCCAAAGTCAAATCTCCCTGAGGTACACAATGTGTTTCCCCATGATGCCTGATGGCTTTTTTTGTATTTTTTATTTTACTTTTATACTCTCTTTATATATATCCGTTATATATAACCTTTTACCCTTCCCCGTTCCTGTACTTTTCACTCCCTGTATCTTAACCCTACATTCTATCACCCTAGTACCCCTTGCCCTGCTCAGAATCCTTTGGGAAGACGAAACAAACCCTCAATCTCAAAAGCATGACGCACAACCTTGAACAGGGCCCCCATCACTGAGACATGTTTTTTGTAAACTAAGTAGCAATCTTTTGGGGGGGGGCAATTTTAATAAGGGGGCAGTTACTTCATTTGTTAAACTTCTTATTGGAGACTTTTAGATAGGTATTCTAATCTAGGCTGTCTATAAATTGTATACGGGAGATATCGTCGGGGGCTTTTTGGGGCTTTTGGCTTTTTGGCTTTTGGGGCTTTTGAGCTGGCCTTTGGGCTTGCTTGTTCGTCGGTGCGCATCTGGGATCCTATTAAACCAAGGTAAAACCCCTATCCCATACTGTGTGTCTGCGTCTAAAAATTTTTTCTAGCAATTTAAGGCATCAGTTCTGGCGAGCCAGGCAGGAGCAGGAACCCCGGTTTTCGATTTTGGACCGAGGAACACCCCGCTGCATCCCCCCCACTGCTGGCACCGGGGGAGAGAGGTGGCGATTTCAGAATCGGAATCCGGGAGTTTCCCAAGACTGCAGGAACACAGCTGGAGAGGTAAGATCAAAGGGGTTGTTTTATGGTTTTATAGATAACTGCTAGCAGTCAGGAGATCTCCGAGGGTGGGAGCGTGGCCAGGGGGGCCATAAAGGGGGTTTTTTTAACCGCTCTGCTCCCACAGGGTGGGGGATTGTGAGGAGGGGGACGCCCCTCGTACTCACAGGGAGCCGCATAGGGCTCACGGGGGGCTGTGGCTCAGAGGGGGCTGCAGCCCACAGGTTGGGGTGTGGATTCAACTACAGAAGTTCGAATCCCGCCAGGGTTTCTAAGCTGAACACGCGTGGTTTTCAGGCTTGCTTTCTTTGCTCTGCTGGTTCTGTGCTAACTTATAGGTTAGGAACTTTTTCCTACTGTTTCTTTCTGTTTATAAGTAAGAGAATGGGCGGTGTGCTATCTCCCAACCCAAACATCCCGCAGGATTCCCCGCTGGGTTTAATTTTGAAAAACTGGAATCTGCTGACAGTACGAAGTGTTGATTTACATTCCGGTGAATTAACCAGACTTTCACTGTGGGTGTGGCCTGCGTTGAAGCTGGAAGGGGGGAGTAAATGGCCTCGGTTAGGCAGTTTGGATAATGAACTTATTACAAAGTTACTCGTAGAACTCCGAATTCAGGGCAGGTTTAAGGAGTTAAGATATGCAGAATTGTTTTCTATATCTCTAAACCGGGAAGAAGCGTATAAGCAAATGAAAAAGAACCGCTTTGAGATGGCTTTACAAAACTTAGAAAAGAAAAAAGATAAACAGAAGCAGCCTCCGACAAAAGATGAGGAGATAGACATGACAGACACAGACTTGGTGGCACCAAATTTACAGAGGGGGGCATCACCCCAGCCGCAACAGGGGCCGGTGCCCCCTCTCCTCCCCCCTCTTCCTCCTCTTCCTCCTCCTCCTCCTCCCCCACCACCATTCTGGCCGTCTGCTCCTCCCCTTCACTTACTTGATACAGCACGGGGGAAAGAGGAGGTGTGGCTGCCTCCTCCCCCACTGCCACCATCCCCGGAGCGGTCTGATGATGAGGATGAAGGCGGGAGCAGGGGCGGAGACAGGGGTGGAGTCAGGGGTGGAAGCAGGGGCAGAGGCAAAAGGAGGGACCGGGGCGGAGGGAAGGGCGGAACCGGGACTAACCAGGACGGAGAGGGAAGCACGTCCACCGCTGGCCCCTCCCAGACTGGGGAAAGGGGGGGCGGCGGGTGGCACCCTCTCCACAGCTCCACTAGAGCTGAGAGGGAAAAAATCCAAATCAAGCGTGAGTCAGATGAATCCAGCGCAGATGTAGATAGCTCGGAAGAAGAAGGGGAAACCGAGGCTGAAGCTGCAGGCAGCGAACCTGCTGGGAAGAAAAAGGGGAAAATAGCCTGGGAAGCTATCGGAGCTACCAGTCCGGTGGCAAGACGTACCAGATCTAAGAAAGATAAATCAAGGAAGGGGGAGCCTGTCCTGGAAGCACCCCTAAGGCAGGCTGTTGGGAATCAAGAGATGGTTTATATCAAAACTCCTTTCTCCCTCGGAGAACTCTGACAATTGAAAGAATCAGTTGGAACATACAGAGACAATCCAGAGAAAGTAGCCATGTGGTTTGAATTAGCTATCAAGACACAAAACCTAGATTGGAGTGACCTGAATGTAATGTTAGATGAAGTACTGGATAGTACAGAAAAGGAGATGGTTATCAAGGCTGCTGTAAATGCTGTGGAAACTCAAATTGCAGCTGGAACCATTCAAGGACCTGTTGGTAATATTTTTCCTTTGATAGATCAAGGTTGGAATCCCAATGTGCCAGAAGAAATGGCCAAATTAAAACAGTATCAAAAGTGGATAGTTATTGGACTAAAATGTGCTATTCCTAAAGCAATTAATTGGGCCAAAGTATATGAAATTAAGCAAGGTCTAACTGAGACCCCCACAGATTTCCTGAACAGGCTTAAAGAGGCTGCACGGAAGTACACAAACTTGGACTTGGATTCCCCAATGCAGCAGTCTCATTTAGCCTACATATTTGTAGGCCAATCTACACCTGATATAAGGAAAAAGCTGCAAAAATTAGATGAGTATGATATAAATAGGTTGTTGAATGTGGCCTGGAAAGTATACCAAAATAAGGATTCAACAGAAAAGGATACTGGTAAACCCCACTACAAGAAGAAACAGGGTCAAGGGAAAAGAAAAGGTCCACCTCACCCCCCTCTAGCCAAGGACCAGTGTGCCATCTGCAAGAAGAAGGGACACTGGAAGAACGAGTGTCCAATGCGGGCGAAGGAGACGCCCACATCTTCTCAATTAGCTGTGAATGGGAATTGACGGGGACCAAAGGCATTATCCACCCCAGCGGAGCCTTCGGTTATAATTAAGCTGGGGAAAGATGATGTTGAATTTTTGGTTGATACAGGGGCAACATATTCTGTGTTAAATACTTTAAAGGAGAAACTGAGTCAAGATACTGTAGATGTAATTGGTGCCACAGGGGTAAGTGAAACAAGGCCTTTCTTTCAACCTTTAAGATTTAAACTGGGGAAACATTGGGTGACTCATCAATTTTTATATATGCCAAATTCTCCAAAACCATTGTTGGGCAGAGATTTATTGGAAAAATTGGAAGCAGAAATTAAATTTTCCAAGGAAGAGAGAGTAAAAGTTATAATACCTTGTCGCTGTTGAGCAGCTAGCAGAGTAATGAAGGCACCAGTTCTCAGTGGCAAGAAGGAATGACCTTTATTGTTTTGATTTCATCACATGTATAGAGTTCTCAAAAGTCACCCAGATTGGTCAGGCAGAAGCCTTCCCCCAGGCCTGATTGGCCAGGCCTGCACTGTCCAAGTTCTGGGACACTGTTCCAACAACATCCAAACTTTATCTTTATTTATAAAACACAAGAAAATTTCTCATGGGAAAAACCTATGCTAGCCACAATTCCTGAATCTAAATTTGTCAAAGCAGCTACTATTCTTATCCAGGAATGTTGTGGAGAAATTCCTAAAGAAGTTGAGGATGCGGTAATTCCAATAGTATGGGCCAGTGATTTTCCCGGGAGATCCAAAAGAGCTGAACCTGTGAGTATTGCACTCAAAGCAGGAGCAACACCGGTAAGGCAGAAACAATACCCTCTGAAATTAGAAAGTTGTAGGGGACTGGCACCTGTAATTGAGAAATTTCTCAAATTCGGGTTGCTAGTGGAATGTGAGTCCAAATACAACACACCCATCCTGCCAGTAAAGAAGGCTGATGGTAAGAGTTACAAGCTAGTGCAAGATTTGAGGGCAATCAACAGAATTACATAGGACATACATTCAGTTGTACCAAATCCCTACACCTTTCTGACCACACTAACAAATGAATTAGGGTGGTTCTCAGTCTTAGATCTCAAAGATGCCTTTTTCTCTATCCCAATCCACAAAGATAGCCAGGAGCTTTTTGCTTTTGAGTGGGAAAATCCTGAGACAGGAAGAAAGACTCAACTAACTTGGACAGTGCTACCCCAAGGGTTCAAGAACAGCCCAACAATATTTGGACACCAGCTATCAAAGGAACTAGAGGACTGGAAAAAACAGGAACCAAAAGGAGAGATCCTTCAATATGTTGATGACATCCTGATCGCAGCAAAAACACGAGATGACTGCATTCAACTCACTGTAAGTCTTTTAAATTTTTTGGGCATGGGCGGATACCGAGTCTCAAAAGAAAAAGCACAGGTTGCCAAAGAAACTGTAGTATACCTGGAGCTGGAAATCTTCCGTGGTCATCGACAATTTAGCAGAGAACGGAAAGAAGCTATCTGTCAGCTTCCAGAGCCCCACACGGTGAGAAAGATGCAAGCTTTCCTCGGCATGGTAGGTTGGTGTCGACTTTGGGTGGCAAAGTATAGAATACTGGTAAAGCCTCTATATGAAACCCTAAAGACAGCTGAAAAGAGAACCATTAACTGGACAGAGAAGGCGAAAGCTGCCTTTAAACAATTAAAACATTCCTTGATGTCTGCTCCAGCTTTAGGGCTGCCAGATTTAACGAAGCCCTTCGAACTATTCACATACGAGCGGCAGAATGTAGCTCTTGGGGTGCTAGCACAATATCTTGGAGATCAGCGAAGAACTGTGGCCTATTTTTCAAAACAGTTAGACAGTGTTAGCCAAGAGTAGCCAGGGTGTCTGAAAGCTGTGGCAGCAACTGTCATCCTAATCCAGGAAGCTCGGAAATTCACCCTTGGGCAGCACATTGTCGTATATGTACCCCACGCCGTGATTTCTGTGCTGGAGCAAAAGGGGGGATGTCGCTGTTGAGCAGCTAGCAGAGTAATGAATGCATCGGTTCTCAGTGGCAAGAAGGAATGACCTTTATTGTTTTGATTTCATCACATTTATAGAGTTCTCAAAAGTCACCCAGATTGGTCAGTCAGAAGCCTTCCCCCAGGCCTGATTGGCCAGGCCTGCACTGTCCAAGTTCTGGGACACTGTTCCAAAACATCCAAACTTTATCTTTATTTACAAAAACACAAGAAAACTTCCCATGGGAAAAACTGTGCTAGCCACAGCGGGACACTGGTTATCCCCTAGCAGAATGCTTAAATACCAGGCTGTATTGTTGGAACAGGACGATGTCACTCTAAAAACAACATCTGTTGTAAATCCCGCAATGTTCTTGTCATCCACACTGCTCGATAATGTACCTGAGCATGACTGTTTGCAGACAGTAGAAGAAACCTATTCCAGTAGACCAGACCTGAAAGATGTGCCTCTGGAGAATCCAGATTAGGAACTTTTCACTGATGGGAGCAGTTTCATACGGAACGGTAAGCGTATGACAGGCTACGCAGTGACCACCACAGATGAAGTGATTGAGGCAAAAGCCTTGCCTTCAGATGTAGCATCACAGAAAGCTGAACTGATTGCACTGACCAGAGCTCTAGAACTGAGCGAGGGAAAGAAGGTAAATATATGGACTGATTCCAAATATGCATTCAGTGTTGTTCATGCCCATGGAGCTATTTGGAAGGAACGTGGCCTGCTGACTGCTCAAGGTAATGGCATTAAACATGCCAAACAAATCTTAGCACTCCTGCAGAGCATCTGGAAACCTACAGAAGTAGCTGTCATGCACTGCAAAGGTCATCAAAAGGGAAAAACAACTCCTGAAGTAGGAAATCGCTTTGCTGATGAAATGGCAAGAGGGATAGCAGAAAAAGGCATTTTTGCAATAGTGCCACAGAAAGAAGTAAATCTGACAGGGTTTGCTCCAAAATATGATCAGAGTGACCAACAGTTAATTAAATCTCTTAAGGCTGAAATTAAAGAGGGTGGGTGGGCTGTTATACCCATAGGCCAGGTTGTAGTCCCACCCCCGATCCTTCGAGAAATAGTGCAAAGAGAACATGAGAGTACACACTGGAGAACAGAAAACCTTTTAAAACATCTGAAGAAAGTAGTGATAGGGAGAGGAATGACTGACATCGTGCAGTCTGTAACAAGCAAGTGTGAAACATGCTGCAAAAACAACCCTGACACAACTAAAAGAGTAGTGTTAGGAGTGACCAAGACAGGGCATCTCCCGGGAGATTACTGGCAAATAGATTTTGCTGAAATGCCACGGAGGGAAGGATACAAATATGTATTGGTATTGGTTGATACATTCAGTGGATGGCCTGAAGCTTATCCCTGTTGCACCAATGCAGCAAAAGAGGTAGTAAAAGCCTTGCTCAATCATATAATTCCAAGATTTGGGGTTCCCTTGAAGATGTCATCAGATAGGGGACCACATTTTATTGCAACAGTGGTCGGGGAAGTTAGCAAGATCCTGGGACTCACTTGGGACCTGCACACACCATACAGGCCCCAAGCAAGTGGCAAGGTTGAACGTATGAATAGAACCCTCAAAACCCAGATTGGAAAAATTTGTCAAAAAACATCTATGACATGGGTTCAGGCTTTGCCTATAGCCTTACTGAGGGTCCGCATACAACCAAGGTGAAGGGACAACATAAGTCCCTATGAGATTCTATATGGCAGACCATATCATGTTCCACACATTCCCGGTGAAATTCACATGAGGAGAAAAATTGATTTGCAGAAATACTTAATGGCTTTGAGTTCCACTTTGCAGAAGCTCCAGAGATTCGTTGTCCTGTCCAAGCCTATAGGATTGGACATCCCTGCCCATCCGTTTCAGCCTGGAGACTGGGTCTACATCAACTGGTGGGACAGTGACCCCTTGCAACCCAAGTGGAAGGGACCATTCCAAGTCTTGCTGACCACCCTCACTGCTGTCAAGGTTGCTGGGAAAGGACCGTGGATCCACTATTCCAGAGTGAAGAAAGCTTCTGCTCCTGAGACTACCGAGAAAACAGAGACTGATACAAATCAAGATGATGGTTAAATTGTTCCTTACATGTATGCTGTTTTTCCAACTGGTAACCATGACTCAGGGCTCAGCCCAGGAGTTGCACAATACTGTGATGCAAAATGTGTCCAAAGCTCTTAATATGAGCAATTGCTGGATCTGTACTCAATTACCATGTCTAAATGGGAAGGGGAAATGGTCATTGATTGGTATTGCAATAGAAGAGGAACATACAGAAAGGTGGCAACGGATCGGGCCCAATACCACCTTGCCGCCTCCTATACCCCTGAGCGGCCTGATGGAACGTGGGAACTATACAGTTCGCTGCGTGCTCATGAATGCTACAGGAAAGGCCGTTCTTCCACCATATTGTCATAAGACCAACTTTAGAGAAATACTTAACCCCAGGTCTGTAACAAAAATGAGGTTGCTGGGATGGAGATTGGCTCTGCCTTTTGGGACGGGAGTGTATTGGATATGTGATGATAAGGCCTGGAAAATTCTACCTGTAGATAGAGACCAAGCCTGTGCCCTCGGGGCTGTAATTCCAAATATAACAATATTTGATCAAATTGATCAAATTGCATTACCCATCAAGTGTAACCAGGTCCTTGGGCAAAAACAATCTCATGGATGGGTTTGCCTTTGCTTGAGGTGGGATTAATATAAACTGTCTTTCCTAACATACCTCTCATGTTTACCAAGGGGACTTTATCTAAGTCTTCTGTATGCAGGGGTTCAGATTGGACAGGGCCAGCTTGGTTAGTGGAACCTCTGGTGTTGACTAACCAGATGGCCTTCGCTAAAGGCAGATCCCAACGCTTGAAGGTCCCACCTCACATTGCCTTCAGTGTGGTTTTTAACATTCCACTGTACCATTTGACTTTCCCAGCAACTGGTGCATGACAGAGAATATGATACACCCACTCAATACTGTGTTCTCTATCCCAGGTGTTTATGAGGTTATTTTTGAAATGAGTCCCATTGTCTGACTCAATTCCCTCAGAGGTGCTGTGTCACCACAAGACTTGCTTTTCAAGGCCCAAGACAGTGGGCAGTGGCATGAGGCATGGGGTAGGTCTCCAGCCATCCAGTGGTTGCTTGCATTGTAAGCACCCAACACTTGCCTTGGTGGGTTTGTGGCAGTGTGACATAATTGATCTGCCAGGCCTCCCCATACTGATATTTAGACCATCGCACTCCATACCACAGGGGCTTTACCCACTTGGCCTGCTTGATTGCAGTGCACATTTCACAGTCATGGATAACCTGGGATATAGTGTTTGTGGTTAAGTCCACCCCTCAGTCATGAGCCCATTGGTATGTTGCATCCCTTCCTTGATGACCTGAGGCATCTGTCAGTGACTGAAATGTTATAATTCATGGTTTAAACATTGTCATAAAGATTTTTGCCTGTTATGGCAAAACTGTATAACAAAGATGCATGGAAGACCACCGGAACACCACCCTGAATGCGCCCCCTGGCCTGAGGCCCTGAACTGTGAGTTAAAATGCCTAAGGAATAGAGATAAGAAAAAGTGACACTATTGTTCAAAGCATCTCAGGTCTGAGAAATAATGGATAAGGCTGAGAGAGCATTCATGGGAGACCCAAGCCCAGCAGCTTCAGGGTGGAGGCCATAGCCCCAGGCTTATCTGTTGCCAGGTTTGCACAGACTCTCTCCCAACCCAGAGGGGAGGAGGAGGGTTTCGGGTGCATGGTGAAAAGCCTCTGGTCAGAGGCAGTGAACGCCCATCCTCTGCTGCACAGACTAGCTCACCCCCGGAAAAGCCACATCTATGGGACATTCACATGAGTGGCAGCTGAAGGGGTGTCATGGTCCATCAAAGGCCCCCCTGAAGGGTTCCCCAGACCCTGCACCAGAGCACTGCATGTGATGCAAAGTGATGCAACTGACCCAGAGTCTTGCAAGGGAGTGTTGAACTTGCCCCCCCCTTCTCCGGAGGAGGCACCTGGATGTTCCCACCTGGCCCAATTGTATATTCATCCATTGGATTCTATACTTTTCAGTGGGGGACCCTCACCACCAAGATGGACCAGATGGGGGGAACAATGAGACATCGTTGGCACCCACGGAGTGGTGATATGCTTCTACTCAATCAGTCTCTGTCACTTTTCCTGTCCCCCCCACCTCTTTTTCCCTTTCTCGTTTCAGGAAATATTTCAAACCTCAGGATTCTATCCGTAATCTGCAGAGAGCTCACTTTGCTCTTATGCGATTAGAGCTGATCATAATAGCATCATGGGGCCACTGAGCTAGAAATAACTCTCTCTTGTGTTGCCAGTCCAGATCTACCTGTGACATTTTAATCTTGGCAGCCTGACACACCAGTTCATTATTACAATGCTCCTCATTAGCCCAACTCTTAGGCACATGATGGACTTTCATGGTCAGCTTTTCTACCTGGGCAGCAATGTCTTGACACACTTCAGCAGCCCAGATGGGTTTCCCTCTGCGCTGCCAATTGGCCTTTTCCCATCGTTCCAGCCACCCCCACAGAGTGTTTGTTACCATCCATGAGTCAGTGTAGAGTGTTGGCCACTTTTGCTCGGTGATAACCAAAGCCAGCTGGATGACTTTCAGCTCTGCAACCTGACTGGATCCACCTTGTCCCTTGGTAGCTTCTGCAACTTGCTACGTAGGGCTCCATATGGCTGATTTCCATTTCCGATTTGTCCCTATCAGATGGCAGAAACTGTCAGTGAAGAGAGCATATAGCTTCTTACTTTCTGGTAGCTGGTTATGTGGTGGAGCCTCCTCAGCACGTGCCACATGCTCCTCTTCAGATGATGGTCCAAAACTCTCACCTTGAGCCCAGTTTGTGATGATTTCCAAGATCCCAGGATGATTAGGATTTCCTATTTGAGCTCTCTGTGTGATGAGAGCAATCCACTAACTCCAGGTAGCATTGGTGGCATGATGTGTTGCAGGGACTTTCCCTTTGAACATCCAGCCCAGCACTGGTAGTCCAGGGTGCTGGAAGGAGCTGTGCTTTAGTGCCAATCGCTTGTAAGGTGGCTTGAGTCCATTCATAATCTGCTAAGATCTCTTTTTCAGTTGGGGTATAGCTGGCCTTGATTTGCCCCAATCGAGCCCAGAGACACTTCAGAGACCAAGTCAGAGAAGTTGGTATTTGCTTTATTCGATGCACCGGGTGTGTGGGAATTGTTTCCACCAAACACACACCTCAGTACCCCCAAAGACACAGTGTTATAGGTAAAATTAATGAATATTCATTACATTCTTCAGGATAGGAGTGGTTATACAAATCATTTCTCGGAAGTCATTAATATCATTAGCATGTGCACCATGCATGCTCTGTATATACTAGTGGTCTTTGGAGACCCCCAAAGACCCCTCCAGGGTGAAGGTCCTTGTCTTGGTTTGAAAGACAGGTGTCTGCCAAGAGAGGTTGAACCCTCCCTTAGAACAGAGAATGTGATTTTTTTTCCCTCCCTCCGAATTATTTAATTTTGTAAATCAAGGGCTTTCAGGCAAAGGTATGGGAAAAAAGGAATATCAGTTCTTTACTAGTATCTATAAACAAACAATAACAATAATAGCAACCACAACTAGAACCAGAAAACCAATAGCAGATAACTTGTGAGCTGCTGAGCCTTCTCCCGTGTGGTGTAATCACAGTTGCAAGCAGCAGGGGCGCTGTTGAGCTGGGCAGGTGGGATGACTCCCGAGCGACTGCAGGTGGTGCTGTGGCGCAGGGTCAGGTCAGCGTCCGGCAGCTGCAATGGCGGACAGGCTGAGAAACACGCAGGGCAGCGAAAAGCAGCTCGGAGCAGTGAGAAAGCAGGGCAGCAGGGGCGGGCGCCGGCTCTCTCTCCCTGGCCAGCAAGGCAGCGAGGATTTCTGCAGTCACAGCAGACGCCGCGGTCTCGTGCGGCAGAGGGCGGGGGCAGGCAGTAGAGGCCGCGGGACTCTCCCGGCAGCAGACGCGAGGGAATGCAGCCCGGGGGGAAAACGTGCCCTTCCCAGTGGGGAGAAAGGTTGAATCAAAGCTTACCCAGCCAGGAGAAGAGAAAAAAAAAAACAGGGCACAGTTGGATTTGCTCTGGTCCAAGGCGAAGAGCAGAAAAAGAGCAGCCTCTCTCCTCAGCGTCTGAACCACGAGAGAGTGTTCCCAGGGCTGGCTCTTCCCTTACCGTGCCCTCCCAAGCACACCTTTTGTCTTTTACAAAAGACTTGATGGCTCTAAAACACCCAACTATTTGTTGCTTAGTAACAGGAATGGGAAGAAATTCCAAAGGTACTCAACCCCCGACAGTCCTTCATGGGATGATTCAGCGGTTTCTGTGCTGGTTTCAAATGCATGCTTGTACATCTTAGCTGATAAGCCATCAGGCCAGAGCTGTTACCTACAATTTGAATTTGAATTTGAATTAAGTGTTCAGCCTTCAACCCTGGACAGGCACTGTGCTAGTGGAAGGAGGCAAAAGCTCAAAGAAACAAGGATGATTGAAGTGCAAATAGATTTGGGTTTTCTATTTGACCATTTCTTTCTCAGGGGGATGCAGAGATTCACCCCCAACCAATGGGGAGGTGCCCATGCCGGAGCAGGTGGATGCCTGGAGGAAGCTGTGTTCCAGTGGGAGTCCCAGGGGAGAGAGAGGCCTTGCTCCCAAAATGGAACAGCTAGGCCTCGAAAGTCTGCACGCTGTGGATGAGGGGCCCACGTCGCAGCAGTTTTGGGAGGACTGTCTGCCCGCCCTTGGTAGGAGCTTATGTTGCAGCAGGTTTGGGAGGACTGCTGCTCACGAGATTTGGACGCATGCTGGAGGAGTTTGCAGAGAGCTGCCTCGTGTGGGAGGGACCCCACAGCTATGCAGATGAAAAGACTTCTCTCCCTGTGCAGCAGAAGATCTCAGTGATGAACTGACCAAACCCCCATGCCCTCCCCACTGTGCTGCTGTTGGGAAGGAGGGAGAGGGGTGAGCAGAGAAACAGTGTCTTTGAGGGCTTTAGTTTTACTTCTCATTATCCTCCTCTATTTCTGTAGTATTAAATTTCACTCTGTAACTTTAAGAGAAGCCTGTTTATGTCCTTGGAGCGTCTCCCAGTCCTTATCTCAACTCATGAGCCCTGTGTGTATTGATGCCTGAGGGTTTTGTCTTTTCTCATTTATACCCTTTCTATACCCTTTCCCATTCCTTGTACCTTTCACTCCCTGTACCTTAGCCCTACATGTCTATAACCCTTGTACTCTGATATTTAGCCTAGTTCAGGGTTCTCTGGGGAAGACAAAACATCCCTACTATCTTAGAACTAGAGGCTCCAACCTTGCATGGGGCCTCCTCTCTGGAACATATTTTTGTAAACTAGACTGTAGCCTCATTTAGGGGGGGATAATTAGAATAGGGGGACAGTTACTTCATTTGTTGTTTCTTATTGGGGGATTTTAGGTAGATATGGTAATTTGTAAGGTCCATAAAATTGTATACGTGTTGTACACGGGTGTGCTCCTCGGCGTGATTCCACCTTTGACGAGGGGGCACCTGGGATCCTATTAAAGTCAAGGTAATACCCTTTTTCCCTATACTGCTGTGTCTGCCTCTTATTTTTACCAGCTTTTAAGGCATCAGTTCTGGTGAGGCAGGCAGAAGAGAGGGGAACCCCAAATCGAATTCTGGATTGAGAAACACCCTGCTGCACTCCCCACTCGCCAGCACTTCAGGAGGGAAGAGGCAATCCGGGATTGTGAAAACCAGGGAGTTTCCGAAAAACCTACCACAGAAACACAGCAGGAGAGGTTGATGCTTAAAATGTTGGTAAAAAAATTTGAGATGCAGGCACGCAGTATAGGAAAAGGGTATTACCTTGGTTTAATAGGATTCCAGGTGCACCATGATGAAAAGAGCCCCTGGGTACAACGAGTGTATAATTTTATGGACTTCACCAATTAGCATACCTATCTAAAATTTCCCAATAAGAAGCCTGATAAATGAAGTAATTGCCCCCTTATTCAAGTTATCTCCCCCCAAAAAGGTTACAACTTAGTTTACAAAAACATGTCCCAGGGATGGGGCTCTTCCAAGGTTGGTGCCTCATGTTCTTGAGATTGTGGAGATTGTTTTGTCTTCTCCAAAGAATTCTGAACAAGGCTAGAGTACAAGGGTTATAAACATGTGGGGCTAAGATACAGGGAGTGAAAAGTACAGGAATGGGAAAGGGTAAAGAGTATATATAAAAGGGTATAAAAGTATAATGAAAAAGGACAAAAAACCCATCAGGCATCAAGGTGAGATCAAAGGAGAAGGGTTTTATGGTTTAATTGCTAGCTAGCATCTAGGGGAGATCTCTAAGGGTAGGGCGGGAGTGTGGCCAAGGGGGGCCATAATGCAGGGGTTTTTACAACCCACTCCACTCCCACAGGGGCTGTGAGGAGAAGAGGACGCCCTTCTCTACCACTCACAGAAGGGCCACACGGCAGCTCAGGGGGAGCTGTGGCCCTGGGGTTGCGGGCGTGGGTTCGTCTACCGAGGGTTGGTAGTTTGAATCTTGCCAGGGTCTTCAAGCCATGCGCGCGTGCTTTTGTAAGCTTTTCTGTTCTTATTCTGCTGGGGCGTGGGAATTGCAGGTTCATTTCTCGCACCAGAATCTAGGCTAAGAACCTTCTTTCCGGCTGTTTCTTTTCCGTTTATAAACGAAACATGGGTGGTGCATCTTCTGCTAACCCAAAAATCCCGCAAGATTCCCCACTGAGTCTGATCTTAAAAATCTGGCACGACCTAATGGGGAAAAGGACCCGTCTAAACACAGAGGAACTAACTAGGCTCTCGTCGGTGTGGCCTGTGTTGAGACTGAGTGGGGGGGGGACATGGCCCCATCTAAGTAGTTTGGACAAACAATTAATCACAGAACTACTGGTAGAGATTCAGGTCCAGGGCATGTTTTATGAATTGAGGTATGCAGAATTGTTTTCTACATTCCTGAGTCAGGAAGAGGTGTACAAACAAATGAAAAAAGACTGCCTGCCTTGCGAAAAAGAAGATCATACCCCTTGTCATTACAGGGGCCAGCCAGACCAAAGGAGGTGGTGGGAGCCTGGCTCCCTCTGTTAACATTGGGTTAAAATGTTAGTTAAAAATAGGCTTTAGGAACGGGATAGGTAGGCACTACATGTACGGGGTTCAGTGACATGATCACGGAGATTGCTTAGAGAATTGGGATTGTTTTAGTGAAATCATGTGGATTAGCACCTGTGAAATAAATCAGAAATACTGTGGGAGATGGGGGGGCTTAAAGTCATGCTTGGGGGGAAACAACGGAACAATGATAAGTTGATAACATATGATTACATCACTGTTCTGTAAGAAAAGGTATAAAACTGTACTCGCTTCAAATCCATGTTGAAGTCAGATTTGGGTAGATGTTACACCCTGGCTTCCTGAGCTCGAGAATAAAAGGCACCTGCATATAATCATTCAGTGATTATGTGTTTTCCACGCTAACATTTTGGCGACCCAGGTGGGACCCTGTGAGCGCTGCTGAGGACCCCGCGACCTGATCACGCTCCAGCCGGCACCGAGGGATTCTTGGGGAGCCCATCGCGCCATGACCCTCCGCCGCTCACAACGTCCCCTGGAGAAGGTAAGGTGCATTTTAATGGTGGTTTGGTTGCCTGCCAGTAAGACGCGGTGAAAGCTACGCTTGGTTGGGCTAAGGAATTCCTAGTGGTATGCCCGGGCGCCGTCCGTAAGACAATTGCGAAAGCATTGCAGGGTCAGCAAGTGGAAATGGAGAAGCTTAAAGGGATTTTGGGTGGCAATGCTCCCATATCTCGTAATTCTCCTTTGGGGTGCTTGTTAGCACATTGGAAGCAATGTAATTTTGGCCAAGGATTGTGTAAGGATACGCTGATCGAGTGGCCAACATATATTTTGCAGGCTGGAAGGAGGTGGCCTGAAAATGGTTCATTGCAATCTGACCTGATTTCTCATTTGTTGTTGTTTTGCAAACATAAGGGAAAATTAGATGAAGTTCCGTATGTTGATTTATTTTTCTGTTTGCAAGGAAACCCAGAGTGGCTGTTGGAGGGTGGTTTGGTTACTGTGGCGATTTGCGATGATAAATGTCTGGCTTGCGTTGAAGGGAACTATTGTTTGGAGCGCTTGGCATTGAATGAGAGTTTACATCGGAAAGATATATTGGAAAGTGATTTACTAGTGGTTCCTACAGGGTCTGACTCTACACCGCCTGCGCCTTCTCGGAGGTGCCCACCTTTCCCACCTACACCTCCCTGGGGATGTCCCCCCTGCCATTCGTGCCCTCTTCACTTGCTTGTGGCAGCCCCTTTTTACCCTTGCCCGTGGATGGCCGCGGTTTGGTTCTGGTACAGGGGTGTGGGGGAGGGGGGTGCTGGGGGACTGGACAGCAGTGGGGGTGGTGGTGGACTTATAGCCCATTGGACCCGTTCCAGGACGGGAAAGAGTCTGCCAAGACTTGGTAAGCAAAAGAAAATTGTAATTTTAAGACAAGGGGTGGGGGGTGGACGGACCGGTATATGTTAGGAGGTTTGGTTATATGGAAACAGTCAGCTGGAACCTATAGAGAAAACCCTGATGAGGTTGCTAGGGTAGTGAAAATGATTATGAAAACTCAGAGAGATGGTACTTAGAGTTACAGAAAAAAAGGAAAAAAAGGAAAAAGGAAAAAGAAAAAAAAAGAGAAAAATGAACAAACAAAAAAAAAAAACGAGAAAAAGGTTACAGGAATTGGAAGGGGAAAAGTTAAGAAATCTAGACAAATTACCTGAAATAGCTTGGAAAGTTTATAACAGTAGAAGAGCCACAAGCCAGCAGCGGCAATTCTTGGCAGTCGTACAGAGTATGGCAAGTGGTTTGGAAGGGGTCGGGGGGAGAAGGCCATTAGCTTTTGACGAATGTGCCATTTGTCATTGGAAATACAGGTAACCCAACGGGTTTCACTGGAATGCTCAGCTCCAAGAGGTTGCCAAGGGTGCTGTGACCCAGCAACCGCTGGCAACTTCAATGTTAGGAGAAGAAGCGGTGGGATTTTTTAATCGACAGGGGGGCCACATATTCGGTTTTAAATGATCTAGAAGGACAGATAAATCTGCCACAATAGTTGGGCCACAGAGAAGGAGGAAAATGGCCATTTCCGCAACCCTAGACCTGTGTTTTGGAAACAAAGTATTGACTCAAGAATTTTTATATGTCCCATGTTTTACTGGCAAAATTGGAAGCAGTGGTAACTTTTGAGAATGGTGAGTTAGTAATGAAAATTCTGGAGTGAACAAAAAAAAAGAAAAAAAAAGGAGAGGAAAAGAAAAAAAGAAAAAAAAAATCTTAATGATAAAAGAGAAACCAGCCTCTGCAATCCCAGAGGAGGTGGAGAATGCCGTAATTCCCTCAGTATGGGAGACGGATATACCTGGAAAATCTAAGTTGGCACAGCCAGTACATGTAGAGTTAAAAGAGGAAGGAAAAACCGTGCAGGTAAAACAATACCGGAGGCACGGTATAGTAAAGACTATTGATAAATTCCTAAAATATTAAATTCTGGCAGAATGCAAATTAGAGTATAATATCCCAATATTCCCGGTAAAGAAACCCAATGGAGATTACAGGCTAGTATAGGATCTAAGGGCAATAAATGAAATAACCAAAGACATTTATCCAGTAATTGCTAACCCCGATGCATTGTTAACATTCGTAAAAGAGTTTTATAAGTGGTTTACCGTAATTGACTTAAAAGATGCCTTTCTGCATACCCCTTGACAAAAAAGTAGGAAGCTGTTCGCTTTTGAATGGGAAAATCCAGAGAATGCAAGGAAGACCCAGAACACGTGGACTCGGCTTCTCATGGGGTACAAGAACTCCCCCACCTTATTTGGAAACCAACTGGCAAAGGAGCTGGAGATCTGGACCAAAGAGGGGCAAGTACCAAAAGATCAATACCTCCTGCTGCAGTATGTTGATGATATACTGATAGCAACAGAAGAAAAGGAAACCTGCCTAAAGGTTTGAATTTGAACTTTTTTAACTCACTGGGCATGGGAGCATACAAAGTGTCCAGGGAAAAGGCACAAATTGCACAACAGACTGTAATTTACCTGGGATGTGAAATCTCACAAGGGCGGAGAAAATTAAGTACTAACCGTATCCAAGCTATTTGTGCTATTCCAGAGCCCCAGAATCTCCATGAGCTGCGAGTCCTCCTCGACATGGCAGAATGGTGCCACCTGTGGATCATGCACTTTGGGCTGATTGCCAAACCCCTGTATGAAGCTCAGAAGACGCAGCCGTTCAGCTGGGGCAAAGCACAGAGAGAAGCTTTCCTGAAACTGAAAGAAGCACTGACGACTGCCCCGGCGCTCAGTTTGCCAATCTGTCTAAAGACTTTCAGCTGTTCGTGCATGAAAGGCAATGCTTGGCACTGGGGGTCCTGACCCAACGATTGGGGAGCTGGAAAAGGCCGGTAGGCTACTGTCCTAGGTTGCAGTATAGATGTATTTAAGTATTCTATTACCACCAGCTGTGGGCCGTTAGCTGCTATCACCTGCTAATGATCCACCCCGGATGACAGACAATGGGACCCACCGCATGACTCATGGACTTATCTCATCCCATTGTGGGATGTTCTGCCCAGGAGGGAGGAGCCAGGTGTTCCCACCTGGATATAACCTGGTCTTGGAACTGCCTCAGCTAGCCCTGTCTACTGGGTTCCCAGAGGACGAGAGCTACCACTGGACCTTCAGCTGGAGACCAGACCTTCACAGGATCACCGCTTGAACTGAACTACTTCAGTTGGACTGCTACCACCACCCTAACAGGGTGTCAGGTTGTATCTGACTTTGTCAGTGCTTTTCTGTGTATTATTTCACTTATTTTCTCTTTCAATCTTGACTTGTGATCTCCCACTGGTTTGTTTTCAAACCAATACAGAGGTCTTCTCCAAATAGCTTGACAACATAAGTGCCAGATGGCCTGCATGTCGGCAGGCAGTTGCAGCCACTGTATTATTGATACAGGGGGCCCGGAAGCTCACGATGGGAAAACACATAGATGTCTATGTGCCACACATGGTAGCTACTGTCCTAGAGCAAAAGGGGGGGCCACTGGCTATCCCCAAGCAGGATGATAAAATTCCAGGCAATCCTAACCAAGCAGGATGATGTCACACTAAAGACAACTAACCTTTTGAATCCAGCTCTGTTTCTAGGCACTACACCCGAGGAAGGCCCACCGGAACATGACTGCGTGGAAGTGATACAGTACACCTACTCAGCGAGAGAAGACCTGAAAAACGTTCCGCTGGAGCAACCGGAGTGGAAATTATCCACAGATGGAAGCAGCTTCGTGGAGAATGGAACCAGATACGCTGGATATGCGGTAACAACAGTCAGCACAGTAGTAGAGGCCAAAGCCTTACCATCAAACACATCTGCCCAGAGGGCAGAATTGATTGCCTTAACCAGAGCACTAGAATTGAGTGAAGGAAAGAAGGTAAATATTTGGACTCATTCAAAATATGCATTTGGAACATGGGGCACTATGGAAGGAAAGAGGGTTGCTGCCCTCTCAAGGAGCGTATATTAAACATCAAGATGCAATTCTGCAGTTGATAAAAGCAGTACAAAAACCTGAGCAAGTGGCAATTATGCACTGTAAAGCACATCAATCAGGAAGCTCCAAAATCTGTGAGGGAAATTGGAAGGTAGACTGGACAGCCCGAGAGGTTGCTTGAGATGTGCAAATAGCAATGGCATTGATACCTATGAAGCTAAAGGTGTCTCAATTCAATTTACCTTCAGAACCAAAATATTCAACAGAAGACGAGAAACTGGGACATTTGCTGAATGCATAAAAGAATTCAGAGGGGTGGTATGTTACTGCACAAGGACAGATAGTCCTACCCCCCTTGATAATGAGAGAAATTCTGCAAATTAAACATAATGAATGTCATCAGGGTGCAGAAGCATTGGTGAAATGGCTAAAACAAAATGTAGTCTTGGTACGAATGTTAACAATGGCCAAATCATTAATGTCAAAATGTGAAATTTGCCTGAGGAACAACCCAGTGGCTAGACAGCAGGCACAGCTAGGAAGAATTCGGGTAAGTATAGAACCAGGAGATTATTGGCAGGTAGATTTTGTAGAGTTACCAAGGACTCAAGGGTATAAATACCTGCTGGTGGGGGTTGACACATTTTCAGGATGGCCAGAAGCCCTTCCCTGTCGCACCAACCAAGCCAAAGAGACAGTGAAGTGGCTGCTACAAAAAATCATTCCCAGGCTTGGAGTGCCATTAGGGGTATCTTCAGATAGAGGACCACACTTTATAGCTACAGTGGTAAAGGAAGTGAGCATGCTACTGGGAATAGCTTGGGACCTCCACACACCATGGGGACCACAATCTAATGGACAGGTAGAAGAGGATGAACCAAACACTAAAAGGCAAATCAGTAAAATATGTTAGGAGGCCAAGTTACAGTGGCCACAAGCCCTACCAATAGCACTTTTAAGGACTGGGGTAAACCCTAGGAGTGGAATGTCAGTCAGTCCCTTTGAAATAGTACATGGGAAACCATACAAATCTCCTGAACCAAACCCGAATATACATATTGCAGGAAAACAGGAAATATATAATCATGTTCTATCTCTCGGGAAAACCTTAGCACAGCTTTCAAGAATCCAGTCCATGATATTCTCCCTGGAGATGAAGAACCTTTAAAGGAGAGGTGGAGTGGACCGAGTGGACCCCATCAGGTGCTGCTGACCACTTTCACAGCGGGCAAGGTGGCTGGAGTGGATCCTTGGGTACACTACACCTGAGTAAAGAAGACCCATCCGAGACTGTGGGCTGCACAACCCCGGGACTGATGAAATTGCAAATAAGATGGGTTTAACTGTTTAAAATTATCTTAGTACCTGTGCCGATGCTCATTTTATGGATATTAATTGGGAGTGATATTGCTTGAGGATATGGAATGCAGGATAATCAACTAACCACTCTTCATTCTAGAATGAAGAGAGAGGTACAGGCAAAAACGCAAGTGATAAAGGTTTCCAATTAAATTTGGGCTGAGAATGCGATGATTGGGTTAGTTAAAGATTTTGCCAAAATGCGAAACATCAGTAGAATAACTGCCTGTCTGCCAATACCAAAGGCAGCAGGAAACCCAGTAAACTGGGGAGTTATCACATCAAAATTACCTGAAATTCTGGACAATAAAACAATTGTATGTAAACAAGTACCCAAGTCCAGGCAGAAAGTTAAAGTAACTTGGAATATAACAGGTTATAGTTGGATGCAGTACTTGAGCAAAAAGGACTGTCTTTTAAGCAATGGGAAGGTGGGACAAAATCTAGAGTGGTGGGTTGAAGATCAAAACCTTGCCAAATGGCAATGCTTCTTGCCACACTATCAAAAGGTCACAGAAAATGTCACAAAGACCACCCTGATATGGAAATGTGAGGCAAAGGATAGAAAGGATCGGATGTAACCCTGGGACAGTGCATGGGCCCTGAGTATACTTCAAAAATTTCAATATATGGCAAACACTCCTTGGTGCCTAAAATGGACAGGCCCTGAAGATGGCACTGATCCAGCAGTAATAAACACTGCCACCAGCAGTAATAAACAAACACTGCCACCAGCAGCAGAGCGCAGACAGATAAAGTAAGTTGGTGGGCATGTAATAAAACCTATGATTGCATGTCTGATATAGAGATAAAACAAGTACCATCGCTGGCAGCTGCCATGCGAATTGGCTGTGCCTGTAGAAGAATCAAACATAAACAGGGTAATGTAAATTATAGAATAAAAATAGGATGTAGTAGAAGCACAATCAAGAGCCCAGGACAATTTGTTTGGGGAACGAGTGATGGTGTCGCTGTTGAGCAGCTAGCAGAGTAATGAAGGCACCAGTTCTCAGTGGCAAGAAGGAATGACCTTTATTGTTTTGATTTCATCATATATACAGAGTATTCAAAAGTCACCCAGATTGGTCGGTCAGAAGCCTTCCCCCAGGCCTGATTGGCCAGGCTTGCACTGTCCAAGTTCTGGGACACTGTTCCAATAACATCCAAACCTTATCTTTATTTATAAAACACAAGAAAAATTCTCATGGGAAAAACCTGTGCTAGCCACATGATGGTACCTGGACAACCCACCTGCCTGTAGATGGAAAAGTAAAAGAATTTACTTTGGGCCTCCCTACTCTATGTCCAATCTTGAAAAAGTCCCCATTCAATGGGAAACGTGAACTTTTGCAAATAAGAACAAGATGAGAGGTTTCAGGTAATGAAAATCAGGATGAAACTTGGCAAGAACCCTCTAGTGGAGTAAAATTTGGGTGGGCTCTAGAATCTCTGTTTGGCCCTATAGCAAACTACTGAAACAGAGAAATGATGTACAGACTTACAGGTCAGGTAGAGAGGTTAGCAAGAGTTACTCGGGAAGGATTCAAAGAACTTAACATGCAATTACAAGCTACTACCAAAATGACTTTACAAAATCAATTTGCTTTAGATATGCTACTCCTGAAAGAACATGGAGTGTGTGGGTTTTTAAGGGGACAAGTTGATCATTGTTGCATCCATATCCCAAATGTAACTGCAGATGTAGAACATGACATCAATCAGTTAAAATAAATAGAGCATGGAGCACGGGATGAACAAAAGGACTTGACTACAAGTTGGTTAGATAAAATCTTCAAGGGGTTAGGATGGAATGTGAGTTCATGGATTAAATCTATTATTGAAAATTTAATAATCTAATTAGTTATGTTTCTAGTACTTTGGGTAGTCTACAGCATACTGAAAGGAAAGATACAGAGAAAGACATCCTGGAACCAAAGAATAATGAGGGCATTGACACGGAACAAGGATCCACGTCCATCATCTGCGGATTCTCCGGTCCACAACAGCATCTATAACAATGCTCATGACAACCTTGGATTCGAAGATGAGCATCAAGTATAAAGGACTATATCAAGTGAAAGCATTCACACCTGTAAAGTGAAAATGCTTTCAAAGGAGGGAATGTTAACATTGGGTTAAAATGTTAGTTAAAAATAGGCTTTAGGAACGGGATAGGTAGGCACTACATGTACGGGGCTCAGTGACATGATCACGGAGATTGCTTAGAGAATGGGGATTGTTTTAGTGAAATCATGCGGATTAGCACCTGTGAAATAAATCAGAAATACTGTGGGAGATGGGGGGGCTTAAAGTCATGCTTGGGGGGAAACAACGGAACAATGATAAGTTGATAATTAACGTATGATTACATCACTGTTCTGTAAGGGAAGGTATAAAACTGTACTCGCTTCAAATCCATGTTGAAGTCAGATTTGGGTAGATGTTACACCCTGGCTTCCCGAGCTCGAGAATAAAAGGCACCTGCATATAATAATTCAGTGATTATGTGTTTTCCACGCTAACACCTCCGCCGCCACCACCGCTGCCGGCAGCCCCCCTCCCTGCCCCGGGCCGATGCAGTGCTGGGGATGGGGCATAGGTGGCCACCACCAGCTCCCCTCCCCCCTGCCACGGTGGGGCTGGGGCTGGGGGATGGGTGGCTACCACTGCCACCCTCCCCGGGCCACCCAGAGGGCGGAGGCAGGGAGAAACAGGGGCAGGCCGATCAACCGCCCACGCCCACTGGCCCCCCTGAGGGCGGAGGCAGGGGAGGAGTGGAGGTGTCTGAGGTTGGGAAGCATTGGAATTTTTTCTCCATCCCTGTTACTAAGCAACAAATATCTGGGTGATTAGAGCCATCAACTCTTTTGTAAGAGACAAAAGAGTGTGCTAGGTGGGGCAAGGGGAGGAGACCCAGCTGGCCCTTGGGACTGGCACTCGTTCGTGGGACACCGGGAGGAAAGGGACTGCTCTTTGCTTCTGGCTGCAACTGCGAGAGATCCAACTGTGCTCTGTCTTCTCCTCCTGGCTGGGTGAGCTTTGATTCAACCTCTTTCCCACTAGGAGTGCACGTTTTCCCGGCTGCGTTTTTCTCAGTAGCTGCGGGGGAGTCCAGCTGTCCCTGCTGCCCGCCTCGCTTTCACAGCACAAGACCGTGGCATCTGCTGTGATTGCACAGTACCTGCGACCTCGCTGGCTAGCCTGGGAGAGCCTGCCCCTGCCGCTCCGCTCACCACTCCGAGCTGCTTGCTTGCTTCTCAGCCTGGACGCCATTACCAGCTGTGTGAGGCTGACCTGACCCTGCACCACAGCGCCACCTGCAGCCGCTCGGTAGTCATCGCATCTGCCCTGCCCAGCCAGGAGCTCAACAGCGCCCCTGGTGCTTTTGACCGTAATTACACCACGTGGAAAAGTGCTCACCAGCTCAAAGGACATCTGTTACTGGTTTTTCTCTGGTTCTATTTGTTGTCGTCATTCTTGTTATTGCTTGTTTACTCTGCTGTAGATACTAGTAAAGAACTGTTATTCCTTTTCCCATACCTCTGCCTGAAAGCCCTTGATTTCAAAATTAAAATAATTCAGAGGGAAGGGAGATCACATTCTCTTTCCTAAGGGAGGGTTCCACCTCTCTTAGCAGGCACCTGTCTTTCAAACCAAGACAGGAGGCAAGTCCAGGCAGGGAGAGAAGTGCATCTGCTGCCGTACCTGACCCCTCCCAGGCTGGGGAAGGGGGGGCAGAGGTCAGCGCCCGCTTCGCCACGCGGTCAGTAACAGGGCCGAGGGAAAAAAAGCCCCAATTAAAAGCAAGCCAGATGAATTCAGTGCAGATAGCTCTGAGGAAGAGACCGGGGCTGGGGCTGTAGCCACAGCAGCCAGCGGACTTACCGGGAAGAAGAGGGGAAAGGTAACCCGAGAGGCTAGAGGGGCTGCTACTCCGGTAGCTGAACACATCAGATCTAAAAAAGACGAACCAAGAAAGAAGAAGACTGTCCTAGAAGCACCTTTGAGGCAGGCTGAGAGGAAACTGAGTCAAGACATTGTAAATGTGACTGGTGCCACAGGGATAAGTGAAACAAGGCCTTTCTTTCAACCTTTAAAATTTAAACTGGGAAAACACTGGGTGACTCATCAATTTCTATATATGCCAAATTCTCCAAAACCATTATTGGGCAGAGATTTATTGGAAAAATTAGAAGCAAAAATTAAATTTTCCAAAGAAGAGGGAGTGAAAGTTATAATTCCGGAATCTAAATTTGTCGAAACAGCTACTACTCTCATCCAGGAATGTTGTGGAGAAATTCCTAAAGAAGTTGAGGACGCGGTTATTCCAATTGTATGGGCCAGTGATTTTCCCGGGAGATCCAAAAGAGCTGAACCTGTGAGTATTGCACTCAAAGTGGGAGCAACACCGGTAAGGCAGAAACAATACCCTCTGAAATTAGAAAGTCATAGGGGACTAGCACCTGTAATTGGAAAATTTCTTAAATTTGGGCTGCTAGTGAAATGTGAGTCTAAATACAATACACCCGTCCTGTCAGTAAAGGCGGCTGATGGTAAGAGTTACAGATTAGTGCAGGATTCAAGAGCAGTTAACAAAATCACAGAGGACATACATTCAGTTGTACCAAACCCCTACACTTTTTAGACCACACTGACAAATGAACTAGGGTGATTCACAGTTTTAGATCTCAAGGATACCTTCTTCTGGATTTCTATAAGTGAAAGTCATCAAGAACTCTTTGCTTCTGAGTGGGAAAATCCTGAGTCAGGAAGAAAGACTCAGCTCACCTGGACAGTGCTACCCCAAGGGTTCAAGGATAGCCCAACTATATTTGAACAGCAGCTGTCAAAGGAATTAGAGGACTGGAGAAAACAAGAAAAACCTTTATATGAAGCCCATAAGGCAGCTGAGAAAGGAACCATCAACTGGACAGAGAAAGCAAGGGCTGCATTTAAACAGCTAAAACATTCCTTAATGACCACTCCAGTTCTGGGGCTGCCAGATCTAACTAAACCCTTTGGACATTTTATATACGAGCAACAGAATGTTGCTCTAGGGGTACTGGCACAGCACCTTGGGGACCGGTGAAGAGCTGTGGCCTGTTTTTCAAAACAGCTAGACAATGATAGCCAAGGGTGGCCTGGGTGTCTGAAAGCTGCGGCAGCAACTGCCATCCTAATACAGGAGGCTCGTAAATTCACCCTTGGGCAGCACATTGTTGTGTATGTACCCCACGCCGTGATCTCTGTGCTGGAGCAAAAGGGGGGACACTGGTTATACCCTAGCAGAATGCTTAAATACCAATCTATGTTGTTGGAACAGGTCGATGTTACCCTAAAAACAACATCTGTTGTAAACACTGCAATGTTTTTGTCATCCACATTGCTTGATGAAACACCTGAGCATGACTGTTTGCAGACAATAGAGGAGACCTATTTCAGCAGACCAGACCTGAAGGAGGTGCCTCTGGAGAAACCAAACTGGGAGCTGATTATGCTGACCAGAGCTCTAGAACTGAACGAGGGAAAGAAGGTAAACATATGGACTGATTCCAAATATGTCTTCAGTGTTGTTCATGCTCACAGAGCTATTTGGAAGGAACGTGGCCTGCTGACTGCTCAAGGTAATGACATTAAGCATGCAAAACAAACCCTTGCACTCCTGCAGAGCATTTGGAAGCCTACAGAAGTAGCTATCCTTCATTGCAGAAGTCATCAAAAGGAGAAGACAACCCCTGAAGTGGGAAATCGCTTTGCTGATGAAATAGCAAGAGGGATAGCAGAAAAAGGCATACTCGTGATAGTACCACAGAAAGAAGTAGACCTGACAGGGTTTACTCCAAAATATGATCAGAGAGACCACAAATTAATAAAATTTCTTAAGGCTGAAATTAAGGAGGGTGGGTGGGCTGTTACACCCATAGGCCAGGTTGTAGTCCCAACCACACTCCTTCGAGAAATAGCACAGAGGGAGCATGAGAGTACCCACTGGGGAACAGAAAACCTATTAAAACATCTGAAGAAAGTAGTGATAGGGAGAGGAATGACTGATATTGTGCAATCTATAACAACCAAGTGTGAAACCTGTTGCAAAAACAACCCTGACACAACCAAAAGAGTAGTGTTAGGAGTGACCAAGGCAGGGCATACTCCCGGGAGATTACTGGCAAATAGATTTTGCTGAAATGCCACGAAAGGATGGATATAAACATGTATTGGTATTGGTTGATACGTTCAGTGAATGGCCTGAAGCTTATCCCTGTCGCACCAATGCAGCAAAGGAAGTAGTGAAAGCCTTGCTCAATCATATAATTCCAAGGTTTGAGGTTCCTTTGGGAATGTCATCAGATAGGGGACCACATTTTTTTGCAACGGTGATCAGAGATTCTGGTGATAGCAAGATTCTGGGACTTACTTGGGACTTGCATACGCCATACAGGCCCCAAGAAAGTGGCAAAGTTGAACATATGAATGGAACCCTCAAAGCCCAGATTGGTAAGATCTGTCAAGAAACATCTATGACATAGGTTCAGGCTTTGCATATGGCCTTACTGAGGATCCGCATACAACCGAGGCTGAGGGACAGTATAAGTCCCTATGGAATCTTATATGGCAGACCATATCATGTTCCACATATCCTGGGGGAAATTCACATGAAGGGAAAAATTGATTTACAGAAATACTTAACAGCTTTAAGCTCCACTTTGCAGAAGCTCCAGAGATTTGTCGTGCTGTACAAAGCTATAGGATTGGACACCCCTGCTCACCCATTTCAGCCTGGAAACTGGGTCTGCATCAAATGGTGGACCAGCGACCCCTTCCAAGCTAAGTGGAAAGGACCATTCCAAGTTTTGCTGACCACCCTCACTGTTAAAAAAGTTGCTGGGAAAAGAGCGTGGATCCACTACTCCAGAATGAAGAAAGCTTCTGCCCCTGAGACCATTTAAGAAACAGAGACTGATGCAAATCAAGATGATGTGGTTTAAATTGTTCTTTACATGTCTCTTGTTTGCCCAATTGGTAACCATGACTCAAGGCTCAGCCAAAAGCTGCACAACACTGTGATCCAAAATGTATCCAGAGCTCTTAATATGAGCAATTGCTGGATCTGCACCCAGTTACCACCTCTAGATGGATGTGATAACTGGCCATTGAGAAATTAAGAAAGGTTTGGAGGAAATTTGGAAGGGGATTCAAATTCTATATGAAGTGGGTTCCAGAAAGTACACCTTGAAATTCGACCATATCTTCCACACCCTCACTTCATGGTTACCAAATGGGGCCTGGGTAAAGGAAGCATTTATAATAGTTGTAATCGTAGTTATTATCTTTGCTATAGCTAGTTATGTAAACTGGTACTGTAGTTAGTGTAGTGTATAGGCAAGATAGTCTTGTTAGTCTCTAAAAAGGGGGGAAATGATTCCTGATGGTTTTTGTCTTTTCTATACCCTTTCTATACCCTTTCCCATTCCTTGTACCTTTCACTCCCTGTACCTTAGCCCTACATGTCTATAACCCTTGTATTCTGATATTTAGCCTAGTTCAGGGTTCATTGGGGAAGACAAAACATCCCTACTATCTTAGAACTAGAGGCTCCAACCTTGCATGGGGCCTCCTCTCTGGAACATGTTTTTGTAAACTAGACTGTAGCCTCATTTAGGGGGAGATAATTAGAATAAGGGGACAGTTACTTCATTTGTTAAGTTTTTTATTGGGGGATTTTAGGTAGATATGGTAATTTGTAAGGTCCATAAAATTGTATACGTGTTGTACACGGGTGTGCTCCTCGGCATGATTCCACCTTTGACGAGGGGGCACCTGGGATCCTATTAAAGTCAAGGTAATACCCTTTTCCCCTATACTGCTGTGTCTGCCTCTTAGTTTTATCAGCTTTTAAGGCATCAGTATTAACTTTTTTTTTATCCTCTGCCCAATTCTGGCAGGGGAGAGTAAGTGAGTAGATGTCATAAGTGCCTGGCATTTGGCCAGGGTCAAACCACGACTGTCTGCTACTCCATAACCTCAGAGGTCTTCCTCAAGTCTCTCTGGGTCCCTTCTGCCAGAGGCTTTAGGAAGGACCATTCTCCCTGGCTGTGATGGACAGCACATTTTTTACGTCCTGTCCTGTCCTGACTGGCCCAAGGGGTACTGCATGAGCAATCTCTTGTTTGATCTATTCAAAGGCTTGTTGTTCAGGGCCCCACTTGAAATAATTTTTCTTCGGTGTCAAAAGGTAGAGAGGTCTTACAATCTCTACTCTGAGATATGCATCCTCCAAAGGCCCACAGCACCTAGGAAAGCCTATGTTTCCTTCTTGCTGGTTGGTGGGGACATAGCAGCTATCTTCTTAATAACTTCTGTCGTGATCTGTCAATGTCCATCTTGCCACTTCACTTGCAGGAACTGAATTTCCTGGGCCAGTCCCTTGACCTTACTGTTTTTAATGGTAAAACCCTCTTTCAGGAGAATCTGGATTATTTTCTCCCCTTTCTCAAAAACCTCCTCTGCCATGTTCCCCCATACAATGATGTCATCAATGTTCTGTAGATGTTCTGGAGCCTCACCCTTTTCCAGTGCAGTCTGGATCAGTCCATGGCTGTGCTTCTACCCCTGGGACAGTTGGTTCCAAGTGTACTGCACGCCCCTCCAGGTAAAAGCAAACTGTGGCCTGAACTCTGCTGCTAAAGGAATGGAGAAAAACATGTTAGCCATATCAATAGTGGCACCACTTTGCTGCCTTGGACTCCAGTTCGTACTGAAGTTTCAGGACGTCTGGCATGGCAGCACTCAGTGGTGGTGTGATTTCATTCAGGCCATGATAATCCACTGTTAGTCTCCACTCTCCATTAGACTTACACACAGGCCATATGGGGCTATTGAAGGCTGAACAAGTCTTGCTGACCACTCCCTGGCTCTCCAGTTCACAAATCATCTTATGGATGGGAATCACGGAGTCTCAGTTCGTGCTGTATTGCTGTCGATGCACTGTTGCAGTAGCAATCGGTACCTGTTGTTTTTCAACCTTCAGGAGTCCCAGAGCAGAAGGGTCCTCTGAGGAACCAGGCAAGGTGTTCAACTGTAATGCCTTCTGTCTCCAGAGCAGCTATCCCAAAAGTCCTCTGATATCCTTTTGGATCTTTGAAATATCCACTCCTGAGTTAATCCATGCCAAGAATACATGGGGCCTCTGGACCAGTCACAGGAGGGTGTTTTTTCCACTCTTTCCCAGTCAGGCTTACTTCAGCTTCCAGTAGAGTCAATTGATGAGACCACCCCCTGTCACCCCAGAAATGGAAACAGATTCTGCCCCCCACATGTCCCAATGGCATCAGAGTACATTGCACGCTAGTGTCAACCAAAGCTTTATATTCTTGTGGGTCTGATGTGCCAGGTCATCAGATCCACACAGTCCAATAGGCCTGATTTTCCCTGGCCTCTACCTGGCTAGAGGTAGGGCTCCTCTAGTTTTGGTCATTGTAGTCATTGCTTCCTCCCTGTGCATACATCCTGGAGGTCTCTTCAAAGGGAACGGACATGTCATCCTCCCTTTTGTTATACCTAGGAGCTCATCCATGGGAAACTGTAGCTACATTCACCCTCGATGAATTTCCTTTGTTAGTAATTTCTTCTTTTAGTTTACATACCCGTGCTGCTAGGACAGAGGTGGGTTTTCCATCCCACCTCCTCATGTCTTCCCCGTGCTTGTGTAGGAAAAACCACAGATGGCCTTGTGGGGTGTACTCCCTCTCCCTAGTCAGAGGGAGCCTCTCTCTAATAGCAGAGACTCTGATCTGCACTGGCAAGGCATGGAAAAGGTCCTCTCTAAACTCCTCCCTAAGTTTCTGGTGCTCTTCTTTAATTTTCTCTTCCAGGCTCTGGACTTGCTTGGCTTGGTTTTCCACAGCCAAGATTTGGGCTCATATTGGGGTGTGGACAGTGCCTTCATATGTCTGGAGATTTCTTGTCATAGTGCCCACTGTCTCGTGTTCCTCATTCCACTGTAGCATTGCTAAAAAGTGGGAATACGCTTGTGGCCTGAGTTGTGCGAGTTTCAATCACATCTGTGATGTACATTTAGCAAGGTCTTGACTTTTAGTTGGTTGCTTGTTATTTGAGAAAAGGATCTCTAGCAGAGCCAGTTCTCACAAGTGTTGGATTCCTTGCTGCAGCTGGAGGTCTTCCTGGCAAAGGTATCTCTCCTTCACACTTGTAAGGAGTTGTGTCCAGAGGCTGAGAGGTTCTGGCTTCCTTGTGATGCCCTGGTCAATACCCACATCCCGAGACAAGCATCCTATGTGCCTCACTTTTAGTACTGTCTAAAATTGTACCATCACCTGCAGTGTCTCAGACTCGGATCAACCAGCTCAATATGGACTCATCTGTTTGTTGGGTGAGGTCTTTCCGCAGATCGTGTAGATTTTCCAAGGATAGAGATTCAGTGATTGCTGCTTTGCTCCCTGAAAAGCCGCCGGCTGCCAAAAAGCAGCAACAAAAAGGCGGCCGGCTGCGCTGAACACTGACCGGACGCGCAGCCGCTGTGACGCGCATGAGGAAGTGTGGCTTCCAGGGGAATGGTAGCCAGTTAAGAAAGCGGTAAAAATGAAAGAGGCGTAGACTTTTGCATTTGGGATTCCAGCAGGTTTATTGTAGGAATGCAGGGCGGAGAACGAGGTAAAGGACAAGGTTGCCCGGAATCCAAAGCTCAGATGTCTCAGACCCGGTTTTACACGACGTTAAAAGGGCGGCGAGAACAGGGCGTGCCCAGCCCCAGAGGGCCTATCAGGAAGGGTCTTAGGGAGAAGGGCAGGGTTACAAACCTATAACAGTATTGCAGGGGAAGGTACATAATTTTTAACCAATGGGATGTTTTAGCTGGGGGAATATTCTGGAACAGAAATTATAAATTTAATAAAGGCAGGGTATTATATAGGACTAATCCACTGCAGCAGGTGATTATTTCCAGCTCTGATTCCTCTGCTGGCTGTGAAGGTCCAGCCTCCCCATTGGCATCCACCAGGTGAACAGATTTGGTCTTGTATTTCCTCCTTTGAGCAGGGGCAACTGCTATTGGCTTAGGCTGCCCTTCTGATTTAACTGCAGCCTGGGTGACTGTGGTGTCTGCTGATTGGTTCTGGTTCCCTTTCAGCTGTAGATGCTGCTGTATAGTATTGAGCAGTGTGCAATAAGCATTAGCCAGGGCCCAGCACAGTGCAGCCCCTCTCTGGAACTGCCACTGCAATCTTCTTTCAAATATTCTGCTACCTTAGCGGGGTTCTATATTTGTTCATGAGGGAACTTCCAAACCATTGGAGCAGAATACTTCTTCAAACTCTGGCCCATTTTCTCCCACTTTCCATGTCACTCAGGATTTTCCACCCCTGGGGCAGGTCTCTGGACAATCTCCCTAGAAATCTCTGCCCTGACTATAAATGTGTTGTAGACTAAGTGTGGCTAGCACAGGTCTTTCCCATGAGAATTCCTTTTGTGTTTTATAAATAAAGATAAAGTTTGGATGTTATTGAAAACAGTGTCCCAGGATTTGGACAGTGCAGGCCTGGCCAATCAGGCCTAGGGGGAAGTTTCTGACTGACCAATCTGGGTGACCTTTGAAAACTCTATATATATGATGAAATCAAAACAATAAAGGTCTTTTTCCTTCTTGCCACTGAGAACCGGGTCTTTTCTCTGCTAGCGGCTCAACAGCGACAACTATACAGAGGAGACATAGCAGAACTAGCAACAAAAATATGCTATCCTTAACATCTGGAGTGAATTTAACATTCTCAAAAAGTGATTTGTCAGATCTGAAGGGGGAGAAGGAGGTGAAAGGCTGGGAAAAATCATCCTCTCCTGTTCCTGTCACTGGCAAATGACAATGAATACAGACCCCTGTAGCAGGTTGACCTTGGCTGGGTGCAATGATCTCCATTGCCTCTGATGTTATCTTTATGTAAGCTGATATCGCAGAGTATATCAACAAAGCAATCATAGTTCCTCTCTCTGATCTGAAAAAGAACACCATCATGGGCAAATGGTTCCACATATTCGGACATATACAAGGTTAGGTGCCACATCCCCATGACTAGATGGAGCAACATGGTGACTTGGGAGTTCTGTACCCAATATACAAATGTTTCAGTCAAAATTCTTATTTTTTCACTCTCCCAAGCCCCTTTTAGTTGGACACCAAATATGTCTTAAGACAATTATACAGGGTAGAGACTGAAATAAATTGCCTCCCCTTAGTTTTAACTTCTCCCCTTTCTACTAATAAGGAAAAACAAATGCAAAGCGACATAAGTGAAAAATAACAGTTTACTAAAAGAAAAACAGCAATAAATAGAAGATACAAATGTGCTGAGCCACACGATCCCCCCTCCCCAGTAACAAAGGAAATGACATGGCAAAAAAATTAACTCTATCCCAGATGAAACCAAAACAGTGTGAATTGGACTTTGTCTGGATCTATGGGTAACTGCGCATTGCTCAGATAATATAAATCATGTCTAGAATAGCTAATTCCCTCAGGTACTGGATACCTTTCTCTACTGTGGTCCACTTGCCTGGGCAATATAACATCTTCTGTGAAGGAATACACTCAAGGTTAGAGACTGGAGTTTTTCCTCTGGGGCTGGTGAGACAACCTGAAGTAAATCAAAAGCTATTTTCTCTCAAGAGAACAAAGGGTTCTAGCTTGTGGCTAAATCCATGTAGGTTGATAGTCAGCAACTAGAACCTTAATAGTCAGGTTGGCAAGTTTCAGACAAGGCTTAAGTTAACTATTTGAATTAGAGCTGGCAGTGGGGATGGGACTTTACTAGTGCATACCTATTTAGGCTTCTTAGCTTACTGCTGCTTTATTTAAAATCTGTTTCTCCAATGAAACTGATGAGAGGTTAGGTCATGTCATGTCTGCACAAGAAAACAGAATTGTCCCTTCTTCCTAACAAAGGGTGCTTCTTAACATTCATGCTTCTGAGTTTTTGTGTATGAGTAGGGAAATTCTGCACTACCACATCACCTCCTACCCTTAACTGTATTGCCATTTAATGTATGGTGATTTCATGCCACAGGATAAAGTGGATGTTAATTTAAAAAGTTAGGGGTTTGTGTATATGAGAGGTTTACAGTACTGTACATAATGCTGTTCCAGACTACAACTTAAATTTAACTCACATTTCTCCAACTAATAATTCCTCTGGATAATTTATTCTTGTGGGCATGAAGAGTGTTTTGCATTAAAATAAATGTATTTAGTTGCTTCTGTGACAAACTTGAGCAGTTCTCCATTTCCCTGCCTGTTCTGATTACTAACCATTTCAACTACTTCACTGTATTGGTATGACCTCTTTCCCAGGGAATAAAGCCCCTGGACATCAACAATGCCTGATAAAATCTCTGTTTGAATGCTAGGGTTTGGCCATATAATGCCTTTTTCTTTCCTATACTTTTGATATAAGCATAGCTAGCAAACATGCTTTTTTAGATAGACCTGAGCTAAGATCAGTCTAGGAAAAAGTAAAAGCAAATCCTAGATATCAGATATAGAAATGTTGTGATTTAACCCCAGTAGGCAGCTAATCCCCACAAATCCTCTTGCTCACTCCTCCTGAAGTGGGGTGGGGGAGAGAATTGGAAATGTAAAAGCCAAAAAACTCATTGGTTGAGAAAATGACAGTGTAATTGGCAAGCAAAAGCTGTGTGTGCAAGCAACACAAAATAAGGAATTCATTCAATACTTCCTCTCAATAGGCAGTTGTTTAGCCATTTCCAGGAAAAGAGTGCTCCTCCACATATAATGGTTACTTGTGAAGACAGATGCCATAATTCCAAATGTCCTCCCTTCCTTCTTCTTCCCCTGACTTCTACTGCTGAATGTGATGCCATATGGTATGGAATATAATTTTGGTCAGTTGGGGTCAGATGTCCCAGCTGTGCCCCTCCCAGCTTCTTGTGCAACCCCAGCTTACTTGCTGACAGGGGAGTGTGAAAAGCAGAAAAGGCCTTGAATCTGTGCAAGCACTGAGCAGCCACAACTAAAACATCCCTGTATTATCAACAAAATTTTTATCACAACTACAAAGCAAAGCATCATGCAATCTACTATGAAGAACATTACCCCAGACAAAACCAGTAAAAGAAAATATGGCATATTTAATAATGGTACCTTGACAGCAGAGAAGCAAGGTCTCAGCTGAGTCTGCAAGAAGTTTCTTATGTATTTGTGCCACAACAATTCCTATGCATTCCTTCTTCCTGCATCTTCCCACATTATCACCATTTCTTCTTTTCTTCCCTAAATACTGCTTGAGACAGCATAAGATGCAGTTGCTTTTGAACTCCATGTGGACTATTTGGTTAAAAGCCACATGCAGACTAGTGGCAGACCAAACGAGCTCACACAGAGGCCTTTCTCTCTGTGGGGCATAAATTGCTTTTGGGATTCTTGTCACCTTACTCTTGGGTGCTTGGCTACTGGCTGGGTTCAACCACCATGCAGTGGTTTGATCTTGTCTGGCTGCCAGGTGCCCACCAAGTGGCTTTCTCACTCCCACTCCTCAGGGGGACAGGGGGAGGAAATAAGATGAAAAATTCCTGGGTCAAGATAAAGGCAGTTTTAATAAAGAAAAGCAAAGGCAAAACAAAGCAAAGCGAAAAGATTTATTCTCTACTTTCCATCAGCAGGTAATGTACAGCCACTTCCTGGGAAGTAATAGGGCCTCATTATGTGTAGTGGTAGCTTCAGAAGACAAATGTCATAATAATGAATGCCCCCTCTCCTCCTGCTTTCTCTTAGCTTTTATTGCTCTTGCCCAACCCCAGTCTGCTGGGCTGTATTGGGTTTGCGTGTCAAGCTTTTGGTTCCTTTATTCAAATACAGTAATGCAAATAAAGCCCTATGAAAGCTTGTATAATGGAAGCCAACTTGTATGTCTTAGAGCTCTGCCTGTAAAATGAAAACAAATGGTGTGTCGGGGCAGAGATGCAACAATTCAGCTAATCTTACAAGAAGCTCTCTTTCTGTGGAATTCTTGCTGGATTTAAAACTGTTCTCCCTAAAACAAATCTCATAAAGGAGGGCTGCAGTTACATTACCCTCTCCTGCAAGGAATTCTTAGCATAGCTGTCCTATTTCCCACATACCTATTGCGCTGGTTTTAGCTGGGGTAGAGTTAATTTTCCTCATAGCACCTAGTATGGGGCTGTGTTTTGGATTTGTGCTGAACATAGTGTTGATAATATAGAAATGCTTTGTTTTCTTGCTTTTACCCTTTTGATTCTCTCCGTGATCCCAGTGGGGGAGGGTAAGCGAGTGGCTGTGTGGTATTTAGTTTCCATCTAGGGTTAAACCACGACACCTGTACACATGCTGCTGCCCTGGAAGGCACTTAGAAAAGACTGTCTCATAAAGGGAATCTTATAAATATTTACACTGCATTTCTAGATTTCAGAATATTACTTCTACAAAAGCAACAAGATTGTGCTAAAGTAATTTTACTTGAAAATCTGCAAGGAACAGCAAACAGCACTAAATACAAATCCACAGAGACAGTAAACTACAAGATTATTTGACATTACAAATATAATGCTGAAACATGGTAATACAGAAATCAGTCATAAAAGATTGCTATTGAAGCTGCAATTTCTTAAACAGAAAAACAGCAGGGTACAAATGTGTTAGAATCCTGTAAACTGAGGACTTGAGCTTGATTCTGCTTTCATTGACACTAGCACAAATCCAGCATATTCCCACTGATATTAGTGGTGTAACCAGAAATAATTTTTGCCCATAGTAGGCATGATATGAAACTTCATTTCAGCAGATAAAAGGATGTTGACTGGAAAGTTGTGGAAGTGGGAGTATTTGTTTTAGTGGCCTCAGGAGAAATTTGCTTAATACTTTTGGGTAATACAAAGCTTTGAAAACCTGAATGTTTAGATGCCTTCTGAAAACTCTTGAGAGACATGCAAGTGTTAATGTGCTATTTTTTGTTAGCTCTTTTAATAATGTAAAAAATATACCTACATGTTATATTGCCTGGTAATGTGTCACATAATGTCTTGATCATGGAGGTACTTACATATGAGGTGAACCTAATGTATTCAAGTAAGCCCACTGAAGTTACCAGAATTAATTAATGACAAAGATAAACTTGGGTGTGAAAGCTCATGGGCTTGGGTAACAAGAAAAAAACCTTATAATTTCAGGAAAGTGCAGATTAAATACATTTTTAGTAGCAATGTAGCAGCTCATGGAGGACCCCATGCCAGAGCAGGTGGATGTACCCTGAAGGAAGCAGCAGCCCATGGAGAGTCCATGCCGGAGCAAGCTCCTGGCAGGAACTGCAGCTTGTGGAGAGGAGCCCATACGGGAGCATGTTTTCTGGCAGGAACTGTGGCCTTGTGGAGGACCCACTCTGGAGCAGTCTGTTTCTGACAGACTGCAGCCTGTGGGAAGGACTGTCTCCCATTGGAGGGACCCCACGGTGGAGCAGGGAAAGAGTGTGAGGAGGAAGGAGCAGCAGAGGCAATGCATGATGAACTGATTGTGACCTCCATTCCCCATCTCCCTCGACCACTTGGAAGGGGGAGGAGGTAGAGGAGTTGGGAATGAAGTTGAGCCCGGGATGAAGGGAGGAATGGGGGGAAGATTTGTTCTTATTTCTTATTGTATTACTATCTGTTTAATGGGCAATAAGTTAAAATAATTTCCCCACATCAAGTCTGTTTTGCCTGTGAAAGTAATGGCTGAGTAATCTCCCTGGCCTTATCTCAACCCACAAGCTTTTTGTTGTGTTTTCTTTCTGTCTTGTTGATAGATGGGGAGTGAATAGAACAGCTTGGTGGACATCTGGCAGTCAAGGTCAAACCACTACACTATACAAAATTCCATCTCATTGAGCACTGCTATCATTCTATGTGAAGACAGGCCCAGAAATGGTCAATTAACACTAGATCCTTTGAATTGTTCTGGGGTTTTTTTGCATCTAGGCTTTTATGAGGTGCGATAATTGCAAATGTAAATCGTGTCAAGCAACAAGTTGTTTTAGATGTGGATGTGATGAGGGCATGATAGCCCTAGACACAATTGGCAAGGGGGACTGCAGTAAGGAGTGGAGTTATCCTTATAAGAAATAAACCGAGACACAGAGACGATTTTCTTGTAAGGCATGGAAAGATACCAGACTCAAATATATGTACCACGGATGTTACATTAAATATTTCCAACTACAAATGTTATCAAATGTTACATAGGTTATTTCTAATCACAAATGTTGTAAAAGTATTTTAAAAAGAAAAGAGAAAGAAAAATTAAATGAAGTTTCTGTAGTTGAGTTATAGAAATTGTGCTGTAACTGCTTTTTAGCCCACCCCTCTTTTTTTTCCTAGCTTTTGCTTGCTCTGTAGTTTTTAGAACCCCTAGTAACAGCAAAGACGCAAGCGCAAAAGGACCATCCTCTTTACGACCCCCAGCAACAGACCCCAGCAACAGCGAACGCAAGCGCAGAAGACAGAGCATGACGTAAAACTCGGGAATTCAGAGGTGTGGGAATTTCTGAGAAACGAAACTAAAAAATGTATAAAAAGGAGGAGTTTTAAACCAAAGGCGTGCTTTGTCTGTGGAGCGAAGACTCCCAGGCACACCCAGCGCTGCTTTGCTTATTGCCTCCAGCCTTATATTCTAAATTCTGAATTTTAATAATCATTGCTATTTTGTAATCTGCTTTATATAAAAATTTTTGCTACTAAATTTTCAATTGACTCGTTTTCATTTATAACATGAGGTATTTTTAAAACACTGTACAAGCACCGCAACTTCCACTGTGCTGAGAAAATCTGGATCCAATACCAGAGCATCAAGAAAAACTACCCCATACTGCACCCTATCAGAATACTCCCCAATTTTACCTAGAAACTAATCCACCAGTAAGGCCCTACTTGCGGCTTGAAGCACACCACCGTCTGAATAAGCACGTGAGTACCCAGCGAGACCCCAATCACTGTGTGTTTGGCGGCTGGACACGAAAATCTATTTCTTCTTGATCCCCTGCTTCCTCCGCTCCAAATGGCTTGAGCCTGTGGCATCGCCCCTCGCCCGGACCTGCTTCCCTCTCCCCCGCACTTGCAGCATCCGCGCTAGGGTGCCTCACTAGAGCTGTTCTCCCTGTAGGCAGCAGCATAGCACTGAGCAAATTCCTGCTTTTGTTTATTTGTTTGGTTTTGTTTTCTCGCACTGGAACGACCTGGGAACCACCCTGCTTTCCCTATAGATTTACGTATGTATTTATTGCTTCAAGCTTTGGTAGTGCAAGAGACTCGCACAGTTCTCAACTTCGATGCCGTCATTCGGGAGAAAAATAAACTTTGGCACGATCTGGGGAGATTTGCCTTTTCCCGTTTCGTTGTTGTGGCGTTATTGGGTGTGGGGTTTGGTTTTTTGTTTCTTTTCTCCGAGGCAGAAATGGTGGGGGGCTTCCTATTATTTTCTCCCCTCCCTGTATCCCTTACACTCCTCGAGAGGGACCAGGGAACTCCCCATTTTCTTTATCAGCTACCTTACGCTTCGCGATCTGCTGCCTACTCCCTGCATGAGTGAGATTGAGATACTGAACGATTAAGCGGAGCTCTCCAATCTGCTCTTCTCTGTCGCTAGCTAACCAGCTTCCTCCCTCTCTTTTTTACTTTGCCCCGCCCATGCAGTTGCGCGCCCTCGCTGGCTTTTGGGGGAGGGGCGGGGTGAGAGCGTAGACGTGTTTCCGCAAGAGTTGCTCCCTTTGCGGCCGCAGGGGGGTAAAGCAGTAGTGCTGGGGTCTTGTGGAATTACTCAAGGCGCTCAGACGGTTATTGTTCAGAGCCTGTCTGCTGGAGAAATCTTCTCCTAGTACTAGCTTCACTCCCTGCAGGCGGAGGCGCGGGGAGGAGGAAGTCGTCGCCACCTTCCCGGAGTGCTGCGTTCGGCGGGGGAGGTGGAGGTAGGAAGGAGTGAGGCTCAACATGATGGCGGCCGAGGCCGGGGCTGAGGAGGGCGGCTCGGTTACCTCTGCCGGGATGGTGGGAGCCGTTGGCGGAGCTGAGTCGGAGCACTACTCCACGTTACGCCGGGGCAAGGAGCTAGGGTCGCAGGGCCCCTTCCTGGTGGGCTCTGGCGGGGACAGCCTGGGCGCTGGCGGTCCGGCTTTGTGCTCGGCGCTGGGGCTCCTGGCGCTAAGCTCCGGGCCTGCCTCTTTGGCGTCTAGAGACGCCCTGTCAGCAACTGGACAAAGGCTAGAGGTGTCCGGAGGGGTGCTGCTCCCACCCAAACCCAGCACTGTCGCCTTTCCCCCGCTGCCGCCGCCGCCGCCACAGCCACCTTCCTTGGCGGGGGGGCTGGGGATTGTGGATGAAGGCGACTCGTTGGATGGGCCCGAGTATGAAGAGGAGGAGGTGGCCATCCCGCTCAACGCTCCCCCCACAAACCAGTGAGTAGCACCGTTTCTGGACCGTCGGGTGTCCCCAACCACTGGACGTTTCCCCCGCGGGAAAGTGGGGAGGGGGCTTCCGCAGCGGGCAGCGCGGCGTCAGGCCCATACACTTTCTCAAACTCCTGTGGAAATGTCGTAGAAATTTTTCATTAGGTTATGTTTGGAAAAAGAAGCAATTGAAAAAAACTAAGTCTTTGTTAATATTTTTATTATACTTATCTTTCTATGAGGTTGATCGAGATTCCTATAATGCTAGTTATATAAAGAATCTTGCGCTAGAGGCAGAGCAGTTCTCTGTTTATATTTTGCGAAATAAAAAAAATCAGATAACGTTATATAGGGTTCACGTAACTAGCGAGTGCTCTAAACGCAACCTTTGGATTTAACAATGAGCTAATTCCAGGAAGTCTGCAGATTTACATAAAAAGGTTACAAGGCTTGTGTCCTGTTTTTGCTTGGCTAGAGTTAATTTTCTTCCCAGTAGCTGGTATAATGCTGTATTTTGGATTTAGGATGAGAATAAGGTTGATAACACATAGGTGTTCTTAGTTGTTTCTAAGCAGTGTTTACACTAAGTCAAGGACTCTTCGGCTTTTCACATCACCCCACCAGCGAGTAGGCTAGGAGGGAACATAGCCAGGACAGGTGACCCAAACTGGCCAAAAGGGTATTCCATAACATATGGCATTATGCTCAGTATATAAACTAGAGGGAAAGTTGTCTGGGGGCTGCTGCTCAGGAACTGGTCGGCAGGTGGTGAGCAACTGCACTTTTCGTCACTTGTTTTGTATATTCTAGCTTATTACTGGGGGAGGAGCGAGCGAGTGGCTGTGCGGTGGTTTAGCTACCTGTCGGGTTAAACCACGGCAGCTTGTATTGGAACAGCCCTCAAGTAGTTACCTAATTCTATCCAAAATGAAACAGTTTCAAAGGCTTAAATTGTTTATGTTGGCATATAGAAAGATGTTATTCCTGAAGTTATAGTAAATATAGAGAATAACATGGTTTCAAGGTACAGGATGGCAGATATGTTCAAGGTATAGGTCAAAGTTCATCTGAAAACCCATCTGAATTTGGGTTCATTTTTACCATCTCTCATAACTGATGCCGGAGAGTTCATTTCTGTAATGTTAAATGTTTGTTTGTTTTTTAAAAATAATCTCTAACCATGGCAGGCTTTCTACTAACCCTTTCCTCTTTTAATTTCTTGACTTTTTGTGAAAAGTAATAAAGAATAAGACATTGTTTTGTGAAGACAGTGTTTGAATAGTCTTAAAGTTGTACACTTCCATAAAGAGCTAGCAATATAATCACGCAGTTTAAGATAAAGACTGAGGAGGAAAATAGAAGCACATAAAGGTGAAGTTACTTCTTCAATATTATGTATTATGTCAGAGAGATACAGTATCCTGTTCTTCTCTCTGAAAGATGACTGCTTTTTCTGTTAGAACTGGTTGTTATGTATCTCAGAAAGTAAGGTCGTGCTTTTTTTCAAATATTTCTTAGAGAGGTAATTTTTGGTGAATGATCATGTATTTGATACTAAGTAATTGTTACTACTTTCACAATTATAAGTGGATTTTGCTGTCAGGGTATTGTAACTTGTATGATAGCATGAAGGTTAACTTTCATGAAAGAGGATACAAAATTTCTGACAAAAAAGCACGACTATGAAGGTCCTGATTTTCTGTGCTGGTCGATGAGGCTACTTAGCTTGTTAAGACAAAAGCAATATTTAAGTCTTTGCAGGACCAGCATAACTGTGTAGTTGAGTATTTGCTCTTGCAGATACTTCAATATGAAAACAGGCAGCAAAATAGATTTTAAAAAATTGATTCAGAAACTTATACCTCCATCTACCCACCTGTTTTTTCTTTGTGACTTATAATTTTTGTGACTTTAAAAAAAAAAAGTTGTGGGCTAATTAAAAATAGTCAATTTCCTTTCTCTTTCATGCATTTTTTTAATACAAAGTCATTTTTTTACCATTCTCACTTAAATAATTTAAATTAGCTGCACGTTGATAGTAAGTTTTATTCTTTCAGTCTTGATGTTTTATTTTGGAAACGTACTTTCTTTGTATTCATACCATCTGTTTTTATAGAATTGAACAAAGATATGTCACTTTAATATTATAAGCAAACACCTAATACACTTCCTCTTTCCCAAGTACCTCAGGAAAATGGGAATAAATTTTAACGTGATTAATTTTGTAGCAGTGGGAGAAACTTGTCAATATGTAACAAGTTCTGCTAATTAAAATACTCAAAGTCCCAAGGTATGATTGACTGATATTTATCTTTGATCATTGTAAGGGCCTAAGGAGGCACTGCCAAGCTATAGGTTCAGGATACAGTAACAGATGCTAGATCCAACAGCTTTAGGGATAAACAAGCTATTGCTAAATAGAGATCAGTAGTACAATTATCTGTGTTGTTACAACACATTCAGTAATTCACTAGTACAATTATCCAAGTCAAAACAACAGCAAATCCAATAATTTACCAATACTGGGCTAAACTTAATGTCCATGAGTGCAAAGGCTTACATAACCATGGTTTATTGGGCAGGGTGGCAAGAAGCAGGGCATGGCTTCTTTGGATGAATGACACAGACCAGCTGATGCACTCAGGGAATTCAGAATTCCCTGATTGGGCTGACTACTTTAATTGTTGAATTGTGGAACAATGTATTGTATGTGGACATGTTAACCAATCACCACACATCCTACCTCTGTTTCAGTTCTGTCCTTAGTGTGCAGAGGGCATGCAAATACTGTGCAAGGCGATGTACCACAATCCTGAATGAGACTGACTTAATGATTGTTCAGTGTGTACTGTTTTATTTGAGTATAGAAGTAGTATGTTTATGCTGTAGCTTAATGGTAGGTGGGAGGCACAGGATGCTAGGTAATAAATAGAGTGGACAATTCCCTTTGTGTGTTGGGTGGTTTTCTTTGCACTATCTACCCCATCTGCAAAGCTCACTGCCAGAGGTTGATGACAGTCTGAAATGGTGTTATGAAAATGCCTACAAAGTTAAGGAATGAATGATACTTAATTTAGTAGTAAACTGGTGATATGTGAAATAGTTTAGTTGTTTATGTATTTAAATAAAAATCTTAAAGTTGATAAGATATATCTTAGTGTTGCATTAAGATGGCAGAAGCAGTTCCAGTATATTCTGACACAATTCATATTTTCATAGGTTCTTGTTAGGGTCCAAATAGTAAGGTTCTTTGGAAATACCTCTGCCCGAATTAAGGTGCAAACAAGACCATATGCCAGTCAATAGTATGGGTTTTATTTGATAGTAAATATGAGAGAGAGGAAAAGGAGAAGTAGGAAAGGAGGGGGGGGACAGAAAGAGGGTGACAGAAACAGAATAAAGATAATATCACCATCTGTGGATCCCAACGATGTTGCGTTGATCCTCTCCAGCTGGTCTTCTTGGTGGTGATGGTCCCCCCAAAAAGCACAGAATGCCATGGGTTAATATACAGTCAGGCCAGGTGGCAATGTTCAGGCATGTCCCCCCGGGGGAGGGGGCAGCCTCTAGCAGCAGACTGCTTGCATCATGTGTACTCTTGTGGTGCAAGGCCTCTGGGGAGCACTTTGGGGGGGGTCTTTGGATTGTGACTCCCCCTCAGCTGCCTCTCACGTGAAAGTCCTGTGGATGTGGCCTGTGGGGTTGGGGGTTCCACAGCTGGGCCAGTTTGTGTTATGGAGGATGGGTGTTTATTGCCTCTGACCAGAGGTTATGCCATGCACCCCAACCCCCACCCCCCTCAGCTGGGGGGAAGTCTGTGTAAACCTGGCTTCTGTGAGCTGTGGTCTCACTCACCCCAAACTCAGCCAGGGATGATCCTCAGTGCTGCTGAGGTTTGTCCTTTGTGGATGCATACCTTTCCCTCAGCCTGAGATGACTGGACAATAGGTTTCCCTTTATCTAATCTCAGCAGTTTTACTTTCAGTCCAAAGTCCCAGCCAGGTATCTTCAGGGAGGCTTCTTTGATTGTAGCTCCTTTATACAGTTTTTGTTATAATGAGCAAAACTTTATATCAATGTTTGAGGCATGAACTATTTCAGTCTCTGGCAGTTGTTTCTTTAAGTGGTGATTATCAAGTTGAAGTGAAAATCCTTTGATAACAAAAATCCTTTCCATGGTAGATGTATTGTTATAGTCACTCTCAGTATCTGTTGAGACAACATTAGTGAGAAAAAAAAGAGAGAGCTGGGTAGAGAAGTATTTAACAAACGTGGTTTGAGTGAAAGGATAAAATGTTTTGTCTTAATGTAGTGTGAAGTTATAGTTTCTTTAGCTGAATTTGTCAGAGGTAGCATGTCCAGAGTTCTGCAACATTTGTTTATTTTAGTAGCTAATAAGAAAATAATATTTTTTCTGAGAGTGCGCAGCTTTACAATAATTATTGAAGGCTATACTCCATACCAAAGAATAAATTTGTGTTGCATCGAAAACTGAGGGGAAATACTATTGGCATATTTGGGCTCTACAACTTCTCTAAGCAGCCTGTGTCCTGTGCTCAGTCACCTTCACAGTAAAAAAAAGTGTTTCCTCATGTTCAGGCAGAACCTCCTGTGCTTCACATATTGCCCATTGCACCTTGTCCTGTCACTGGGCATGACTGACAATAGTCACTCTGTCGTCTTTGCACTCTCCCTTCAGGTACTTCTATATGTTGATGAGACCCCCTCTGAACTCTTGGCTCGACAGCCTTTCTTCATAGGAGAGATGCTTCAGTCCCTTCATAGCCCTTTCCTGGACTCACATCAGTATGTCTGTGTCTCTCCTGTACTAAAGAGCCCAAAACTGGACATGGGACTCCAGGTGTGGCCTCACCAGTGCTGAGTAGAGGAGAAGAATCACCTCCCCTAACCTGCTGGCAACACCTGCTGGGAACTTTCCTCCTAATGCAGCCCAGGATACCATTTGCCTTTGCAGCAAGAGCACATTGCTGGCTCATGTTCAAGTTGGTGTCCACCAGGGCTCCTCAGCTCCTTTTCTGCAAAGCTACTTTCCAACTGGTAAGCCCCCAGTATGTGTACTAGTGCCTGGGCTTATTCTTCCTCAGGTGCAGGGTTTTGCACTTCCTGTCATTGAACTGCATGAGATTCCTGTCAGACCATTTCTCCATCCTCTGGATGGCAGCATGACCCCTTGGTGTATCAGCTGCTCCTCCTGGTTTTGTGTCATCTGTAAACTTGCTATGGATATGCTCTGCCTCACTGTCCAGATCATTAATGAAGATGTTAAACAGGACTAGACCCAATGTTGACCCCTGGGGTACATACTGGCCTCCAACTAGACTTTGTGCTGACCACCACCCTCTTGGCCTTGATGTTCAGCCAGTTTTTGGTCCTCCTCACTGTTTGCTCATCCTGCCAATATATCAACAGCTTCTCTATGAGGATAATGAGAGATAATGTCAAAAGCTTTCCTGAAGTCCAGGTAGACAATATCCACTGCTCTCCCCTCATCTACCAAGCCAGGCATTTCATCATAGAAGGTTATCAGATTGGTCAAGCAAGACTTCCCCTTTGTGAAGCCATGCTGACTACTCCTTGTAACTCTTCTTGTCCTTCACCTGTGTGGAAGTGGTTTTCAGGATCAGGTGCTCCATCACCTTCCCCAGGGATCATGATGAGGCTGACTAGCCTGTAGTTCCTTGGGTCCCCTTTCTTTAAGATACAGGTGGCATTTGCTTTCTTCCACTATTTGGGCACCTCTTTCAATTGTCACGACCATTCAAATATTATCTAGAGTGGCCTCTCAATGATATCAGTCAGCTCCCTCGGTGCTCATGGGTGTATCTCATCAGGGCCTGTGATTTTTACATCCAGTTTGCTGAAGTATTCCCTGACCTGATCTTGTTCCACCAAGAGTACATATTTCTTGCTCCAGCCTTTCATCTGGTCTCTGGGACTCAGGATTTCTGAAGGCTGGTCTTGCCAGTAAAGACTGAGGTGAAGAAGGCATTCAGTACCTCAGCCTTTTTCCATGTCCTGTATCACCAGGGGCACTGCCTCATTCAGCAGTGGGCCCATGTTTTCCCTAGTCTTTCTTTTGTCACTTATGTACTTATAGAAGCCCTTCTTTTTGCCTTTGGTTGAGGTGATCCTTGAATATTAACCAGCTTTCTTGGGCTCCCCTTCTCTCCAGGGCCTTAACCCATGGGACTCTTCCAAGCAGATCCCTGATGAGTCCAATACTGTTCTCCTGAAGTTCAGTATTGTGATCTTGCTTTTTGCCCCCTGAACTCTGCCATTTCATGGTCACTGTAGCCAAGGTTGCCTTTGGCCTTCACACTCCCAATGAGCCTCTCCAGGAACCTCCTTGATTGCTTATGTCCTGATGTGTTGTTCTTCCAGCAGTTATCAGGGTGGTTAAACTCCCCTTGTGGATGTGAGTCTAATTCTGTCTGCAGCTTTGATGTAACTTGATTTTAGTGTATGAGGTTTCTCTTCTGTTTTGAAATTAAGGTAGTTAGCAGGTAACCTTTTTTTTCATCAGTTAACGAGTGTTTCTTACTAATGCCTGTTTTTGAATTGTAGAGGGACTATAAATGCCTTATTTTTTTAAGTTGATGGGTAGTTTGCTGATTTGTCCAGATCTTATAATTTGCATATTTGCAGAATAGAATTGTATATAAATCTGATTTTATTTCAGTCTGAATAGATGATGTCAGAAATACTATTTAAAAACAATGGTTAGGAGCAGCTGAACAAAACTGTATTTTAACCTTATGTTGGAAATGAAGAAGTAAGTAAACTGAACATAAGTACATATATAAATGGAAATGTCAACTTTGGAAAAACAAAAGTGGAACAACATTTGATGCTGGAAAAAAAGTTAATAGAGGAATTTTCTGGGTTTTTGTTGGGTGCTTTTTGTTTTTTTCTTTTAGTCAGTACTTCTAATTAACATCAATCAAAGGTTATTTTATCTAAATAGTAAATAGAGACTCTTAACCTGTACTTTATCAAGCTTTTATTTTGTTGTATATTTTCTGCCATAACTTCAATATGGGACTTAGGCACTTCACCTACTAGCATACCCTATTGAGAAGCATATTATCATGCCATATTTCTTCACCTTTTGTTTTCCTTTTTTTATGGTGGAAGAACACTAATTCTGCTGTTAGATCTTTTCATCATAGGACCATGCCTGTTGTTTCAGTCATAAATTCTTAGGAATTCTGCAGTAGTTTTCCCATTTACCCCATATCTTCCGTTTTCCTTTAAAAAACCAACCAAACAAAGCCCCCATTGGTATTTAAGCACAATAAGAGGACAGAGAAAGCATCTTATGTCAACACTGTGTTTGTGTTGCATAGAAGTATTCCAATTAAACAAGAATGGCACCAATAAAATTTTATGGGTTCTTGACAAGTTCCCTCTACTGTTTTATACTCTCAGGAAGTCCTAATTATTTTTTATTTTTATGTAAAATGCTTGATGACTGTGAAATAGAAAAAAAAGCTTTTTGTTTTTGGGGTTTTTTTGCATAGGCCTATATTTAAATTATGTTTTGTATATTTATAAATATACTGTTTGGAGTTGAGGACTGTTATTAGGTGACCTGCTTAATGAAACTTGTTATTTGAAGTAGTCTGGGATTATGTCAGTGGGAATATCTATTGGCAATGCCTTTGAAAAAAGTACACGAAAAGCTGAGGTGAATAAACAGTATTATTTTCTATATAGACAGCTTTCCTTCTAATTTCTTCTGTAGAAGCTCAAGAATTTTTGTCTTTTTTAAAGTTTTGTTGAAGGTAGCTAGCAGTGTTGCTTAACTTTAAAAGGGTACACATTGCAAAATTATTATTTTCCATTAATTATTACTGTATAGAAACCAATGTCGCTAGATAAACTTGTAAGCTGTGGTAACATTTGAGGAAAGGTGTAGCTTGCTTGCTAGGGCACTCAGTGTACCCATTCAGTGTTCTGATAAGTTAGTTAAAAGTCTGGTCATTGCAATGATTGAGTTCTAAAGTGATCCTCATCTCTATTTTAACAACTAAATGGGACCAATTTCACATATTTTTTTTTAAGTAAGGATTAGTTGTTTCATTTTGTTAAAAATGAAATTGTAATACTTGTCCATCCTTAACCCCACAAAAGGTGTAGAACAAGTAATCAAGGCCCCGTAAGTTGGGCGCCAAATATGTCCCGGGTTAATGATAAGACTCTCTCTCCTCCGAGAGCGAAGGGCCCCGACACCCCCTCCCCCACTCACAACAGAACCTCTTAGATGGAAGTGAAGAAAAAACTATTTATTTAACAAAACCACGCAGAGTGCCCTACAAGGCACAAGGGAAGGGGAAAAAACAAGGTGAAAGGCAGTTATTCAACCTGATTAAAAAGTCCTTTTCCTCAGACGCAGTCCCTCTCCTCCTCGCCCCCACCCGGGGCCGGGTGGAGCTCCCTGGAGAGCTCTGCTGTCCTCTGGCCCTCCTGGGTCTCCGGGTGGCAAAGCAGATCGAAGAGAAGGGGTCCAAACGAGGAAAAAAGAAGAAGAATGGAAAAAACGGGAACAGAGCTCACTCCGACCCCCGTCCAGCACGCAGTCTCTGCCGGGCGACGAATCCTCCCCCGGAGCAAGGCTTGGAGAAAATGTTTTGAAAACAACCCGCGTTTCTCTCTGCGGCTGGGTGCAGTTAAAGAGACAGGACCACACATTTTTTTCTTTCTTGGGCATATAAGCCAACGATAGGGGATAAAGGATTATCATATCATCAATCCAAGACAGTGGGATTTGAGTTTAAATAAATATAAAGTTTCCTTGAGTTGGAATAAGTATGTTAATGTTAGGTATTTTAGCTATATGTAATTGTATTTAAAGAAGTTGAGTATGTAACTATATGAAAATATGTAAAATCTTATTTGCTGTTAAGGAATCCTGTCATTGATTTAGCAGAGGTGGGTATGTGTTTTTTCTCTTGTTAATACCTATTATAGATATTTGGAAAATGTTTTTTTTAATGAACTTTCCCATGCAGAATATGTTGCTCTATTTTTCTGGGATAGTTTCCAGAAACTGAAAATAATACTATACTTAGATTTAGCTATCATTTGATAATCAGATTGTGAGGCTATGGTGATTCTGTGTAGTTTGTATAAGAAGATTTTCTAAAATAATTAAAAAATTAGTCATAGAATCAACCAGGACCCTCAGGTCCTTTCCATGGTGCTGCTCTCCAGCCTCTCGTTCCCTAGTCTCACTTCAGTGCCTTGTAAAATCATGAAAAAATTATTCTGGGAGGTATTGAAAAACACATGGAGGACAATGCAGTCATTGGTCATAGCCAGCACAGCTTCATGTGGGGAAAGTCCTGCTTGTCAAACCTGATTTACTTCTATGACAGGGTAACCCACCTAGTTGATCAAGGGAAGCCAGTTGATGTAATCTTTTTGGATTTCAGCAAAGTTTTTGATACTGTCTCTCACAGTATCCTTCTGGACAAAATGTCCAGCACACAGCTGGATCACCACGTTACATGATGGGTGAGCAACAGGCACATGGGTTGGGCACAAAGGGTTATAGTGAATGGAGTTACATCAGACTGGCGTCTGGTCACTAGTAGGGTTCCACAGGGCTCCATCCACAGCCCAGTTTTTTTCAACATCTTTATTAATGACCTGGATGCAGGACTCAAAGGAATACTAAACAAGTTTGCTGGTGACTCCCTTGAGGGCAGAGAAGCCTTGCAGAGAGACCGTGACAAATTAAAGGGCTGAGCAATCACCAACTGTATGAAATTTAACAAGGGCAAGTGCCAGATTCTGCACCTGGGACAGGGCACCCCTGGTTGTGTATATAGACTGGGGAACAAGAGGCTGGAGAGCAGCACTGCAGAAAGGGACCTGAGGGTACTGGTTGATGGCAAGTTGAAGATGAGTCAGCAGTGCCCTGGCAGTCAGGAGGGCCAACCGTGTCCTGGAGGGCATCAGGCACAGCATCGCCATGTGGTCAAGGGAGGTGATTGTCCCGCTCTGCTCTGCACTGGTGTGGCCTCACCTCGAGTCCTTTGTGCAATTTTCGGCACCACAATATAAGAAAGATATAAAGCTATTAGAGAGCATCCAAAGGAGGGCTACAAACATGGTGAAGGGCCTAGAGGGGAAGCCATATGAGGAGTAGCTGAGGTCGCTTGGTTTGTTCAGCCTGGAGGAGAGAGGAGACTGAGGTGAGACCTCATTGCAGTCTTCAACATCCTCATGAGGGGCAGGTACTGATCTCTTCACTCTTGTGACCAGTGACAGGACCTGAGGGAATGGCTGGAGCTGTGTTAGGGGAGGTTAGGTTGGATATTAGGAAAAAGTTTTTCACCCAGAGGGTGGTTGGGCACTGGAACAGGCTCCCCAGGGAAGTGGTCACAGCACCAAGCCTGACAAAGTTCAAGAAGCCTTTGGACAATGCTCTGAGTGCGTGGTGATTCTTGGGGCTGTCCTGTGCAGGGCAAGGAGTTGGACTTCAATGATCCTTGTGCATCCCTTCCAACTCTATGATTCTATGAACTATTGTCACTTAAAACTTGAGAACTTAATGTTGAAAATACAAAAGTCTTCCTAGTTAGGACTAGACAAGGAAATAAGAGGTGACTGGAAACTATAGGGATCTTGTCCTTGGCAATGATGCAAGTTTAAAATCTTAGTAATAGTGAGTTACTGTTTGAAATGAATACATTTGATAATAGTCATGGCCAGAGGGGCAGCTTTCTTTTTATGAATAGCTAGGTAAGACACCATTTTGCATCTCTTTGGGGGAAAACTGTATTTGGTGTGAAGTTGAGAGATGTTAAGCATTGCTTCTAACTGAATGCATTAAGCAATTGGCTGTTGGAACAGCATCAAATTTAAGTTATTGATCCTGACCTATAAAATTCTAAATGGTATATAGCCATCTAAGGATGTCCTGGTTCTGACTGGGCTTGAGTTAACTTTCTTCATAAAAGCCCCTGTGGCACTTTGCTTTGGATTTGTGGCTAAAACAGTGTTGATATCACACTGATATCTTGACTGTTGCCGAACAGTGTGTCCACAGTGTTAAAGCTTTCTCAATTTCTCACTGTTCCCCCTGGCCTCCAGCAAGTAGGTTAGAGGTGGGCAAGAAGTTGAGAGGAGAGACAGCCAGGACCGCTGACTGAAATTGGCCAAAGGGATTCCATACCATATCAGGTATCATTCTCAACAATAAAAAAAAAAAAGAGGGGGGGGGGGTGTGTCTTCCAAGATAGCCATTGCTCAGAGACTGGCTGGATGGTGGTCTGCTTGTGGGAGGTAGTGAGTGATTGACTGCATTGCTTTGGGGTTTTTTTTTCTGTTTCTACCAGCCCCTTCTTATTTGTCCTTCACTTATTAAACTTTTTTCAACACATGAATTTTCTTGCTTTTGTTCCTTTTCTCTACCCTGTTCTGTTCTGTTGGGAGTTGGGGGAGTGAGCAAGGAGTTGTATGTGTGGTTAGATGCTGGCTGGGGTCAACCCACCACAGACATGATCTTTCTAACCTTGCCTCAAGTGCAATACAGTGTACAGGCAAAACAATTCTTTCACTGGTTTAACTTGTTTTAATCAGGATGAGGAGATGCAAAGGAGAGCACTATACTAACAAGACTGCAGCTTTGCCAATGAAAACAATGTTGGCGCTGGTACTGCTTCTGCTGTTATATGTAATCTGTATCATTTGTTTATTTGATTTTCATTCTGATGGAAGTGAAAGTTGGCTTTGAGAATTTCTATTTTATAGAAAAAATGTTTCTTGCAAGATTTTTATTACCAGCTAAGCTGTTTTGTTTGGGTTTTTTACTCTAAACTGCAATTTTTTTTTTCTTGTGTATGTTAAGCCAGAAGATTATTTTCATATCACTTCTTAAATGCTTTTCTTGCAACACGTGCAAACTGGTAGAATCAATAGGTGAATGGTCTGAAATAGTTGATAATTTAAATAGTATGAAACATTAGCTGTATAAAAGTTTTTAAAAGGTTTTGAGAGCAACACTTGGCTTTGCTTCAATTGCTCCCTCCACTGCTGCTTTCCCCCATTTGTTTGGGTTAGAAAGAGGTCAAAATTGAGGTAAGGGTAAGGAATGTTTTAATGAGTTTAACCTTTGACCTTAACTGAAGTGTTCTTTTGTCATATTATGAAGGCTATGAGTTGCTGTGCATTTGTATTTGCTTTTAATAGGCTGCATGTTGTGTTTGGAGAAGACATTTTGGCTGAAATATACTCTGGTGTGAATGCTGTCATTTTTTTTTAGGTGCAGATTTTAATACTGTGATCTGCATTTGTCATTTGAGAAACAGGTTGTATTGTAACCTGAGTAAGCTTAAAATTCAGCAGATGAGTTACCTCTGGTTCTACTTATTTACTGAAAATGAATAAATTGGGAAATTAAAAAAAGATGGTTATAGAGAGCCTTTGTCCCCTTTGGATGGTTCAGAGTGCTTTTCTCCAGTGTGAGTTATTTGGGGAAATGAGTTATCTGAACCTGTGACGCTTTCCAAATTCTGTGTATTGGAAATAAGCAATTTGAGAGAGGTTGCACATGTAAACATCTGATAACTTTATTTGAAATAAAGGTTTGGAATTTTATCAGTTTCAACTGATATCTTTCATTAGTTTCATAGCTCTGTTCTGTGAGAATAAACAGAAGCCTTAACTTTTAAGGATGCGTATTGTTACATGTTTTTTAGGTGGTATCATGGAAAACTTGACAGAGCAATTGCAGAAGAACGTCTTTGGCAAGCGGGAAAACCTGGAAGTTACCTTATTCGAGAGAGTGATCGGAGACCGGGTTCATTTGTGCTTTCATTCCTTAGTAAAACAAGTGTCAATCATTTTAGGTGAGAAGTAAATGTTTTCTTTTAGAACATTGTAACCTATTTATTTGTGGGTTTAGAACTTAGTATGGTATAGAAAAAAATTGTATTATAAGTTGAATATTTTTTACTTTTTATCCATGTATGGTATAGCTCTTTGCTAGGATTTGTTTTAAACCATGCTACAAAAATTCCTTTACAGGCTGAAGAATGAAAATGTGAGGAAACCAGCATTATAAGGATAGAGAAGCTTGTCTAAAGCTGTTGTGACTAAATTTACAGTAATGTGCAGACTTCTTAGTAGTAATCAGATTGTTTTAAGTCTATTCCTCAGATGTTGCAGCTTACAGAACATACTTGAATATCAAAGTCATAGCAAATCTGGGTGTTTATAAGATAGATATAACAAGGAGAAACAAAGAGGTTACGTGCTTAATAATATAAGGATTTGTTGGAATCAGCTTTCAGTCTATGTTAGAATTAGTTGCTCTAAATACAAGTATCCATTTATCTGAAATTGGAACTGTGGTTATTTTACTATTAGCAAGTTATAGACATTAATTTAGTCTGATTTAGTATAAATGAGATGTTCTGGGAAGTGCTTAAATGTTAGTTAGCAAGTAGTGTGCTGCAGTGTAATGTTTGTCTTCATGAAATAGGATATCAAGTGCATCTTCAGCACTAGAAAAAACCTTTGTCTGCTATGTAGATAACAAGAAATAAACAGAAAGCAAATTTACTTGCAAAGCAAACAGCATGCGCATGTTTGCATCATGTCTGAGCTAACAATTTATGCTTCTCAGCTATACTGATTCTTGTTAGGGAACTGATTTCTATGTAACAGTAGTAGAAAATGAAGTTATGTTAATACTTGTTTTTTAAGTTTGTTATCAAGAGTCCTATTTTTAATAACTTCTGCTTATTGTAGCCAATATCAGGTGTTGAATGTTGGTTTGTGTCCACCATAAAATTGTTTCTGGCATCTCAGAAAATGGGAAACCATTAAGTGCTACTTTCTAAGAAAGGAATCATAATATTTTCAAATCATAAACAGTCTTTTTTTCTTGGATTCATTAAATATTTGAAGAGAGAACTATTTGAAGGAAACTAATTTGTCTGCTGATACTGGTCTTCATAGAGCAGACCTGCTTTTGATTTCACTTGTTGACTGCAGTGTTATATGTTTTTGTTATTAGAAGGGCAGATGCTACACTCAAACATTTTTCCAGCCTCAAGATTAGCAGTCTTGAAGTTAATTCAGCCAAATATAGGGATGTGCCCACTGGGTCCCACAGACTGGAAGTGTCACTTCCACCAAAGCTTGTTCTCTGCCAAAAATGGGGGAAATTTTCATTGTTTGACAATCTCACTGATATTTGTTTCCTAAAAGTGATATTTCTCAGATTAAACTTTCCTTATATATTTCTGTTTGACTAAAATACCTATATTGTAGATGAAAGTTCTCAAAATCCCCCTCCCCCAAGTTGGATATGGGCATATAATTGACAGATAGTGTATGAGTCCATCAAAACTAAATTATTTTTGGCTGTAGTAGTATATTTTTTGGTGAGTTGCTGAGTGTTATAAAATACTGGGGAGGAAAAGCTTTATATTTTCATCCTGCCCTTCAGAATTTTCTGTGATTGAATGGAGGTTAGCAAATGTGATGTCTGTCTACAAGAACAGCCAGAAAGAGGATTTGGGGAACTATAGGCCTGCCAGCCTGACCTTGGTTCCAGGGAAGATTATGGAGTAGATCATCTTGAGTGCCATCACACTGCACATGCAGAAAAAACAGGTGATCAGGCCCAGCCAGGATGGGTTTATAAAAGGCAGGTCCTGCTTGGATAAACTGATCTCCTTGTATGACAAGGAGTGACGTGCTTAGTGGATGAGGGAAAGGCTGTGCATGTTGTCTACCTAGACTTCAAGTCTGGTAAAGCCTTTGGCAGAGTTTTTCACAGCATTCTCCTGGAGAAACTGGCTGCTCATGGCTTGAACAGGTGCACTGTTCACTGGGTAAAAAACTGGCTGGATGGTCCAGCCCAGAGAGAGGTGGTGAATGGAGTTAAATTCAGTTGGCAGCCGGTCACCAGTGGTGTTCCCCAGGGCTCAGTATTGGGGCTAGTCCTGTTTAATACCTTTATCGATGATCTGGAGGAGCTGATCGAGTGCACCCTCAGTAAGGTCACAGATGACCCCAAGTTGGGTGGGAGTGTTGATTGTCGCTGTTGAGCCGCTAGCAGAGAAAACCCAGGTTCTCAGTGGGGCAAGAAAAAGTGTCTTTATTATTTTGATTTCCGTATATATATATATATATATATATATATATATACTTTTCAGAGGTCACCCAGATTGGTCAGCCAGAAACCTCCCCCTAGGCCTAATTGGCCAGGCCTGAACTGCCCAAATCTCGAGAGGCTGTTTGCAAAACATCCAAACTTTCTTTGTTTATGAAACACAGCAAAAATGTTCTCACGAGAAAGACCTGTGCTAGCCACAGTTGATGGGCTGGAAGGCTCTGCAGAGGGATCTGGACAGGCTGGATCGATGAGCCGAGGCCAGTTGTATGAAGTTCAACAAGGCCAAGTGCCAGGTCCTGCACTTTGGTTATGACAATCCCATGCAATGCTACAGGCTGGGAGAAGAGGGGCTGGAAAGCTGCCCAGTGGAAAAGGACCTGGGGGTGCTGGTCAATAGTTGGCTGAACATGAGCCAGCGTGTGTGCTCAGGTGGGCAAGAAGGCCAATGACAGCCTAGCCTGTATCAGGAATAGTGTGGCCAGCAGGACTAGGGGAGTGATTGTCCTTTTGTACTAAGCACTGGTGAGGTTGTACCTCAAGTACTGTGTCTAGTTCAGGGCCCCTCACTACAAGAAAGACATTGAGGTGCTGGAGCGTGTCCAAAGAAGGGCAATGAAGCTAGGGAAGGGTCTGGAACTCAAGTCTTATAGGGAGCAGCTGAGGGAGCTGGGGTTGTTTGGCCTGGAGCAAAGGAGGCTCAGGGATAACCTTATCACTCTCTACAACTACCTGAAAGGAGGTTGTTGCCGGGTGGGTGTTGGTCTGTTTTGCCCAAGTAGCAAGTAATAGGATGAGGGGAAAAGGCCTCAAGTTGCACCAGGGGAGGTTTAGATTGGATATAAGGAAATATTTCTACAGTGAAAGGGAAGCATTGGAACAGGCTGCCAAGGGAAGTGGTGGAGTCACCATCCCTGGAGTTAATTTAAAGATATGTAGATGTTGTGCTTAGGGACATGGTTTAGTGGTGGATTTGGCAGTGCTGGGTTGCTGTTTAAATCCCATTATCTTAAAAAGCCCCATGATATTAAAGGTTTTTTCCCAACCTGATTCTATGATCGTAAAAATTATTGTTTTGACACTGCAACAAAGAGTTCTGGTGGAAAGTATGATGTTTTTCCCATTTACTACATAATTTATTGGAAACTATTTTTAGCATTCTGCAAGCTTCATAAAACTGATAATTTCACATTTTTTACTAAAAAATGATAGTTTTTAAGTAGATCAAATGTTTTGTTCATTTTTTCTTTTGCGTAACTAAAGGAATAGTTAAATCCCTTTGTCAGTATTTTCTCCCTTCTCAAAGTTGCTTTTCTAGGTAGCTCTTAACATTTTTCAAGAGTGAGTTTGTAATATTGCATTTTGAACATAGCCTGCTTTAACAACCCAACGTCATCCTAATTTCCTTTAAAAAAAAATCCCAAACCCAAACAACCCCAACAGTTCATAGCAAAAGATCTTCTGTCAAACTTCCTTTTCTTTATTAACAGGATCATTGCCATGTGTGGAGATTATTACATTGGTGGACGTCGCTTTGCTTCACTCTCAGACCTAATTGGTTATTATAGTCATGTGTCTTGTTTGCTGAAGGGGGAAAAACTATTCTTTCCAGTAGCACCTCCAGAGGCAAGTAGTACAATTTTAAAATGTCATTTACTTAAATATTAATATCATTAATCTTGCATTCAATATTCATAGTTTTCTATGAAAAAAGCATTGTAGATGGCTTCCCCTAGTTCTAGACCTATCTCAGCATATGGTGAAGTATAATGAATATATAAACAACATTTTACTGATAGAAACTAATGATAGAAAATTGTTTTTAAAAAAAAATCTCTTATGAGGAAGCTAGATATCATGTATTGCAGTTATCTCCAAATGTAGTAATAACACTGTATGTAAACTGAGATAAGAATGTGTGGGTTTTGGCTATTAAAGAGCACCATTATAATGTAGGGTTTTACACAGAGTTTATAAGGTATATCAAAATAATATTACTGTTTTGTAGCAAAGAATTTGAAATACATGTCCTTGAAAAAACCAAAGCTCCTGAAAGCTGTGTTTCTTTCAAGTGACTGTCCTTAAGACAATATCAGTAATTATATCAGTATGAGTAATGCCCTCCTTCCCCTGAATAAAGATATTTCTGAATGTTAAATTTTCACAAATTTCCACTAAGAGGAAGCAAGTTGTAAAGTGCTCTTTCATGGGAATTACATTGTTGGTAATTTGATTTTTGGTGATAACATGACTGATAATGTTACAGGGCTAGAAGCAAAATGAAGGCTTTTGTAGATAACTTTAGGAATTGAGCATTTCCAGCTCTTAGTATTTTTGATCCTTTAAAAACTTAAAACTAGCAAAGGGATACAAATTACTATTACTAGTCTTTTACTTAAGAATAGCATAATGTTGGGGAGAGGAAGTTATACTAGAATGAAAGGGAAAATTAATATCTTTGAACTCTTCTCTAAAATTGTAGCCTGTGGAGGATAGAAGGAGAGTTCGAGCAATTCTACCTTACACCAAAGTGCCAGAAACTGATGAAATAAGGTATGTTTTAATAGTAGGTAGAAGCACATATTAAATTCTTGGAGTATTTATAAAACCCAATGATTTAGGTATATGTTCACTATGCAAATACTTTCCAATTGCATCTTAGACTTAATGCTCTGGGAGGTTAAAGGTAGGATGCCTGCCTGCCTTTTTTTTTTTTTTTTTCTTCCACAATATATGTTATGTGGAAAGGATGCAAAACCAACAGTCCTATAGCTAATGGAAGAACATATAATACTTGCTTGGAATTAATACTGCTTTCCTGAGATATCAGTCTTCTTCCAGATGAAAAAAGAAAAGCCAGATTTGAAAGATGCTTGTAGTAATTTCTGATGAGACTGTCTGGGTTTCACAAGTTGATAGAACATGCTGGTGTAATTGGGAATAAGGTTCTTGATAGGACTATTAACCTGAAATTATAGAGAAAAGTATATGACAGCTTTATATCCTCATTGGGGTGAAAATTTATCCAGTCCATTCTGATCACTAGAAAAAACACTTTGAGGATATTTATCTTTGAGAAGAACTCCTTCTAAGCATACAATAAGATAGTAAGACAGGAGGGAACTCCCTAATTGTGTATTGAAAGTAGGGCTTCTTTCTATTCTTATGCATAGTAGGGTCCATCAAGTCCAGTAAATGTCTGATTGCACCTACCAACTTAAGAGGAAAAAGTATTTCATTTCTCTGCTATAGTAACAAGAATTACAGGAAATTGTAAAGTTCTATGGCTGGCTAGGTTTCTGAGATCTGCATGGTAAAATAGTCCATTCATAGCAAAACTGGTGCAAAGTACACTGTTTTAGGTCAAATTAACATATTACACTCTTGTAGTGTACTCTTGAAGATGTTATGTATTTCAGGGAATCCTGACTTAATTTTAATGTCATAATTATATTTAGAAAGCTTGAAGCATTCCAGGGTTTATTTCAAACAGTCTTTCACACAATAACTTGTGAACTTCTCTGTAATAGAACTGATATAGGATGGCCTTGCTGTCTATTGTACATAGTTAAGTTTTAGGTTCATTAGTAGCTGAACTCATTCTAAGTATTTTCATTAGGCTTTCTTTATTCTTGCTTTTTACTTTGTGCTCAAATTAATGCATTTTTTGTTACTTTGCTGCAGATGAATTATTAAGAGAAGTCATTGTTGTGGAGTTAACTGAAAGGGTTTTATTAATGATTAAATAATTATTAAATGGTAATTAATACTGTTCACTCAGAGTGGGTGCATCCATCACACCCTCTCAAGAGATGTTCAGTAGAAAATTGCTATCTAATTTTGGTAGTTGATGAACTTGAGTACTGTGTAGCTATTGCCTGTATCCCTGATACATCATTTGATTTGACTGAGAAGTCCCCCTGTGCTCCAGTGAAAGGTTTTCATATGACCTGATGTTATGGTTTAACCCTGGCCAGCAACTAAGCCCCAACAGACACTAGGGCAGTAATTTTCCTGGATGGATGCCTTTTTGCTGCTGTTTTTTCTTGCACTTCTTGTACTTGAGCTTCTAGTCTCCAGGTAGGTTCACCATCTCACTTCCTTATGTCCTCCCTCTGGTTATGGCAGATAGAACCACAGGGTGGCATGTGGTGTGTGTTACTGGTAAACCTCTCCCTGAACACAAAAAGGCTGACTCTTAATAGTCAAGATGTTGGTCATTATGGGTGAGGAAGACTTATCCTTCTTTAATTGCTGGGACAATTGTTGGAACAGTTTCACCAAAGCCGAGATACAGGGAGGAAGCGAGATTCTCTTTGAATTCTCAAGTTGGCTGGCCAATCCAACCAGAGTTGGTGCTTTTGTCCAGCTCATTACCACCAGGTTGCTGGTGTACAGTGTTGGTGCACTTCATACAAACTTTCACCTCATGGGCCACGTGCATGGGATTTAACACATCTCTTTGGATACCTGGTTGTCATATACTTCCACCATGGTTAATTCCCTAAGATACTGGATACCTCCCTCAGTGGTGGTCACCTTGCTTTGGGAATTTGCAAGTTCTTCCTTGGAGGGATACCTGTCCTTCACACTCTACAGAAGCTGCCTCCAAAGACTGAAGATTCCTGCCCCATTTACAATCCCTTTGTCAGTGACCTTATTCCTAACAAGGTGTCAGGGTTTGACTCTGACTAAACACCGGCACTCCGGCTCTCTCTTCTGCTGCAGATGTGTAGGAGAGGGGAAAGAAAAAAAAACCTGTAAAAACACACGGTAATCTCATGAGTTGAGTGAGATAGGATGCACGGAAGAAAGGGCAGACAGGCTCTAAACTTAAAGTTGCAAAGTGATTTAATTACTGAGTCGGAGCATAAATGAGTGGTAAAAATAAACTTTTCATACACTATTTTGTTCACTCACCCCCCTCCCTCTTATGAACCCATTTTTTATTCACCCTGTTTCTTCCTTCTAACCAACAGCTTGGGTAGGGGGGCAGGGTGTGGGCTATTTTCTCAGTCCACAGAGCAGGTCCATAAATCTCTTCATCACCACAATTCTTCTACTACAAATACTCTTTATCTCTACTTATCTCTTTCTCTCTCCAAACAGTTTCTCTGCTCTCACCCCCTCCCTCTTAAGAAGCAGTCTCTCCGCTCACCCCCCTTTCCCTCTTTCCAAACCAACAACACGGGCAGGGTAAGGGGTTTGTTCTCTGGTCAGTCCATCAGGGAGAGGGGTCCTCTACTTAGCCACAGGGTCCCTCCCATGAGAGACAGTCCTCTGCGAACTTCTTTGGCGTGGGTCCAATCTCACGAGCAACATCCCACCTGAATTCTGCTGCAACATGACTCTCTTTGTCCATAAGGTGCAGACTCTCCCGAGCCGAGGCCAGGCTGCTTCCATCCCAGGAGCAAGGCCTTTGTGTCCCTTGCAAAGCCTTTGTAGCTTTAACTCTTTTGATGAGACTCCAACTGGATCACAGCTTATTCCAGGCATTCACCTGCTCCTCTGGCGTGGGCTGTGGGTAGATTTCTGCATCCTTGTGGACTCCATGGGCTGCAGGGGGACCTCCTGCTCCCCCCATGGCCTTCACCATGGCTAGCAGAGGGCTTTCAGCTCTGGCACTTGGAGGACCTCCTCCCCCACCTTCTTCACTGATCTTGGTGTCTCCATGTTTTCCCTTCACATATTTTTACCTCCACCTCCTCCTCCTCTAGCTACAAAGAAGTGCGTGCCTACCTTGTTTTGATTTTTTTCTTAAATATGTTTTCACAGAGGCGTAACTAGCACCTCCAATTGGCCCACACTTGGCCAGCAGCATGTCCATCACTCTCAGAGCCATCAGAGATTGGCTCTGCTGGACTTGATAAAAAAACTTCCAGAACTTTCACTCAGGACACACAGGAGCTATCTTTGTGCCACTCCCCACCCCTCAGACACTTCCCCAAGCCTACCACAACAGCTTCTGAGGGGTTTAAATTTCTCTTAGATGTTAAAGATACCTTGCTGATGTTCTGGGCCAATCAAAACCACCACACAAGGGATCCCAGCCGCTAGGTTTCCTTACCCTCTGATTCTTGAGGTTTGCCTCCAATATCCCAGCATCAGAAAAACTAGCTGACAGTTTGTTTACCTGGTTGATGGCTTCGCATGTCTTGATGCTTGCTTAGGGATATGGATTGTGTGGTTTCTGTCTCATTTATGATTTCATTCTTTCCCCTCCTGTTCTTGTGACTGCTCTGCTGCTCCCTCTTAGGAGAAGCTTCTTCATTCCTTACTGAATGCGTTGACTTCCGCTCTCATTGTTTCTTTTCAATTATAGAGGTGACTGATATAGTTGAAGGCTGGGTCTCTGATTTAGCCACAGTGTCTATTGGTATGTTTTCAGATCCAGAAGACCGTCTCTCCTTGATGGTGCTGAACAATTCTAAGCAGTGTTGGTTGGTGTAGGCCAGGTCCCAGTAGAGTGTGTTAAGTTGTGCCTCTTTGGAATATCTTTTTTCAAACTTTCTATTACTTCATCAGGATCTGGGAGTGAAGTCCTGGGCCACTGGAGGTGACAACCTTTCTAGATACTTGCCCATATTTTCTTACATGCCTTGTGTCCTGGGAACCCAAAGGGTTATTGTTTTCCATATCTATCTGTGCCCAAAAATTGTTACTATCTCTTTAAGATGTGACAGCACAGCCAGAAATGGAATCGTGAGGCCGGGGGGGGGGGGGGGTTGCCAGGGCCATTTTAAAAAAGTCAGAGTTGCCCAAGCAGAGCTCTCTCTTGGCTTTTGGCTCTACTTGCAACAATAGTAACCTGAGAAGCTGCATTTCACAATAAAAAACTGTTTCAGAGTGAAATTTGCAACACCTATTGGCAGTGCGAAGCTGGAGCTGGGCTGGGCTCGGGCCACTGCTCATCAGTGCTTGAGAGTCCATTTTCTTCTCCTCTTCCCCATCAGAACAGGGATCCAAGACAGCAGCACCAACACCAGCACAGTCTAGTGGGTGGCAGGAGGCTGCAGCAAGCGGCAGCACTGACCTCACACACGCCAGCAATTCCCATCTGCCACTAGAACTGATTCGTGAGCTCCTACCTTCCCAGTTTTTTGTTCCATGGGGAAGGTTAAGCCAAGCAGAGTTTGTCCGCCATCCTTTCCCTTTGTCTCCCCACATGTGGTTGCTTGCAGAGGGCGCCATCTTAGGGAAGGGGTTACTCCGCCATTTGGAGTTTCTCTTTGTTCCTGGGGAGTCCGTGAGATTTCAGCAACTTTATAGCTAGTGACTATTACTGTTATTTTTTTGCCTGTTGCTATTTTATTTTATTGGTAAACTGTTATTTTTTCACTTATATCTACTTGTATTCATTTCTCCTTATTGGTGGAAAGGGATTGGTTGAAACTATAAGGGGAGGTAACTCATTTTAGAGTGTCCAGCTCTTAAATTGTCTTAAACCAAGACACCTTGCCACCCATAACCACACTGCCATGGGGTCTGGGTGATATTCCTAAACTGTTTGTTAACCTTGGAAAAAGCCAAAACAAAATCCTAAGAAATACCAAAAGGAGTATTTTCATTACCCAAGAATGTTTAAGATACTGAAGAGTTGTTATGATGAGGGAGAAAATATCACATAAGGAGGTGGTGAAGGTGCCATTTTCTATTTCCTCCATGAAAATCCTCTTGGAGGAATTGTAATTGTTATTTGTCTCCATGAGACAGTTCCCGAAATACAGTAATGGAATCAGTACAGAGCCCAAATAGCTCAAGGCCAGTGTTTTAGTAATAAATATCCCAGGCAAAACACCACTAAGTGCTACAGACCACAGAAAACTGCAAAAGCCAAAACCAGTCTTTAACATGTACAGTAAAAAAGGGAGCATGACACAGATCAGAAAAACTGATGTTGAGAACAGATAGATCAGTATTGGGACCAGCAACTGTTAACAGATATAAGTTCCTTCTAATACCTTCTGGTAAAATCTATTATTATCTCAGACCCTTTGAGGACCCTGTTGGGTACAAAAAAGGATTGTTGTGGTTTAACTCCAGATGGCAGCTAAGCATCACACAGCCTCTTGCTCCCTCCTTCCTGGTGGGATGGGGGAAGAATTGGAAGGGTAAAAATGAGACATCTGTGGGTTGAGATAAAGACAGTTTTAATAATTAAAAATTAAAAAAAAAAAAGTTGCAAAGGAAAAAACCCCACCCACCAACTGACAAAGAGAGAGGGAAATAAAACCCAAGAAAAACAAGTGATGCAAATGAAAACAATTGCATACCACCAACAGACTGATGCCCAGCCAGTCCCCAAGCATGCTGTCTACCCCCCCTAGGAGCTACTATGAAGAAATTTATTCTAGTGAAAACCAGTATACCTGAGTTTGGGATTGTACTTAAGGAATAACTTATACTAACCTTCCAGTAATGAAACTCATTGGAATGTTTTAATGCTTTGTATTTATACTCTTATTTGTAGCTATTTGCATGTCTCCTCAAGGAACTGTTCTGTATTTTCTTTTTAGCACATATCTTCATATCCAAATACTTAAATAGTAGATATTCTATAGGCTTTATTGTACAAAATTAGGTTTTGATAGAAATATTATATTTTTATACTATTAAGGAAATCTTTGTTTCTACTTGTGTTTAGTATTTGGTCCCTCTTGATAAAAGAATGTTGCTATCTTCTAATGTTGTTGTGGTGGTTTTTGTTTTATGCATCCTTAGCATACTTTAAAGTATCTATTAGATTCTAAATGTAAAATAAAGAAGGATGAACATTCATGTGCTATTTGTGCCTACTTAAACTGTGTGAAAAATGCACATGGTGTGCTTGGGATACCAATAAATGTATTTTTCATGGTCAGATTTTCTCAAATGCTTTTCTGAAACTATGCTCAAGAATTCACTGTGTTCACTAAACTTTGTGTTATGATTGTACTTCTAACATATCTTACTGTAACTCTCTTCAGTTTCCTTAAAGGAGATATGTTTATTGTCCATAATGAATTGGAAGATGGCTGGATGTGGGTTACAAACCTACGGACAGATGAACAAGGTCTTATAGTAGAAGACCTGGTAGAAGAAGTGGTAAGTAATTTTATATACAAATCTGTTGCAGAACTGAGATTTGATTTTTATTTTTTGTTAGTTGTGTGTGGAAGTTAACATTGAAATTAAACCAAACTAATGTAATTTAGCTGCCTGACTTTATGTACTTTTCTAAACCTTCCTGCAGTATTTGAATCTGCCAGTTTTTAAGTAGTTAAACAAACCATTGTCTAATTTAATATACAAAGTACCTCTTCTTGTTATCCAAAAAAGCTCATGTGCAAATGAATGATACTGTGAACTTATTAAGCAGTTCCCTAAACTCACCAGTCCTGATAAATAACTTGCTAGTCATTCAGTTACATTCTTCGTTTGTTTGCTATGAAATATTCATCAATGTATAGACTCAAATTTTGCCATGTCTTTGTTTTCATTTTTTTTAAGGGCCAAGTGTGGATATCAAAATATTGATGAGTTAATTATACTTAGAAGGGCTTATGCTAAGTCAGGAAGCTAATCAAGTGACAAAGATAATTGATTTACTGCAGGACAAGAGATGATTTAATGGACAAAAACACCCACCCCACCCTCCCACATGGTTTTTTTTCAAAGAAGTTCACCATTGCTTTGGAGTCTTGATGTTTGTTTTGCAGCATATGTATATTGCTATTAGTAGAGTTTGCTTCACCTGTTCTCACATCTATATCAGGATGTGAATAGCTAAATTGAAATGGTAGTGTTAGAGTATCTAGTTATAAATTTCTACATTACTGGTTGAAGTTCATGAAAGTTGAGATTCAAGTCCTTCTTTACATGTGGTAACTTAAAGAGTGATGGAAACAATCTTTTGGAATAACATGTTATGACTGAATTTCCGCTGAATTTCAGTGAATGATGTTGAAAACCTCTTTACATGAACTGTGCAATAAGCCATCTAGTTAAAAAATGCCTTGGACTTAGTGTTGTTTATTTCTACAGAAGGTCTTAACCTATGAGGTTTACTCAAGCATACTGTTGTCATGCACTTAATATGTTAATTCTCCTATTAGGGAAGAGAAGAAGATCCACATGAAGGCAAAATGTAAGGATTTTTTGTTTTTTATTAAAAGCAAGTAATAAAACAACTGTTTGTAAACTTTAGCTATGAGATTGGGAAGGTGAACCAAAGTTGTATGTACTTGTTTTTTAATCTTAAGACTTCTAGCTGTTAAAGTTGCATAGGTCATTGACATGAAGTCTTGTATTAGTTATGCCTAATGTTAATGGGTTTTGCAGTGAAAATCTTGAATGAGTCTCTGTGATCACTATACCTAGAATATATACAATGGAGGATGTGGTGTTTTCTGATTTGTGGGGGGTTTTTTATACATACACAGTTTAGCTTAGAGGTAACCATTTTTCAGGTCTGCTCAACTCTTAAGTGTGGGAGAGAGATCAAAGTATCATTTATAGGACTGCTAGTGTAATAGTAACACTTGATATTAGCCTCATGTGCTAGCATTTTAAATGAAAACCAGGAGACACTAGAATTATGTTTGTTGTGAATTCCAACTTGTTAAATAATTTTTAAAAAAACTAGTACAATTTACAATACAGGAAACTTGACTGTTATATTATTTTCAGTTGTAAAGATGACCAGCAAATGAAGGTTACAGAATTTTTTTAGTAGCTGGATAACTTCATCTGTCCTCTGTTTGCTTGCAATAATTGCAGCTTCTGCTTTCTGTATTTTTTGCCCAGTTTGCAGTCTCTAAAGGACTGATGTTAGAAGAAGGCATTTCTTCTGGTGGAGTTTTCTTGGTGGATTTTTTTTTTTTTTTGTTCCAAATAGGGAAAATGATTGGTGTGTGGCTTCAGTTTACAGGTTTTCAATGTTGTGCTAGTCAGTTTGGTATAGCAGCATAACAGTAGTAGGGATGCCTTCAAATACAGGAACTTTTTTGTTAAACAAAGTTGTTTGTAGTGGAATCTTAAAGCTTTGATACTCAATTCAGTTACTCATGCTGCTCAGAAGATTCCAGGGGAGGCAGGGATTTCTGCAAATATTTCAATAGCCAGGGATTTTCCTGTAAAGGTAATATAGAAAGCAAGTTAGAACTAGAGCTCTTTTTTGATGTGTAAAAAGGCTTTCTTTTACACAAAATCACAGAATCATTAGGGTTGGAAAAGACCTCTGTATTGGTTTGAAAACAAACCAGTGGGAGATCACAAGTCAAGATTGAAAGAAAAAATAAGTGAAATAATACAAGGAAAAGCACTGACAAAGTCAGATACAAACTGACACCCGGTTAGGGTGGTGGTAGCAGTCCAACTGAAGTAGTTCAGTTCAAGCGGTGATCCTGTGAAGGTCTGGTCTCCAGCTGAAGGTCCAGTGGTAGCTCTTGTCCTCTGGGAACCCAGTAGACAGGGCTAGCTGAGGCAGTTCCAAGGCCAGGTTATATCCAGGTGGGAACACCTGGCTCCTCCCTCCTGGGCAGAGCATCCCACAATGGGATGAGATAAGTCCATGAGTCACACGGTGGGTCCCTGATGGCCCATTGTCTGTCATCCGGGGTGGGTCATTAGCAGGTGATAGCAGCTAACAGCCCACAGCTGGTGGTAATAGAATACTTAACTACATCTATATTGTAACCTAGGACAACCTCTAAGATCATCAAATCCAACCATCAACCCTGCACCACCACCATATTCACCACTAAACCATGTCCTTAAGTGCCATATTCATACATTTTTTGAACACTTCCAGAGATGGTGACTCCTCCACTTCCCTGGGCAGCCTGTTTAAATGCCTGACCACTCTTTCCATAAAGAAATTTTTCCTATTATCTGATCTAAACCTCCCCTGGTGCAACTTTCCCTTTAAGGCCCTAGTTTGATCCCATTTTGGGCTATTTCCCAGAATCATTTGAGTTGGAAAAGACCTCTGAGATCGAGTCCAGCCTTTGACTGATCACCATCTTGTCAACTAGACCAGAGCACTAAGTGCTAAATCCAGTCTTTCTTGACCACCTCCAGGGAGAGTGACTACCACCTCCCTGGGCAGCCCATTCCAATGTATAACAGCCCTTTCTGTGAAGAAATTCCTCCTGATGTCCATCCTGAACCTCCCCTGGCACAGCTTGAGGCTATGTCCACTTGTCCTGTCACTAGTTACCTGGTAGAAGAGGCTGACCCCCATTTGGCTGCAACCTCCTTTCTGGTAGTTGTAGAGAGCAGTAAGGTCTCCCCTTAGCCTCTTCTTCTCCAGGCTAAACAACCCAGTACCCTCAGCCACTCCTCAGAGGACTTACTCTCTAGACTCTTCACCAGCTTTGTTGCCCTTCTCTGGACTTGCTCCAGCACTGCAATGTCTTTCTTGCAGAGAGGGGCCCGGAACTGGACACAGTATTCGAGGAGTGGCTTCACCAGTGCCAAGTACAGAGGGGCAAATCACTACCATGGTCCTGCTGGCTACACTATTCTTGATACAGGCCAGGATGTCATTGGCCTTCTTTGCCACCTGGGTGCACACTGGCTCATGTTCAGCATGCTGTCAACCCAGGCCATAGTGTTGCATGGAGTTGTTTTGACCCAAGTGCAGGACATGGCACTTGGCATTGTTGAACCTTATACTGTTGGTCTTGGCCCATTGATCCAGCATGTCCAGATCCTTCTGCAGAGCTTTTCTACCCTCCAGCAGATCAACACTCCCACCCAACTTGGTGTCATCTGTGAACTTACTGAGGGTGCACTTGATCCTCCCATCCAGATTATTAATAAATATATTAAACAGGACTGCCCCCAACACTGAGCCCTGGGGAAACGCCACTAGTGACCAGATACAAACTAGATGTAGCACCATTCACCACCACTCTCTGGGCCCAGCCATCCAGCCAGTTTTTTACCCATCAGAGTGCATCTGTCCAAGCCATGGGCTTCAGCTTCTCCAGGAGAATGCCATAGGAGACGCTATCAAAGGCTTTGCTGAAGTCCAGGTAGACAATATCCACAGCCTTTTCCTCATCCACTAGGAAGGTCACCTGGTCAGAAAAGCAGATCACATTGGTCAGGCAGGACCTGCCTTTCATTAACCCATGTTGGCTAGGCCTGATCACCTGTTTTTTCTGCAAGTGCTGTGTGCTGGCACTCAAGATGATCTGTTGGTCAGGCTGACAGGCCTGTAGTTCCCTGGATCCTCTTGTAGATGGGCATCACATTGGCCAACCTCTAGTCATCTGGGACCTCCGTGGTTCACCAGGACTGATGATAAATAATAGGGGGCAGCTTAGGAAGCTCTTCCACCAGCTCCCTCAGTACCCTCAGGTGAATCCCATCAGGCCCCATAGACTTGTGAGTGTCTAAGTGGCTCAGCAGGTCACTAACTGCTTCCTTCTGGATTGCAGTTATCTTGCTCCCCATCCTTGTCTACCAGGTCAGGGGGCTGGGTACCCTGAGGATAACCAGTCTTTGTTACAGACTGAGGCAAAGAAGGTATTAAGTACCTCAGCCTTTTCCTCATCCCTGGGGACAATGTGTCCATCCCATCTTCCCCCCCACATCCAATAAAGGATGGAGATTTTCCTTGGCTCTCCTTTTGTTAATGCATTTGTAAAAACACTTTTTATTGTCTTTTAGGACAGTAGCCAGATTGAATTCCAGCTGGGCTTTCGCCTTTCTAATTCTCTCTCTGCATGACCTAACAACATCCTTGTTAGGTAAACTCACTTTTTTCCCCTCTGAGTTCCTATGAAAGCTCCCTGTTCAGCCAGGCCAGTTTTCTTCCCTGATAGCTTGTCTTAAGGCACACAGGGACAGCCTACTCCTGCACCTTTACCATTTCCATCTTAAAGTATGTCCAGCCTTCCTGGATCCCTTTGTTATTAAGGATACACTTAAACATGTGTGAATGTGCATATACCCTCTGCAATGGAAGGCCCTATTTCTAGCTTTCCTTTAAAAGACAGGATGAGCTTTTAAGATGTAGCATGTGGTGTGTCACATGTAAACTGAATAGCTATGCAACATCTAGCTGTTTCCTATAATCAGAGGTATCAAGTTGAGACTGGACAGATTGCTGTATTTTTTTAGGATGATGCTCTGATGAAGGATTCCAGAAGATGCAAGGCGTAAAACTAAAGCAATTCTTATTCAATAGTTAATAAAGCGAGACTTTATTTCCTCAGCTTCTAGCAAAATTAATTTTAGTTATTCTGTATAGTATTTAATGTTCATTAATGTCCTTGGGCTTTGCATTTCATGCTTCAAATAAATTGCTGAGCCTGGCTTCAAATATGCCTGTCATTATCTAGCATTTAAACAATGCCTTTAATCTCTAAACACTCTTGGATTTGAACATCGACTTTGCATTGGATGCCTGTACTCAAGTTTATATAGATGTAGATGTTTATTTTTCATTCTGTTGGTAGAAAAACAGAGTTGCTGAATAACATAACAGTTGCTTTTATAATCTGTATTTACTAGATTTTTTTAAACAAAGATTTATTCATATGTACCAGAGATTAATTCGTAGATGTAAGAGCCTTAGATGTCACAACTACTAAAAAAGAGAGCTGATAGTCTTGCTTTCTAATTTTTCTCTTGAAGATGGTTCCATGGGAAGATCTCCAAACACGAAGCTTACAATTTGCTGATGACAGGTACTTTTATTTCAGATGGCAATACAGTGGTAGGGGAATGAGACAAATTAATCCTTTGAAACTGCAGGAAAACCTGGTTGTTTGGTTTTTTTCTGTATGAACATATGAGCATCAGATCTGTGGTTGCTATTATATTGGAAAAAACCTCATAGCTGAGCATTGAGGCTTTTTTTAATGTTCTCAAGTAAAGTTAGTTTCAGAATTGTAATTGAAATAGCTTTTTTTATAAAATTTTTGTAATGTACATAAATATATCTTGGGCTTCATTAAAATGCTGAGGAGAAAATACTGTTCACAGAATCACAGAATATTCTGAGTTGGAAGGGACCCACAAGGATCGTTGAGTCCAACTCCTGGCCCTGCAAAGAACCATCCCCAAGAATCACCATGTGCTTGAGAGTGTTGTCCAAACACTTTTTGAACTCTGGAAGGCTTGGTGCTGTTATATACTTAGGGGAGAACGTATTAAACTTTAGTCTCCTCATGGAGGAAAAAATTTTTAAAATGAAAACATCAAGATTTCAGATTCATACTCTCAAATAACATACCTTAAATACGAGAACAAAAGTCTTTAGTTTTTTTGAAAACATTGTCAAAACTCATACACATTATATGCTCTTGTAAAGAGGTGACAAAAGTTTGGGATAGGTTGTCAGCTACAGCCAAGTGATTTGGCATTAACTTTGGCAATTTAGTGCTACTTCATCCTGTTTAGGGGAAGAATGGGGATCACTGTTGGAACTTACATCAGTATTTCTTCTTTAAGTGTGCAATTCTTGCTAATTTGTGCAGAAAGAGCTTTGATAAGAGCTCATAAGTGACACAAAGTAACATTTAATAATGCTGTATTGTATCTTTTCAGTTGGTCAGGTGTGCAGTTTTCTTGTGAGGCCTTCAGATAATACACCTGGTGATTACTCACTTTATTTTCGGACTAGTGAAAATATTCAGCGTTTTAAAATATGTCCAACATCAAGCAATCAGTTTATGATGGGAGGCAGATATTATAATAGGTAAGTTTTAATAGTTGTGTGTATTTTACGCTTCTGTAAAGAACTTGTATAGCATTGCTGATAACTTACTGATATGATCATGAAGTTTCAGTGTTTCTTAAGGATAAACTCTGAGTTTTAACCAACTTGCTTAGTAGTTAGTTGTAACTAAGTACATTCTAAAAGCCTTCAAAAGTGTAGGTGTAACTTGTTTCTTTCTAAGTATTTCTCCTTCTGTAAATTATTTTCTTCACCCTATAAATTGGATTATGGCATGTAACTAGGAGAATGCTGTGTTGTCTTGAAAACTACTATTTATAATAAGGAGTTTTGTGTGTATGAAGGGGGAAAATTAAAACGTTAGTTCTATTGGAGACATTCAGTAGGGATTTTAAAGTATAGAAAATAGAAATGGGCTTTGATAACAAAGGGAAAAAATACCTTCATTGTTGAAAAAAGTCATTAAATTAATCACCTTAAAATAGCTGAATATTTTGGTCAGAAGTGCAGAAAGTGAAAACTCACCTTTCTCTCTTAATTGAGGCCATTGCCTGTCACATGATCAGAAATTTTCTGGACTTGTTTACCTAGAACCAGGGCATTCTTCATCCCAATAGAGAATTTCTCTCAATTCCAGCTTGGCTTCTGAGTGGATAGAGATCCAGCAGCTGGTGTGTCTGAGAAAATGTTGAGGTCTCCTAACGAAGAAGTTCAGTGGACTTCTTAATATGATTTTAAATGAACAATGGTTGGAAACTAAGCAATTGGAATCTTATTAAACTATATATATATCCCACACACAGACTGCTTGAGTACCTTTTACATCAATCAGTCTGGCCTCCAGACATCCTCATTGAAAAATCAAGCTAGCTTCAGTGTAAGCCTTTGAATGTAAATCCTCTTTTGCCCATTCCCTAGTTACATGGCGTATTAGGAGAATGATAGACTTCAAACACCCTAGGTGATGTCAAATTAATTAGCAAATTAGTGGAAGCCTTATTAGTCTCTGTGTTTAGTTTGGAAACAAACCAGTGGGAGACTGCAAGTCAGGATTAAAATTTAATAGGAAAAGTTAAAAAATAAGTGAAATAATACAAGGAAAAGCACTGACAAAGTCAGACACAACCTGACACCCTGTTAGGGTGGTGGTAGCAGTCCAAATGAAGGGGTTCAGTTGAAGCAGTGATCCTGTGGAAGGTTTGGTCTCCACCTGAAGATCCAGTGGTAGCTCTTGTCCTCTAGGAATCCAGTAGACAAGGCTAGTTTAGGCAGTTCCAAGGCCAGGTTATATCCAGGTGGGAATGCTTGGCTCCTCCCTCCTGGGTGGAGCATCTCACAATAGGATATGTCCATGAGTCATGCGGTGGGGTCTTGATGGCCCATTGTCTGTTATCAGGGGTGGGTCATTAGCAGGTGATAACAGCTAATGGCCCACAGCTGGTGGTAATAGAATACTTAAATACATCTATATTGTAACCTAGGACAGTCTCAAGTGGCTTTGCAATATTAGATAGTATAGCTCCAGAAACTTACTGCAATAAGTTATTACCTCCCACTGCTAGATTCACTAGAGAAGATTTCTTGACATTGGATGGAAAAGAAGATTAAAAGATTAGGCAGCGCTAAGTTATGATAATATGCTTTTAGAGGGCTTTTTGAATATTTTGGTACCTAGGTTGCAAAGATCTTCCTTAGTGAAAGAGAACTACTTGGCTTTGAAAGACTTCTAGTTTTAGTTGAATGTTTTGGAGAATTACTAATATACTCTTAGGCTCAAATTCTGTCCAAGTTCATATTTACTGAAAGTTGATAGACTTCTTGGAATTTCAAACATGCAGGATAATGATGCAAAATGGAGGTGGTAACTGCCCCAAATTATTTACTGTAATATCTACTCCAGAGGGCAATAAATGAGAAGCAGAAAAAAAAGGAGTAGCTTTCTGTAGGCTTCTTAATTCTTGTACTGTCTTATTTGTTATGGACCCTGGAAGAAGGAAGTCTTTAAAAATAAGGGAAGACTAAGATGGGTTGTTGTATGAAACAGTCAGAAGTGGCTGAAAAGCATCAAACGGCATTAAATTCAGAATGGAAATATAGGAAGCATGAGTTTATGCAAGATAATGAATTTTATGACATTTCTTGCGGCAGAGAGAACATCTGTGCTTATTCTTTACAATTTATCTAAAAATGTAGAGTTTGTCTTCAAGGTGAAAAACTAGAGGTTGAAGAAGTGCTGCTTCTTTAAATGCATGTGTTAAACAGTTTTTATTGATCTTTTTTATAATGTATTTCTTTAAATGCTCTGAAGGTATCTGCTTTAAATCTGATACTAGTATTAGACTGGAACTTTAAAAAAAATCATCCTTGGTAGTAGTGTTGGTTCTCTTGAATATTCTTCTCTTGCTGCTTTAGTGATTTTAAGTGGGATTAAAAAATTGATAAAATAAAGCAAATCTTCTCTTTGCAGAGTATTGATTACAATTATAGTCACAAAAATTATAGAACAAAATTTTCCATACAAAAGTAACAGCCTGAAGAATAATTAAGAAACCAACTCAAAAGTTGACTGTTGTTTTATTTTCCAGGTAATGTAAATATCCAGACATGGGACTGGAATGTCTACAACCAGTATTAGCAATGTGGTCTATCAGACTATATTCCAAAAGCCAACCAACGTTATTTTGGGTGATCATGGCAAAAAATTCCTGGGTACATCTTGGGAATCTAGTGTTCTGTGATGCATAGGAAGACTACTTTTTCTGCTAACCTTTTCCATTTGCATATTCACTCACTATTCTGCATATAAGTTGCTCAAAACATCTATTGATGAGTATAACTAACAGACTGTATTTACACTCATATGGAGATTTGCTTTCATTATTTCTTATATCATCACTACAAAATGGACAATCTATAGTCTTTTAGCTGGCTATTTGAAGGTCCTAACATATAGGAAATGTGAAATACATATTGAGTGAATTATTTTGACTAGATATTGAAATAGTATTTTTCCATGGACTTCAGTAAAGCATGTAACTTTTGCGATCTTTGTTTATTCCATGGGCAAGATAGGTGACTACTGGGGTATTCATCACTAATGAGGCCACACCTTGGATACTGTGTTCAGTTCTGGGCCCCTCACTACAAGACACACATTGAGGTGCTGGCGCGTGTCCAGAGAAGGGCAACAAAGCTGGGGGGAGGGGTCTGGAGCACAAGTCTTATGAAGAGTGGCTGAGGGAATGGAGGTTTAGCCTGGAGAAAAGGAGGATCAGGGAAGACCTTATTGCTCTCTACAACTCCCTGAAAGGAGATTTTAGCAAGGTGAGTATTGGTCTCTTCTCCCAAGTAACAAGCAATAGGGCAAGAGGAAATTGCCTCAAGTTGTGCCAGGAGAGGTTTGGATTGGATATTAGGAAAAATTTTTGCACCAAAAGGGTTGTCAAGCATTGGAAAGGGCTGCCCAGGGCAGCGGTGGAGTCACCATCTCTGGAGGGATTTAAAAGCTGTGTAGATGTGGTACTTAGGGACATGGTTTAGTGGTGGACTTGGCAGTGCTGGGTTAATGGTTGGACTTGATTATCTTAGAAGTATTTTCCAACCGAAATTATTCTATTAATATCTACTTTTTAATGTAAAAATTGGCAAAGTCAATTGGGGGGGCAAGGAGCGTGATGGTGGGACAGGAGGGGTTGTGATTTTACTAACTGCGTATCATGAAATCTCAAACAGAAAATATATGCTTACTAGCCTGTGGCCACACCATCCTGAACATACTCTGTTTCATTTTATCTCAGAAGCTTAGCAGCTTTGGGCCCAGTTAATACTGGATGGGAGACTGCTTGAGAATCCTGGGTCGTGGTGTTGTAGGCTTCTAGAAAAGGGCCATGAAGATGATGGATTAGAGTATCTGTCATTTGAGGACAAGTGGAGAGAGCTGGGACTGTTCAGCTTTGAGAAGAGAAGGTGGTGGTGGGGAATCTTATCACTCTGATAGGGAGGGAGCAAAGAAGAGAGAAGGAAACTCTTTGTAGTGGTGGCCAGTGTGATGGTGATCAAACGGTGGAAGAGGATGCCCAAAGAGCTTGTAGAGTCTTCATCCTTAAAGATACCCAGAACATGGCTGAATAAGGTTCTTAGCAATCTGTTATACCTTCTTTGAGATGGGGCCTTAAACTAGGTGATCTTGGAGGTCCCTTGCAACCTCAACTATTTTGTTGATAGCTTCCATGTTTTACAGTTGGGTTTCTTTTGTTTGTTCTTGTTTATGATGTGGTTTTGTTATGGGAGGGTCTGGGTTGTTTTGGTTTGGGGTTTTTTTTGGAGGTGGGGTTTGGGGCTTTTTGGGTGAGTGGGGTTGGTTGGATTTTTGTTTGTTCCAGTTGGAAGGGACCTACAGCAATTATCTAGTCCTGGACTGGCCAAAAGTTAAAGCATATTACTAAGGGCATTGTCCACAGGCAGGCATGAGACATCAACCACTTCTCTGGGAAAAGCCTGTTACACTGTTTGACCACCCTCTGGGTAAAGAAATGCTTCCTAATCTCAAGTCTAAACCTCCCCTGGTGCAGCTTTGACCCATTCCCACATGTCCTATCACTGTTTCCCAGGGAGAAGAGCTCAGCACCTCCCTTTCCACTTCCCCTCCTCAGGAAGCTGTGTGTAGAGAACAATGAGGTCACCCCTCAACCTCCTTTTCTCTAAACTGGACAAACCCAGAGTCCTCAGCCACCCCTCAAAGGAAATTCATTCCAGTCCCTTCATCAGCTTTGTTGCCCTTCTCTAGATGCATTCAAGGACCTTCACATCCTTTTTTAATTGTGGGGCCCAGAACTGCACATGGTATTTAAGATGAGGCTGCCCCAATGCTAAATAGAGCAGGATAATCACCTCTTTTGACTGGCCGGTTATGCTGTGCTTGATGCACCCCAGGATGTGGTTTGCCCTCTTGGCTGCCAGGGCTCACTGCTGACTCTGATTGAGCCTGCTGCCAACCAGCACCCCCAGATCCCATTCTGCGGGGCTGCTCTCTAGACAGAGTTTACACTCTAGTTGAGCTTTGGCCTTCTATGTCTTCTCCCTTCACAAGCAAACAAGGGCTTTGTAATTTTCCTGTGAAGCCTGACCTTGATTCCAGAGATCATACAATTTTTCCCCTCTCACTTTGACAAGGAGTTCAGTGTTCAGCCAAGCTGGTCTTCTGCCCCACTTGCTTGACTTGTGACACATTGGAGTTCCCTGCTCTTGTGCTTCTAGAAGGTGGTTTTTAACGACTGACCAGCACTCATGGACCCCTAAGCCCTCAAAAGCAGTTCCCAGGGGACACTGCTAAGTAGCTCCCTGAATAGCCTAAAGTTTTTTCTCTTGAAGTCCAGGGTAGCAACTCTGCTGTCCTTTTTCTCATTACACTGAAAAGTTTAAACTCAACCATTTCATGATCACTGCGGCCATGTCAACCACCTACCATCATATCTCCCATGAGTCCTTCTCTATTTGCAAATAGCAAGTCTAGGAGGACATCTTTCCTAGTTGGCTCGCTGAGTAACTGTGACAAGAAGTTATCTCCTACAAACTTAAGGATTTTCCCAGAGTTAATTGTCACAGCAATATAATATTCCCAGGTGATGTCAGGGAAGTAGAAAAGTCCCATAAGGACGAGGGCTACTGATCCATAGATTTCTCCTAATTGCCTCTAGAATAACTCATCAGTGCTATCATCCTGGCTGGGAGATCGATAGTAGACACCTACTCAGAGAGCTGATTTGTTTTGCATCCCCCAAGTCATCACCCAGAGGTTTTCAACCACACTATTGTTAACTGTAAGGGGTTGTACAGTCACGTCTCTCCCTTACATACAGTGCAACTCTTCCACCTTGCCTGCCCTGCCTAGCCCTCCTGAACAGCCTGTAGCCCATCATCCCAACACTCCAACTGTGGTACTCGTTCCACCAAGTCTCATGAATACCAATGATATTGTCACTCTGGGAACTGACCAACACTTCCAGTTCATCCTATTTGTTTCTCATACTGCATGTGTTGGTGTACAAGCATTTTAGATGTGCTCCTAAGCCCTCAGTGCTCCCCAGAAAAGCATTAATGTTCCCATTAACATTGCCACCCTCAGGTGACGCCATGACAACCCTTGGCTTACCTTCAGCTCTCCTAATGGTATCCCGCTTCCTACACTGATTCTAGTTTAAAGCCCTCTCAATCAGTCCTGTGAGTTTATGAACAAGGAAGCATTTCCCCTGTCAGGACAGATGGATCATGGCAGGTCCCACCATACCTTGTGTCTAAGACTTTTCCATGGTTATAAAAAGCAGTGTTCTGGTACCAGTCCTGGAGCCAGATATTGATGTCTTGACTTGACCTGTTTCTTTTAAAGCCTCTCTCCCTTACTGGGAAGATTGAGGAAAATGCTACCTGGGCTTGCTTTTGGAGCATAGGCAGAAATGTAGTATTGCTTGTATAGGTTGTGGAACTTCCAGTCCCATGTCTGGAAATTCAAACTACCTGGGAAGTAAAACAATATTTGAATGTAAGATAGCACTTATTAATGTTTCACTTCTGATTTTAGAAGGTGGAGTAGGATAGGCATACATATCCTACCACATATCTCATGCCACTTTGTTCTCTCATTCTGTTTCCTTTCTGAAATCTCACCTTCCTAAGAGAGAGTTTTCCAAAAACTTGAAAAATTTAGAAGGGGGGCAGCAGCACAGGGTGGTGTACCCGGTGATTCCATGTCAAAGTAGAACATGAGAAATATTGACCCAAGAGTTATACATTGAACAAACTTTCAAATTATCTTTAATTTGAGAGATGAGACAGTTTTCAGACTAGATGATGATTGGAATTGTTAGAAGCCTTTTTTATTTTAAGTGATAGATTAATGCATGTTTTGATAGGCTGAACAATATGGGTGTAGCATGTTAATTCTTTTTCCTTATAATTTAATGATGTAGTGTTCTGTTTTCTGGATTCGTCACTATTTGAAATGTCAGTGATACCGAAATCAGCCAGATACAGACTTTCTAATGCAGTTTTGAGTATTAGAAAGTAGGCATTCTATATTGCAGCATGCTGGTCACTTGGAGGATCCTTCCTCTAATTGAGTGCGCTGAGCATCAGGTGAACAGAGTTTTTATCATACACGCTGATTACACATTCATTAGCTATCCCTGCTTACTTGGCCGCTTACTTGATGTATATGTATTACTTAGTCACACCCCTTATCAGAAGTCCTTATATGCTTCTTTGGTAGTCTTCAACATCCGGTGTCCTTTTCAAGTAGCTGTTCCTCAAGCCCCGCTTTTGAGTAAGCGCAATATCATTGTTTTGCATAACTTCTATTTTGTCAGCCTTGCAGAGCTGAGCTGGCATCCTGCTTGCATTTTGCATGACTTCTGTTTGACTAAGTTACATCCTTTATCTATTTCTCCAAGGCTATGCTGTTCTGTTCTACTGTCCTTATCAGAGTAAAATGCTGTTCTGTTCTACTGTCCTTATCATCAGCCATTGGAATAACTCTTAATTCACTCATTAAGTATTAACAAACTGATACTACTCATGATGAGATACTTTTAAAATTATCCAGGTAGCTAGGATCTGGGGAGCCTTATAAACTCCATGTTAAACATTTTACAATTACTAATGTAACTGTAGTGTAATATTGAGACTCATTTATTTTTCTATATCAAACCAAGTTTAATAATTAATTTTTTTTAATTAATGCTTATTTATACCTTTCTTGATGTGTTTTGTGTAAGTAGGATTTTGTTCCTGTCAGATGCTGAAAAGATTTATAAACCCTTTTTTCCTTTCACTTTGTTACTTTTTGTGGTCCGTTTGATCTCATGCTTTGTATTTTACGTGTTAGATAACTTGGATGACTTTCAAATTCATTCTCAAGTGTATTTGATTATATGCAGTATCTTTGTAATGTTTAGTTTGTTCAGTCATTTGGACTGCTTTAATGGTAAGACAATAGATAATGACCATCTGATTTGAGTTTGTGTGGGGGAGAAGAGGACTAAAGAAATTATATAAAGCTGCTTTATTATTGATTGCCCTCATGTTGGCAGTAGCTGTACAACATGCAAAATACAGAGTGATTCTTTTATGCAGTGTAGTAAAGCTTAAATTTTCATTGAGAAAATTGTATATGCATGTTGCTTATCAATAAAAGTTTTAATTTATTTGGATTTTAGTAATACTGAGAAATTTAAGTCATTATAAACCTGAAAAAGTAACTAATCTTCCTGTGAACATTTTAAACTTAATGAATATACACTAGTTCATAGCTTTAGGAGAATGAAATCAAGAAAAAGCAAATAGATGTCTTTCTATTGTTTTAATTGCATGTATTTTGTGGTTGTTTTATGATAATTTTTATAGTATCCTATATTTTTCTTTTGGATAAAATTTTAACCAATTGTAATAGGCTAAAGATCTATCATGTGTGCCTTTTTGATTGCATTTGCACATACAGCTAACATTCTATATGAACTGAGAAAACACATAATGTATGTTTTTGTTCTCTACTGAATTACTTCTTTATCTTTAGGTTTATATTTCATATATGAATGTTTCATCTGTGTTGATGGTAACTTCTTGTTATTACAATGTAACTTTCAATTACTGCAAAAATAAGAGGAATTCAAAGATATGTTGAATTTTAGATTGTGTCTGTCACTACTTCTTTCCAGATCCTTCAAAATAGAATTTAAACCTGGCTTTGGTAATTAGAATGTAAGCTTACCCATAGAGGTATGTTACTGACTGGGTATTTAATTTAACATGATGGTTCAGTGATTTGAAGTACAATCTGCATAATCCATGTTACAAAATGTTTTTTATTTCCCATTCCTGTCTTCCTAGAAAGAACTTGATTTCTACAGTTTAAAGTATCTTCCATTCTATTCCCCTTCCCTAGTTACCCTAGGACTTTGAAAATTATTACCAATAAAATAGCAATTTTCAGCCTGGTTGGAGAGCTGGGAAATGCACGTGTTACTTGAATGTGGAAAAGGTAGTGTACTCATGTGGCATTGTGGTGGGTTGACCTTGTGCCACGTGCCTTCCAAGACCTCTTCTTACCCCCCAAACCCCTCAGCGGGACCGAGAGAAAAATAAGGTGAAAACCTTGTGGGTCAAGATAAAGACAGTTTAACAAAGAAAAGTAAAGGCTGCACATGGAAGCAAAGGAAAAACAAGATTTTTTTTCTCTTCTTCCCATGAGCAAATGATGTCCAGACACTTGCTGGGAAGTAGGGCCTCAGTATGCATAGTAGTTGCTTTGGAAGATGAATGCCCCCCCCATCCTTCTCTTAGCTTTTATTGCTGAGCATGTCATACAGTATGGATATCCCTTTGGTCAGGTTGGGTCAGCTGTCTTGGCTATGTCCCCTCCCTAGCTCCTGCCCACCCCCAGCCTACTGGCTTTTGAGGAATGGGGTTGGAGAGACAGCCTTGATACTGGGGGAGCACTGCTCAGCAGTAGCCAAAACTGGTTGTTTATCAACACCTTTCTAGCTAAAAATACAGAGCGCAGCACTGTGAGGGCTGCTGTTGGGAAAGTTAACTCTATCCCAGACATACTCAATACATGCATTTTCAACAACTGATTGAAAATTTTCTGTGAAGTTTAGAATAAATAAATACAGTTCTGTGAATTTTCTTGACTTCGGTGTATTAGTAGATTGTCATTGCTGCAAATGAGATTATGATGTTTAACACTTGATTTTTATTATAAATTTGTGAGGAAATGTACTGTGATTGCATGTCTCATACAGAGGAAAACAAATTGATTTAACATTTTAAATGTTATTTTTCTTATTTGAACAGTATTGCTGAGATCATTGAACATTATAGAAAAGAACAGATTGTTGAAGGATATTACCTTAAAGATCCTGTTCCAATGCAGGTAAAACTTCATCTCTGAGCACTTGTTATTGAAGGTATTGACTTAATCCTCAAATATTTATAATATAGGAACTGAATTACAGCAGAGGTATCCATTTTAGTTAAAGAGCATCATCCCCTCCTAAATTTTTGTTTTGGCTTTGTGTGTTTCTTTCATTTTATTTTTATATGCATTTGTTTATCTAAGGTTGGCTTGTAGTAAACAGAAGTTATGATAAGCTTTGTCTGTGCTCTGGGGTGTAAATTCTCCATCTTGTGCCCCTAACCCTGGTCCCTGAACTAGGCTGCTCTCTATTCTTCTGTGTCTAGTATCTTTCTTCCCTCAGAGAAAATCTATATGAACAGAAAAGCTTCAGAGATGATCAAGGGGCCAGGATTACAGGGTGTGTTCAAAAACATTGTTGCCCTGTAGCATAAATTCATCCTAAGAGACCACTGATAATAAACAAACCATATTGTCTAGTTTTTAATAAAGTTATAACTAGTTCAAAAGTATATTTTTATCCTTTGTCCCTATCTATTCTTCAACTTTTCTGTTTTGATGGTTAGAAATTTGGTTTTAATTTCTAACCTAAATAGTTACCACTTGGTTAGATCTATTATATTAATTGAAGAGCATTTCTTGTATTCTTCTTTAGTGAGCTCACTAAGATGAGCTTACCAAAATCTGATTCTTGTCTCTTCATAAGATTCTTGTAGTTGCCCTACTACCACTGATTCCAGTGTGAGTTTGTGTTTCTTGAATGTAATGGACCAGAACAGCTCAGAATATGATGTCATTAGTAATTCCTTTTTTCTGTGAGAGTGTTTACCAGATTGCAGAATATTATCTGTGTCATATCCTAGAACGTTATCTGTGTCATTAATGTACCCACATTGTATTGTATTATTTTCTATTGGTAAATAGCAAGAAGAGTGTCGTGGTTTGACCCTGGCCAAATGCCAGGTGCCCACAACATCTGCTCACTCGCTCTCCCCTGCCACAGCTGGGCAGAAGAGAGGAAAAAAAGTTAACACACAAAGGGTTCATGAGTGAGATAAGGACTGGGAGAAAACACTTCAAGGGCAAAACAGGCTCAACTTAGTTACAAAGTGAATTTATTACTAACAGAGTCAGAGGAGGATAATGAGAAGTAAAATAAGCCCTTAAAGACACCGTTCTTCCCCTCAACCCTTCCCTCCTTCCCACCAACAGCGCAGGGGGACAGGGCATGGGGGTTTGGGTCAGTTCATCACCGGAATCTTCTTCCACTGCTTAGGGAGAGGAGTCCTTCCTCTGCGTTGCTGTGGTGTCCCTCCCATGGGAGAGTTCTCTGCGAACTCCTCCAACGTGTTTCCAATCTCACGAGCAGCAGCACACACACACCTGCTGCAATGTGAGCTCCTCCCATGGGCAGACAGTCCTCCCAAAACTGCTGCAGCACAGGGTCCCTCGTCCACGGGGTGCAGACCTCTGAAGCCCAGCTGTTCCATTTTGGGAGCAAGGCCTCTGTCTCCATGGGGTCTCCCACTGGAACACAGCCTCCTCCAGGCTGGGAGTGGATCTTTGCATCCCCTGTGGACCCCAGGGGCTGCAGGGGGACAGCCTGCTCCACTATGGTCTTCACCACAGCCTGCAGAGGAAATTCGGTTCCGGTGCCAGAAGCACCTCCTCCTCCCCATTCTCCACTGACCTTGGTGTCTGCATGTTGTTTCCCTCACGTGTTCTCACCTCTTCCTCCTTCTCTGGCTAGAAAAGACTGTGTGCTGATATTGTTTTGAATTCTTCTTAAATATGTTATCACAGAGGCATTACCACCTCTAATTGGCCCGGCCTTGGCCAGTGGTATGTCCATCATCTTCAGAGCCATCATGGATTGGCTCTACTGGACATGGTGGAAGCTTCTAGCAGCTTCTCACAGGAGCCATCTCTGTGCCCCCCCCACCAAAAACTGGTGTGGCTAGCACAGGTTTTTCCCATGAGAAATTTTCTTGTGTTTTATAAATATGTGATGAAATCAAAACAATAAAGGTCATTCCTTCTTGCCACTGAGAACTGGTGCCTTCATTACTCTGCTAGCTGCTCAACAGCGACAAACTGGGCCAAACAAAACCAACACAAAGAGCAAATTTTATCTTGTATTATTAGACTTATACCTTATTATTCTGATTTTTTTTTCTGATTGACTTGTCATTAGTGCTTCCCAGTTTTCTGCTACTATTAACTCATGTTCTTTAATGTGTTTGAGACCAATGTGAAGAAACTTGAATTCAGAGACTGATCCTTGAAAAGCTTCACCCAGTAACTTTTTTTTTTCTCCATCATTCTTTTTGGATTATGGTGATCATCTTCCTTTTGGCACTTTGTCTATACAGTTATGGTTCCTGTATAAATAACTTTCTCTGTGTTGACTAATTTTCCATGTGAGACTGCTTCAAATTATTTTAAGTTATTCAGATATATTTGTGACTTTCCTTTGTTTAAAAAAAATATATTGGTGGTGTAATTACCACATACTGTCATGCTCTGTTTTTGAAGAAAAAATCAGAAGTCTTGCATGCTTTGCATGCTGTTTGCTTCAATCTAATAGACTTCCTGTTTCTAATTTTGAAATTTACTTTAAACTTTTTTCACTAGATCTGTTGTTTTGTATGTTCTTTCATAGATATGGAGATTATATTGAATTAATAAAAACTTTGATATTGCTACTATTGTCAGCCCTGTAATTCCTATTACTAAAATGTTTTTCATTTTGCCTTTGTCATGTTCAAAACCATGATTCTTATGAAATAGAGGAGAGAAAAGTAAAGTATTTAGTATCGAGCTAGTGCATATCACTTCATCTTGATACTGTTCTCACTGCTTGATAGCCTTGCTTTTCATGTTTTCTTATGGTTAAAGAACTTTTGCTGATCAGCTGACTTGGTAAGGTCACACTTGGCTTGGCTTTTTGGCCATTCTAGCTGGGTAACTACATTTCCAGATCTGTTTTATATGTGAATTTATCCTTTTTCAATGTCCTGTTTCTACTTTCTCCTATTGCTTTTTGTTAGAATAATAGTCATTTAGGATATGAGTGCTAATAAGATTAGTGAGGAATTGTGTGTTAATAAATCAGTTTTTATTGTGATCTGTATCATTCTTGTTGATTCACAGTTTATCCTTAATTACTCAGTCCCAAAATCTGTGGTAGAAGACAGAAGCCAAATAACCTTTAAAGATTTGTGTAAATTTTGCATAAATTGCTGAAAGATGCTGCTTTCTATTTAGTATTAAAAAATAAATACAGATGTTACTTTTTGAAAGTTGGTCTGTATTTAAACCTTGTTTTTCTTCTCATAATATAATTGTGGCCTAATCATTCCACAAGAAATAGTTACATTTCTGCCAAAGGTATTGTATTAAATTATATTGGCTTGTTAAGATACATGAGAGAATAAAGAATTGGTAGCATTCAATAAAAGTTCGGTTGCAGCTGCATAGTATGCACTTGTTTCACAGTGATTTCTGAGCTTAAAAAAATGTTGATTTCTTCCTTGTTTATCAGCATCAAGAACAAGTGTTTAATGATACAGTGGATGGAAAAGAAATCTACAATACAATTCGTCGCAAAACAAAGGATGCTTTTTATAAAAATATTGTCAAAAAAGGATATCTTCTGAAAAAAAGTGAGTTATGTTTGATTTTATAAAATATATTTTTTTCTAAAAAATGCAGATATATATGCATATTTTGTGTAGTAGTGGTACTAATGGAGGCAAAATTGAAGTTAGCAAAAGGTTGTTTATGAAGGGCTGTGGTGCATCTATGATGATTTTCAAGTTGAAAATTAAGGCTGAATGTTTTTCCAAAATGTACTGTGGTTTATGTATGAATTAGTTGCAGAACCTTATCAGTTTTAGTCAGTGGACATTAAATAATGAATGATTTATTTTTGTTTTAGTCAGTGGCTAAATCCACCTTTTACTGGTACATCTAATTTGTCTTCCAACAAATCTCAACATGTTAATGCCTGGAGATTTATACTTTTTTAATGCTTTTTTTTTTTTCCTCCCCTTGAAATGTGAAACTGGTCAGTTTTTTTTATATATGTGTGTTTGGGGCATGTTTCTGATCCAGATTTGCATATACAGTATTCCCATTTCTGGTTTTTAGTCATTTTGATTTAAGATATTGTGATGCAATTTGTTATGCTGATCAGTTTAGGATCAGAGTTTAGGAATAATTTCCTCATGTAAAGAGAACTCTGTTTCTTACTTAAAATAGCCATAATTAATTAGATTGCATACAGCATCATACATTATTTGCAAACTATATAGATGTAGTCTTCTCGCTGATATGAATGGAGCTCACATGCACTTGTTTAATCCTGTTGAGATTAATGAAAATGTTTAGTGAACCATCTAAAATTGTACTTTAATCTGTGAAGAGGGTCTGATTTTCACTACATGCTGAAAAAATTGAGTATGTATATTGATATTATTGCTTAAACATAATTAACTTTACATTGTTTTTCTGTTTGTGTACGTTGTTCTTCTGTTTGTATTTTGACAAAAACCTTACTGTTTTCTTTTTTCTTAATTTACAAAATTTACATTTTCTTTAAAACAATATTGTAATTTCTTACTTGCTTTCCTTACAGGTAAAGGAAAGAGATGGAAAAACTTGTACTTTATATTGGAGGGAAATGATGCCCAGCTTATTTATTTTGAAAGTGAAAAACGAGCCACAAAACCTAAAGGATTAATAGACCTTAGTGTGTGTTTGGTCTATGGAGTACACGACAGCTTATTTGGCAGGTAGGGCACTGGCTTTTAATTCTTGTACATGCAGCAGGACAGTTAACTACTAGTTTGAGGCATATACAAGATACAAACAATTTGTCACTAATGAGCATGTTGGCCTGGCACAATACACTTGGGTTTTGACACCTGACACGTTACTGTCCACGTGTGGGGGTTTTTTTGGTTGGTTGTTGGGGTTTTTTTTTTTTAGCTTTTGCTGATTGTGAAATGGAAGTATTGTGACTCTTGGTTCATATTGCATTTTATTCCATAGTTGGTATAGATTGCAATAGCATATGTAGACAAATTGAACTGATTAATGGAAACTTAAGCCATGGCAACTTGATTGCTAGTAACTGTTCATAAACAGCTTCTAGTAAGAAATTTTAGAATTTAAGATTTTCTCATGTAATATGATGTGATAATGATTTGGTCTTTTGCACTGTCATTTTTCAGTATTGTGTATTAATTGTTCTACATGCATTAAAAAGATTGTGAAGCAACTGTATTGAGTGTTTTAATAATATTGAACCAAGAATTCATAAGATCAAGAATTTTGTCAGTTCCAAAATGTCTGCATTCTTTTGTTGATAGGTATTGAAAAGCTAAATTAGGTGGATAATGTATCAGTGCTTTTCTGTTTAGGAATCAATAAGAATCAGATTAGACCAACCAATGTTAGAGGAACAAGTTAGTTCATATAAGCAAATATTTTAAAAATTATTTTTGCAAGAGAGCATTTTCACAGTTTCATTTACTGTACTAAATATGTCAACTGCAAGTGATTTGATTATTGGCAAAGACATTGAGAATCAAACCACTTCCTGATATCATTGATAACTATGATGAAAGAGATCACACTTTTTTCCTTTGTTAATTACAAAAAAAATATGCAGTCCTCTGTGGTATAAAATAAAAAGAGGCGTTTGCTCCTGCAAATGTTATTTTTTCATAACGGATTGAAAAACACATTAAACAGAAGCTCTGGTTATTCCAGGCATCTTAATATTTATTAAAAGTATTTAATCAACTTTAAGTCTTTTCACAGAGATAATGTGAAGATAGATGTTTAAAATTAGTGGCGTTTCTTAAGCTGCAAAGATCTGATGTTCTTGTAGCATCTGATTTTTATACATTTCTCAATAATTTTGAAAAATCTGCACAACTATTGCAATGAGGAGCGATAGATATGAGAGTACCATTAAAAAAAACCCTGAAATATTCCTCATGAAAATTGGCAATTATGCATGAAACTGGTGGAGACTGTAAACAAGGGGTGTTTTGGTTAATGGTGACTGTTGAGCAGCTTCTAAGAAACACTGTACTGTGGGTTAAAATGTATTTGGATAATAAGTAACACTGAAAGTGTGGGTAGAAGGAGATGTATGGTTGCACCTGCTTGGGTAAGCTGTTGATGAAGAACTGTAGTTGAGACAAAATTCCTCTTATTTTTACCACCTACTTAAAATATCTTTCCCCTTTTCTCAGAAGTACAGTGAGGACTGTAGCTTTGCATGTCTTTGACAATAATTTAAGTAGCATCTGACCCAGCTACTTTTTGCCCCCCTCCTCAATCCTCCTGTGTGCATGTCCACAAAATGCCATGCCAGTATTTACCTAAACAATGGATGGGGGGAAGGGAAGACCAAAATATCATATGCAAGTGAAGTAAGATCCTTCATGTAACTCTGTGTTTGGGAGAGCTAAATTACCTTGAAGGTAATGTGGAAGACTGTGTGTACTTGTAGTGTGCAACTTTTAATGTTAACAGTATTTTTTATATTTCTTGACAAATGAGTGTACATACATAAAATGGAGATGTTATAATCACATTTAAAGCTTTAAAAGTTTCTATGACACATATTTGATCATGATTCAGTACACATTTTATTAGCTGTGAGAGCTGTGGAACACGTTCAGATAAAGAATTCCTTATGTTAATATAGTTTCCTGAACTCCTAAAACAACAAATCCACAATGCATGATTAAGTGCTTGGGACGTAATGCTGAACCCATGCATCATTTAAAATGTGTGGTGAATAGTCCTCATAAAAGACTTGTTAAAGCTATCCAGATGCATTTTGCCTCAAGTGTCAGTGCACATGTATATTCAATGCAAACTGTTCCAAGTTTCTTAAATATTCTGAAGCAAACTAGTTGAATTGCAGTGCAGTTTTCTTGAAATTACATCATTCATTCCAACCAAAATGCACTTTTTAAGCATATAGAGACTTTTCTTGTTTTTTTTTTCCAACATTTTTGTTTTGTTTGATTTTAAGGCCAAACTGTTTTCAGATAGTAGTTCAGCACTTCAGTGAAGAGCATTACATCTTTTACTTTGCAGGAGAAACTCAAGAACAAGTGCAGGTGAGAGCTTTTGTTGGTAAATATAATTTTAAAAGCAAGTTTTTGTTTTGTAGTGTTTAATGATATTATCCTTCTCTAATAGAAAGCAAGTGTACGACATATGGTGGCTATGTCTACATTGGCAAATATTACTATGCAATAATAGCAGATCTGTAAGGGATATAGTTGGTGATGATAATCCAACACCTACATTACCTATGTTTTAGGGATTCTACTTTGGAGAAGTTCTAGTCTGGTCCCATGAACTGAACTTCCATTAGTTTCCATTAGATATTTCTGGAGAATATATTTTGGAGTAGTTCAGTGCAAAAAAAAAAGTTCACTTTCCAGCACTCTTTCAACTAATGAACCAGAGCATGGTAACTGAGAGTTTTGCTTTAAGAGCATGTTCCTGATAAGAACTAAAATGCTAATGCAGGTATGCCCACCAATCAAAATCTGTTGATCCATTTACAGTTATTTGTCCTGTCTTAGGCCCTGATCTTGCACAAAATAAAAGTTTTTTTGTATTTTACATTGGTATCATTTAGTTATTAGCTCTCTAACAGTTAATGTTTGCTGATTAAGAAATGTAGAAATGGAGTTTAATTCTCTAAGTCACAGGAGCAGACCGGGGGTGGTTAACATCATTGCCTAAGGGTGTGATTGGAGAATTAGGGGCCAATATGCTAATAGGACAGAACTTATAAAAGGTGAAGGGCTCATGACCCAGGGTCCATTTTGGGTGTAGTCCCTCGAGGGGGACTTTGCTTGCCTGAATGTACCTTGAAGGCCTTGAATAAATTTGTCCGCTTTTTATACTCCTAATTTTGTCTTGGCCTCTGTTTCAGGTGGCCTGCCTAAGGCATCAATAGGAGAGCATATGGAAGATGTGACTATATTTTTATTCATTAAGTTGTTTTGGTATTCCAGAGCTCTGAAATAGACATTTTGTGTCAGAAGTTAAGCTATGCATTTGATTTTATTTAAGAATGTGTAGTAGGCAGAATATCCTGTCAGGACATGCAGAATATCCTGTCCTGTTTTCTGAGCATTTGGTATAATCTGCTTTTGGTTTTGATTTGCTTAACACTTAAGATGTTCACTGCATTTATACAGAATATTGGGATTTCTTTTATAAAATGATTCTGGTTCAGGTAAGTCAGATGTTTTACTGATGCTTCTGTTCTCAGAAGTCACAGTTGTCTGTACTTTGGAACATTTCACAGAAGAATAGTTTTGCTGGCATACTAAGGAAAATGTGATGGTTTTCATATAATGTAAATATCAAAGCAGCTGTCCAATGGATTGCATGTTGTCTGAGGTTTGTACAAACCATTAAGTGAATGTAATGTAATGTAGTGTTTGCCTCATACACGACATATGTTAGCTTCATGACATAGCTAGTGCCATTGTGCATACTATGGTGCATTGTTCATACTTGCTGCTGTAAACTGTGACATTTAAGGGGATAGATTTTCCTGTTAGAAGGGAGAGTAAAGATGACTGTATCTAGGAAATATTTAGATTAATTTAGAGTGTTTAGTAAGTTCTAGGGTTCTTTATTTGCTTTTTTTTTTATTTGAATAAGAAAGCAAGCTAATAAAAATTTTATGCATAGTTGACAGTTCCTCATTTTGTGGAAGGTTTTGAAACCTTAAACTTCACTCCCAAAGCGGTTTACCTGAGAATAGCTGCAATATTGAATGTACCTGTATTTTAAAAATTATTAAATTGCACTTTGAGAGTAGCTAGCAGATCTTTGACCTACACCTTTAGGAACGTTGGTCTGTCTTGGTTTGAAAGACAGGTGCCTGCTAAGAGAGGTAGAACCCTCCCTTAGGACAGAGAATGTGATCTCCCTTCCCTCTGAATTATTTTAATTTTGAAATCAAGGGCTTTCAGGCAAAGGTATGGGAAAAAGAATAACAGTTCTTTACTAGTATCTATAGCAGAGTAAACAAGCAATAACAAGAATAACAACAAACAAAACCAGAAACCAGTAGCAGATGACTTTTTGAGCTGGTGAGCACTTTCCCATGTGGTGTAATCACGGTCACAAGCAGCAGGAGCGCTGTTGAGCTCCCAGCCGGGCAGGGCAGATGCGATGACTACCGAGCGGCTGCAGGTGGCGCTGTGGCGCAGGGTCAGGTCAGCCTCACGCGGCTGGTAATGGCGGACAGGCCGAGAAGCAGGCAGGCAGCTCGGGGCGGCAAAGCGGGGCGGCGGGGGTAGGGGGCTGGTTCTCCCGGGCTAGCAGGGACTCTGCAGTCACGGTAGATGCCGCGGTCTCGTGCGGCGAAAGCGGGGCGGGTGGCAGGGACAGCCGGACTCCCCAGCAGCTGCTGCGAAAACGCAGCCGGGAGAGCGTGCACTTCCAGTGGGGAGAGGGGTTGGATCCCACACCTTTTCCCCAGCCAAAAGCTCACCCAGCCAGAAGGAGAAGGCAGAGCACAGTTGGATCTCCCGCGGTTGCAGCCAGAAGCAAAAGCAGTTGCAGCCAGAAGCAAAAGCAGTTGCTTTCCTCCCGGTGTCTGATGAACAAGTGCCGGTCCCAACGGCCGGCGGCGTGCCTCTTCCCTTTGCCCCACCTAACACAGCCTTTAGTCTCTTACAAAAGAATTGATGGCTCTGAGCACCCAGATATTTGTTGCTTAGTAACAGGGATGGAGAAAAAATTCCAATGCCCCCAACCTCCAACATGGTCAAAGCCTAAATATTGTGTTTCATGAAAACTTACAAAATTTGAGGGCGTGGGATGTGAAAACATGAGAAATGAGGCTATAGCATATCTTCCACCTTCTCAAGTATCTACTCTGCTTTATGTATTTGTGAGCAGAGAGAATGGGGGTAAAGGTTATACTTTTCAGTGTTTTTCTGTTAATGCTGCTTTGTTTTTTGTTTGAAGCACATAGAATAAATGCAACTGCATATAAAAATAGAGGAGAGAATGATCAGAACAGTTTGATTTGTTATCTGTTATTTTCTCAGAAGCAACCAAGTCTTGCTTCATTTTATATACCATTTTTTATTTAATTAAGTATGACTAATCTGGAAAATGTATAAAGGTCACACTGTATATCCATTAGTAATGCTTGATATTTCTAAATGAGAAGCTTTCAAATTTGCAAATGTATACTTAGATTTACTGAGAAATATATGAATTTTGCTTCACTTTTCAAATTTTCATACACTGAGTTGTATACAAGTTGATTCTTTTTAAGATAAAGAAACAACTTCAGATACTTTTTGATATGTCAGTTCTATTGCAAGGAGCTGAATCTGACTTTTTGTTACACTGTTTTGTGCCTTTATCTTTTAGGACTGGATGAAAGCTCTGCAGATGTTTTGCAGTTTAAGGAAAAACAGTCCAGGGACATCAAATAAACGTCTACGTCAGGTGAAGCTATATGGATATGGGGGGAATGAGGGGAAGAGGTTGCCTCCTTGTTGCAAGATGATGATATATGTCAGAACTTTCCTTTCAACAATAGTAAATTCTGCATATATTTTCTTTTTCTTGGAGTTATAGAGTACCTTTGTTAAACCAATGGGAATGACTTCCACTGTATTATAATATCTATATACACAAAGATCAAAATGGTGTTTAGGCAATCGGCAGATGCTTTGCTAGGTATTAATTTCTGATCACATTTAAGTAAAAGTGTCAACAATTCAGCATTTGTATTGTCTTAACTCTTACAGTTCACCAGATTTGACAGACTTATGTCATGTGTAACCAAAATAATAGTATAACTAATATTATTTCTTTTTCAATGACAAATACATGCTTAACTGTGATTATGGTGTATATTCTTTTGGTTTCTTGAGAGTACTATTGCAGCCAGAATTTCTTTCAGAGGTAAAGGACAGATAGTCATAAATGACTACATAAGTGATGATTGAAGAATTATGGAAATCAAGAATCCCTGGTATCTTTGAATGCTATGAATGTTGGAAGTAGCTGTTTTACCAGTCTATAGGAAAAGGAATATGTTTTATGGGTGTCTTTTTTTTTTTTTAAGAAATGCAGAATTATTCTGTGGTCAACATTAAAGATGATTGAATATGTCTGGAAAAGTAAACTAAATTAGATCAATTGATATATGAAGTGGCAGAAGAAATTTGGAGCCAAAAAAGTGAAGCACCTACAGAGTGATCATCTGAAATAATTTTGTACTTGCAAACACAAAGCAAATGTTAGGCTTCATGAAGGAATAGGATAGAAGATAGATGCTATTTAATATTTATGGTATTCTCGTTTAGGGTACAGTTAGTTTTGATCATCTTATATCAAAGTTATAAAGAAAATGAGAAAATTATAGGCTGGAATGAGTAAAGGAATTTCCGAGTAAATAAGTGCGGGAAGTATTGGACTATTTAGAGGTGAAAAGTATAAAAAGCATGAATGATCAAGGTAGATGAAGTGTATAAAGATCAAAAATCATACTTACATGACTGCCTCACAGAAGTTATATCGGTTTCAGGGTTTCTCAAATTGTCCTTTGAAATTTCTGGTACTGAATATTTGCATTTAAATGAAATTTGGACCTGATCAAGTATGATATTTCCTGTATTTAACTAAATTGACTTCAGTTGATATCAGTAGATATTTGATTAAGCTATGAATTGCATGCAATTCAGAAGTTTGTAAAATATTAGACTGTTTAAAATGTATTTAATGTAAATGAGTTGAGTGTTCACTTCTCATTTTTTGGAAATTGAGTTTCCAAGTGCTCTTATTTTGAGAATCTATGGTACAGACTACTATCTTCCTTATAACAGGGAGAAAACAGTGTAGTGTGTTAAATAAGGGAATTTTATGTAATCTACTGGTTTTTAGGATAGAATACAATAGAATATTTCAGTTGAAAGGGACCTACAACAATCACCTAGTCCAACACCCTGATCAATTCAGGGCTGACCAAAATTTAAAGCATAGTATTAAGTAAGGGCATCGTCCAAGAACCTCTTAAACACTGATGGGTTTGGGACATCAACCAGCTCTCTGGGAAAAGCCTGTTACACTGTTTGACCACCCTCTGGGTAAAGAAATGCTTCCTAACCTCAAGTCTAAACCTCCCCTGGTGCAGCTTTGAACCATTCCCACACATCCTGTCAGTGGATGTCAGGGAGAAGAGCTCAGCACCTCCCTTTCCACTTCCCCTCCTCAGGAAGCTGTGTGTAGAGAACAATGAGGTCACCCCTCAGCCTCCTTCCCTCCAAACTAGACAAACCCACTGTCCTCAGCTGCTTCTCATAGGACATTCATTCCAGCCCCTTCACCAGCTTTGTTGCTCTTCTCTAGATGCATTCAAGGACCTTCACATCCTTTTTTAATTGTGGGGCCCAGAACTGCACATGGTATTTAAGATGAGGCTGCCCCAATGCTAAATAGAGCAGGATAATCACCTCTTTTGACTGGCCGGTTATGCTGTGCTTGACCAGGATGTGGTTTGCCCTCTTGGCTGCCAGGGCTCACTGCTGACTCTGATTGAGCCTAATCTGTTAGGAAAGCACGAAATGCAGCATTGTGTTTGGATTTGTCCATGGTTCTTACTTAAAATACAAGTCTTTAGCTTCAGCAGAATTTTCTATGTATAGAAAAGTTAGTAATTGCAAATCTTATAGTGATTGTTTTAAAAGTAAAAAATGAGTTAAAGCTATGGTGCTGGAGGTTTATTTTCAAGTTGTTGCTCTTACTTTGTCCCTGGTGCCTCTTAAAATCTTGTTTCATTATTCCTCTTCCCTGCTCTTTCTATTAGGAAATTATATTTTGTATTTAATATATATTCCTTAATATTAAGCCTCCACGGGGGGGGGGGATTACATTCTTAAATAAATAAATAAACTTTGTGTATTTTCTTTAGGTCAGCAGTCTTATCTTGCATGTAGAAGAAGCTCATACGCTCCCAGTAAAACATTTTACTAATCCATATTGTAACATCTACCTGAACAGTGTCCAGGTAGCAAAAACACATATCAGGGAAGGGCAGAACCCTGTATGGTCAGAAGAATTTGTCTTTGAGTAAGTATTAATCTTACTGAATTACTGAATTTCACTTGAAAGATGCATTGCATTTAAGATTCTTTGCACTATACTGTTTTGTATCTGCTTTTTAAAAATACTGTATGCATGGTTATGTAGGATCCACAAATGCAGGGATAGAATTTTATGTATGAATCTAAGTATCTTTGTTAATATGATTGTCTTTGGCTGGTCATGAGAATTCAAGATTGAAATAACTTTAGAATAAATTTAAATGTTGTCCAAGTATAGTATTAATGGAGGCTTTTTGTCTTTCCCCCCAGTGATCTTTCATCTGATATTAATAGATTTGAGATAAGTCTTAGTAACAAAACAAAGAAAAGTAAAGATCCAGATATATGTAAGTATTTCTATGTAAAGGATGCTTATATATATAGAAACAATTGATAGAGTTTGCATTGCTCTTGTCAAACATTGTCACAAGAGAATTAAGTATATTCTACAACTATCATACAGCTGTATTGGTATGTTTTAGATGACTGTTACTGATTTTACATTAATGTTTTTGCAATAAGAACCTGCATGTTTTTAGTAGTAAAATGCACAGTAATCCAAAACTATATATCTGATGGCTTTTCTAGCTCTATTCCAGTATACTTATTTTGTTATACTGTGACCATGTTTACAAAAGAAAGAGAAGCTGTCAGAATTAATCTCCTTCATAGAATGTTAAATTTCATTAAGTTAATTTCTTTAATTTTTTTTAAACTCAACTGTGTGGAATTACTTTTGTCCTTCTCAGGTTTTTTTTTGTTGCTTCCAGTGAGAAAGAAGGAGAAACAGTAGTACTTTCCTCACTTGAAAATAAATAAAAAACCCCTCCAACTTGACAGTCTGTAGAACAAAATTTGCCTTGGTCCTTGTAGCATCCTGTTCTTCCCCCCATTCTATCTCATCTGTGTTCCCAAGAATGTACTTCCCTCCTGTTATGTATACAGCTTCTTCAGCTGTTTTGTTTCTATTTTTCTATTCCAGAAAACTACTAACAAGACGGTAAGACTTTTCAGCTTTCAAAAAACAAAACAAAAAACCCCAAACCCAACCCACCAAAGCAAGCCCTCCCCCCAAAACCCACTCTTGAATTCTGAGTCACACAATGTGATTTTTTTGGCTTTCAAGATATTTTGTTTCCCACCATAATTGTCTTATAACTTAATTGCTTTGCCTCCTCTCTGTTGCCTGCAGAGCAGACACCCTCTCGCCCAACAGTTGTTCCAAGTACTTTTTTGGTGTGTTCAGACCTGTCCCAATGCCTAGCACAGTATTGATAATCTGTTGCTGTGTTTTTGATTTGCATGGTATTGTGTTACTGGCCTGTTATGTTTGCCTCCATGTCAATTTATTTCTCTTTTTTTCCTCTCAGAGGAGAGATTTGTAGGGAAACTCTGACCAAAGTAGAAGAATTACTTTGAAGAATGAATGCTCTTGCCAAACCTAATTCAATTTCAAAACTGTTGCCCTTTCCTTTAACTAGAAAATTATCTGCATAGCAGAAGGAAAAAGATGTATTTCATTTGACAGACAGAAGGACTTTCTGATTGCAGTTGTGACCTTGTTATTGCATGGTTCTATGCATTTGAGCTAGAAAATTCTTTATCTGGGCTAAAGCTTTGGTTAGTAAAAGACTCTTTCAAAGGATAATTCATGAATGGGATACTTCAGTAACCTCTTTTAAAGTGTTTTTGTATTTTCCTTCTCTCTGTCCAGATTAAGGAGGTTGTGCTACTTTTAGATGTATCCAACTGGTGGAAGGTTATTGGTCCTTTTCTTACCCAGGTTAAGAGGATTGGCAATGTTTTCTGATCATAGTTAGGTAGACTCTTAGAGCATAACCTAACAGTCCTTTCATTTTGGGATAAGGATTAGACCATAACTTGAATTAACAAGCATCTCTGCCTACATCCCCACCCCATTAAATATTTGAAGTATATGAGGAGAAAAACTGAGCTAAGAGACCGTATCCAACTTGCCTTTGTGCAATGTTGCCTAAACCTCCAAAAGCAAGAAAATTGGTTGATTACCTTTCTGAACATTTCTCCTTTGTAGCCACAGTTTTTAAAAGTGGATTGCTCTGAAGTAAGAGTAATGTGAGGGCTATATTTTTTCAATATTTGTGGGGAGATGACCTTGTCTGGCTGCCAGGTGCCCACCAAGCAGCTTTTTCACTCTTGCTCCTCAGGGGGATAGGGGGAGAAAATAAGATGAAAAATTCTTGGGTCAAAATAAAGGCATCTTAACAAAGAAAAGCAAAGGCTGCACATGGAAGCAAAGGAAAAGATTTATTCTCTACTTCCCATCAGCAAGTGATGTCTAGACACTTGCTGGGAAGTAGGGCCTCAGTATGCATAGTGGTTGCTTTGAAAGACAAACGCCTTAAAAATGAACGCCCCCCCCTTCCTCCTTTTTCTTGGCTTAGTATTCTTCTTAGTATTGCTGAGCACAACACCATGTGTTATGGGATATCTCTTTGGTCAGGTTGGGTCAGTTGTCCTGGTTATGTCATAGAATCATAGAATGGTTTGGCATGGAAGGGACCTTAAAGATCATCTAGTTCCAACCTGCTGCCATGAGCAGGGGCACCTTCCACTAGACCAGGTTGCTCCAAGCCCCATGCAACCTGGCCTTGAACACTTGCAGGGATGGAACAGCCACAGCTTCTCTGGGCAACCTGTTCCAGTGCCTCGCCACCCTCACAGTAAAGAATTTCTTCCCAATATTTAATCTAAACCTACTCTCTTTCAGTTTAAAGCTATTGCCCCTTGTCCTATCACTACACTTCCTGATAAAGTCCCTCCTCATTTTTCCTGTAGGCTCCCTTTAAGTACTGGAAGGCTGCTATAAGGTCTTTCCAGAGCCTTCTCTTCTCTAGGTTAATCGACCCAAATTCTCTCAACCCTTCCTCATAGAGGAGCTGCTCCAGCCCCCTGATCATCTCCATCGCCCTCCTCTGGACCTGCTCAAGCAGGTCCACTTCCTTTTTATGCTATGGGCCCCAGAGCTGAACACAGTACTTTGTGTGGAGTCTCATGGGAACAGAGTAGAGTGGGAGAATCACCTCCCTTGACCTGCTGCCCATGCTGCTTTTGATGCAGCCCAGGATACAGTTGGCTTTCTGGGCTGCAAGTGCACATTGCCTTTGTCTCTCCTTTCAGCCAGTTTGTATTTGCAGTAGTACCGTAGCTTGGTTTTGAAGTTGTTTGAGAATATGCTGCTGGAGGACAAAAATTGTCACTGTGATACACATGTATCACTTCTGTGACACTGGGAAATAAACCTACTACGGCAAGTTATATACTTGGCTCCTTCCCTCCCATATTCTTCAGGAAAAATGTGCTAAACATATTAAGTAGTGTATGTAAGCACTCTTGCATTGACATGGGCGGACTTGGAACAAGGGGGAGAAACTATGGAGCCTATCAGGTACTTGTTAATGGTAGTAACAACATACTGTCTACCAAAACTAGGTACCAAAACTAAGGTGTTGCCAGCCCCTTCTTTGAAGAACACAGTGAAAGAGCTTCGAGTCCTTAACAGCTCCTCACTGCCTTGTAAATGGATTGTGCTAACATGAGTGAGCTGTGGGTGGGAAAGGCAGCATTTAATATGTCCGTTATTGAGCAATTTATTCTTTGTCAACATTTAGATAAGCTTTTATTCTGAATCAGTAACTGTAAATGGTGTTAGGGGGATTGTTTGCTTGGTTCTGGTTGGGTTCAACAAAGGCTTCACTGTAAACTTGTGTTTTCTTCAGAATGGAAATGAATTTAAGTTTAAACCACTTTGATTTCCAGGTTATAATTATTAATCATCAAAACATAAACTTGTTACTAAATAATCCATAAGCTTTATTTGCAAATAAACCATTAAGAAACCTCAGTTTTACCTTTTTTTTGCTAATGTTCATCATTATAACGGGTATTCCACAGTCCATATGTTGATGTTTCTGTTTCAATCTTTTAAGATGAAAATAAGATTATAATACTTATATTATCACTAGGAAGTTCTACTGTATAGCCATGGGAAAAATAAATCATCAGGTTATTCTGAGTCCTGTATCTCACTGTTCCTATCAATGAGATACATGCCTTATATGCACAAGCAAAACAAGAAGAAAGCACGTTGCTCAGTTGAGGATGTGAGAGCTTTGCTCAGAAGAAATATTTTGGGAAAGTAAATCGATTATCTGGTATAAAGACAGTCCCATCTGCACTTGTGATAAGTAGCAGATGATGATGAATTGGTTTATCCACTACTTGACTGACTTAAATGTGTTACCTTATCAATTCATCAACTCCAAAGAATATGAGATATTAAACCTATATTAGAAATATGATATAATTCTGTTCTATTATCTGATTATGCAAATGATGTCCCAACATACTGCTGAATTGGGGCAGTGGAAAGTCTGCTAGAACTGTTCATAGGCTTTGTAGAAATGTAAAAAACAAGTGTGTGACAGTGTTTTTGATTGCTTTGATTTTTGGGGGGATGGTTTGTTTTTTGGGTTTTTTTTTTTGGGGAGTTGTCTTGTTTAAATGTGAGGGACTTGATTAAAAGTAGATTTTATCAAGAGATGCAGAAAAAGAATGTTTTCTTGGAAGTTCCATACAGTCTGTTCAGGAGTGCATGTGCTTAATTTGGAATGGTCAGTGGTCTGACAAGGTACCAACACCACCAAAAAAGTGAATTAATTTTTTTGTCAAATGTGGTTGACTTGTCATTATTTGGGCAGTAACCTGTCTGGGAAGGACTTTTTATATATTTTGCATAAAATGTTACAGCCTTAAACTTGGGCATTCCAAAGTGTTAAAGAAATATATCTGACAACATTTGGGAAAGATGTAGTAAAGCTAAAAATAAATACTAAAAATGGTAACAAAGAAGTTCAAGAGCAGACCTGATAGAGGTATAAGCCTAGGGCTTCAAAAGAGGACAGTGAATTCTAATCATTTTACCTGTTTTAATTTTCTGATTGCTGCCTAGGTTTGCTAGGTAGCTGAGGGAGCAAAGAGGCTTTTCCCCCTATTTGGGCATTAGAAATAAACATTTTTTTTAATATCTCTGGGTATACATTATTTACAGCATGCTTTATATTTCAACTTCAGTTTTCAGGAGTCTGTTAAACCATCTAAGAGATAATCTGTCCATATATTTAATGACACAAATTTTGATCATTTTTATTAATACTCTTTTGCTGAAGCAAGGTGATGTGCTGCAAAAAAACTCTTTTTATTCAATGCTAGCACTGTTTTTCTGGAGATAACCTATTTAACAATGCTTTTTTCCTAAAGTGTTTATGCGTTGCCAATTAAGCCGATTACAGAAAGGACATACAACAGATGAGTGGTTTCAACTCAGTTCCCATATACCACTGAAAGGTATTGAGCCAGGATCTTTGCGTGTTCGAGCACGATATTCTATGGAGAAGATCATGCCAGAAGAGGAGTATAGTGAGTTTAAAGAGGTATTAAGTTTGATTCCTCATTTTTTCTGTCAAAATTCACTTTCTCTGTTATTTGAGAGAAATTTCAATAACACGGACATTGCTAAGTTGTATTTGTAGTGACTATTATGTTAGCACAAATTTCTGAACATTGTTTCGGTTTTCTTTCAGCTCATACTCCAGAAAGAGATGCATGTAGTCTATGCCTTATCACATGTTTGTGGCCAGGATAGAACACTGTTGGCTGGAATTTTATTGAAGATTTTCCTTCATGAAAAGCTTGAGTCACTATTGTTGCGAACACTAAATGACAGGGAAATAAGCATGGAAGGTACTGTACTAATTACACTAACATTAACTGAAACTCTGGGAAGGGAATGACTTCCATGTCTTCATTTCTGTCTCCTCCCTTAATTGCATCATATATCAAACTGTGAACACATCTTATTTTTCCCCTCTGCTTTTTGTTGTCTCATTTAACTAACTTTACACTTTATTTTTTTTCAGATGAAGCTACTACTTTGTTTCGTGCCACCACTTTAGCAAGTACACTTATGGAGCAATATATGAAAGCCACAGCAACACGCTTTGTCCACCATGCACTAAAAGACAGTATATTAAAGATAATGGAGAGCAAGCAGTCCTGTGAGGTGATAACTTGAACTATGTTTTTTTAAAATTTTGATTTGTTGAACTTATGATATACTGGTTATTTGCTTTAGAAGCATTTATTATCCTTCAGAAATAATTTCAGTACTGGAACTGAACTGATTATGCTTTTTTTTTCTAAATGTTAGCTTGAACAATGTTCATAGCATCACTTTTAAATAAGCTTTTAAACTCAAATTTTTTTAAATTATGTATTTATTCTTTAGCAGTTGTATGTTCTGTTGTAGCAGTTACTGAATGGCCTACCCTAAATAACTTGTTTTAAGCTCCAGATATACTAGAAGTCAATGTCTGAACTTAGTTTCATTTTTAAACTCCCTTACATTAATTGCTTGCGTTAGATCCTATCTTTATTTCTAAAACAACCCTCCTAACTTCTATTTCACTTGAACTTAATTATGGAAAGGGGAGGGCTGTGTCCCCAGGATACTGGATTAAAAAATTAAAATATACATAATTAGAAAAAGATGAGTACTTATGGATAGTGTTAAATGTCTGTGCTGTTAAAAGCATAGTGCACTAGAACTTAAAAACTTTGCTTTTTCACATTAGTTTTCTGGCTAGCCCTTGAAACAAATGTGTAAGTTCTGTACAAATCTGAGATTTGTACAGCAGTAGAATATTTAATTTATTTTTAAATAGTATTCAGTGTTTAATATTATCAAATTATATAGGTAGTTCTATTCAAGAGCCAAAACTTATGTCTTTTCCCCTTTTGGTTTTAGTTAAATCCTTCAAAGTTGGAAAAAAATGAAGATGTGAACACTAATTTGGCACATCTACTCAATATACTTTCAGAATTGGTGGAGAAAATATTCATGGCTGCAGAGATACTGCCTCCGTAAGTTTGCACTCTACTGTTCAAATTTGTCCTTGAAAATTCCTGTTTGTGGTTTACATTGCACCATAAAATAGTGTTTTATTGGCTTATCTTATACTAATAAGTACTAAGACTAAATTCTTTAGGGCTGTATTGCAGATTAGGTTTTTCAGGGAATTTCTTCCCATCTGTCATCTGAAAAAGACCCTGGGAGAAGAAGGGGGTAGCACCTGGGGGATGAATAGAAAGTGATCGAGTTAACAAAAGAGTGGCTGATGACCTTGGCATTCTAGTGACATCTTTGGGGAGTTTTGGCTGGGGGATGGGCTCTCCCACTGGGGTTTTTTTTGGGGGGAATTGCGGCATAGAATTGCCACGAGAGGTGTTGGGGCTGGCCTGAGACTTGCTGGGGGGTGGGGGCTGCCTGCCTTCCTTCCAGTGTGGGATTGGAGAGAGTGGTCGCGTGCTGCGAGAGTTATGCATTCTGCTCAGGGACTATTGCCACACTGCGATTCGGACTACAACCAAATCTGCCTGTTTTTCCCTGCTTCTGCCGGCTGCTACTTGGTAGTGCTGAGATCGCTGACCGTGAGTTTGCAAAAGGAGCAACTTCCTTCCTTTCTTCCTGGCGCCAGCTCTTTTTCTGCCTTGCCAGAGCCCCCTAGCACCCCCTGCTGGTTGCAAGCCAGCCACTGCAGCCTCTCTGCCTCATCTGAGCCACCAATGCTCCCTGCCAGCCACGAGTGAATCACTGCAGCTTTCACCTCATCGGCGCTGCCACCACCCCCTGCTGGTTGTGGCCGTAACTACACCAAAGGGGAAACCTAGTGCTTGGTGGGTGGAAAACTTCTGTTATTGTGTTGTTGTTTGGTCTGTTCTGTTTTATATATGTATATATATTCTAGTAAAGAACTGTTAATCCTTTTCCTACATTATTTGCCTGAAAACCCCATAGTTTTTGGAGTTATAATAAATTGGAGGGAGTGGTCTTCTTTTCCATTCCAGGAAAGTTCCCGTCTTCCTTGGCAGACATTTGTCTTTTAAACCAAGACATTAATTGGTGCCCAATGTGAGGCTTATGTGAGAGGAAATGGTGAAAAGAGAATAACAGTTCTTGGGTGACACATTTGTGTATTGGATTTAGAAACCTCATTAGGCATCACGATGTGGTCCAGCTTACCCCGGTTCAGCTGGCAGATGATCGTGGATGCATGTTTTTCATTTGCTGATCACTAGCTAAACATGGGCCCTACAGCTAAGGCCATTGTGACTGCTATTAGGTTTTTTGAATGGATCGATTGGGTAATGAATTTAATGCTTGTAAACCTCTTTTGGAATGTGTGCATGTGGCTATCTAACTACCACAGCCTAAGTTCCTATCTTTGGGAGGTCATTAATAATGGTATCCATTTTGGAGGAGGAACGCAGGGAGGTGTTTTCTCCCAACCCTTCACCCACTCTTTCAGATCTACCACAACAGCTTTTGAAGGATTCAAATTCCCTCTAGATGCTAAAGATATCGTACTCTTGCTGGTGTTGCTGCTATGTCTATTCAAGGTGGTCCATTTATCATTTAAAGACGGGGTGAGCTTGCCTTAGGTAGCTACCCCAAAATCTGCGTCAGGGACTAGGGATGCTGCCTAGGAACCTGCCACAGGAGCCAGGCACACTGCCCAACAGCCCGCCTTAGAAATTAATTACTTGGATTGGATGGGGGTATGGGAGGAAATAGGCTGGGTGCTGAAGGAATTCTCTCCTCCAGTTGTTTGGAAGCTTCTCTCTGACCAAACACAGATCCCCAGTAAGATTGCTGAGTGTTTGAAAGAACATCATTCTGTAAATTCCAAAGACGGTCAACTTGCTGCAATGTGCTGGACCCTGGCTAATGCTTACCACACCATGGTCTTAACAATACAGCACCACCTGCAGTCAGAGGGAAAGGTCAGTGGTGCAGCAGTAGAACCAATGGATGCTACGGCTGTTTAGGCTCCAGCTAAACCACAGCCAGCAGCAGTCGCCCCTGTACAAAGGAGGAAGTATAAAGCCAAATCGGTATGTCTGGTTAACGACACTGAGGTAGCAGGGCTCTTACAACCAGCGGAGGAACTGGAGCCCAAGATCATTACCAAGTCCCTGTCGTTTGAAAATCTCCGCAGTCTTCGAAAAGATATTGCGTGATGGGTGGGCAAGGCTTTTCTGGCCTGGTCGACTTGAGTTTGGGACCTTATAGGTGCAGGTTTGCAACTTGGTAACAAAGCAAGGTTTTTGGGATCCTTGGCCCAGGATGTGGGTATCAAGCAAGCGTTCGTGAGGGAGCCAGGACCCCTTTCTCTCTGGGGACAGCTTCTAACAAGTGTAAGAGAGAGGTTTTTTTACAGAGACAGCCTGCAGGAGCACCATCATAAAAAGCCCTGGAAGACCATGGAGAAAGGGATCCAATGCCTTAGAGAAATGGCAGTGTTGGAGATACTTTTTGGAAGGGACAGACAACACAATAACGACCCTGACAAGGTCAGGTGCACATCTCAAATGTGGTGGAACCTTGCACATCAGGGGCCATCTGAATACTCCAGTTTCATGGTGAAAATGCATTTCAAGGACAATGAAGAGAGGGGGCTCTGTAGCATGCAAACTCAGGAATTATGACAGGATGGTCAATGCCCAATGCAGACTCACATCTCTGCTATAGAGACATTGGTTGAGAGTCTCAAGGATGAATGGAAAAAACTCAAAGAGGGGATTAGGGAGGAGATTAGGAAGAAGAGTTTCCATGTGGCACCAGTGCAAACCAGAGCCCCCAAGGTCAGAGCCAGATCAGCTAGAGAGAGTGGATACGCCCCATGAACTGACTTGACCTACTTGACCATGGAGGAAGACATGAGATGGTGGGACAGGAACCTACCTGTGTCCTAGCAGCCCGAATACAAGAACTGAAGAAGAAAGGGAAAGGGAAGTCAGTGAGAGCGAGTGCTGTGCCAATTTTCTGTGGTCAAGGATCCAACCCACTGGGAGATACCTCTCGTATCACAAGAGATACCTCTCGTATTCACAGGACCAGTGTTAGAGGAGTTCTGCCTCTAGCCAGGTAGAGGCACCAGGGGATGATCATGTCTACTGGACTGTGTGGATCCAATGGTCTGGCACGTCAGACCCACAAGAATACAAGGCTTTGGTTGACATTGGCGCTCAATGCATGCTAATGCCATCGGGATATGTGGGGTCAGAAACAGTCTCCATTTCTGGGGTGACAGGGGGTTCTCAAAAGCTGACAGTGTTAAAAGCTGAAGTGAGTTTGAGCGTGAAAGACTTGCAGAAACACCCCATTGTAACTGGCTCAGATGCCCCGTGTATCCTGTGCATTGACTACCTTAGGAACGCATACTTCAAAGACCCAAAGGGACATCAATGGGCTTTTGGAATTGCTGCTGTGGAGACAGAAGGAATTAAGCAACTGAACACCTTGCCTGGACTGTCAGAAAATCCTTCTGCGGTAGGACTCCTGAAGGTAGAAAAACAAGTACCAATTGCCACCTTGACAGTGCACCATCAGCAGTATCGAACAAATCAAGATGCTCAGATCCCCATTCACAAGATGATCTGTGAGCTGGAGAGCCAAGAAGTGGCCAGCAAGACCCATTCACCCCTCCTACAGCCCCACTTGACCTGTGCACAAGTCTGATGGAGAATGGAGATTGACAGTGGACTATCATGGCTTGAATGAAGTTACCCCACCGCTGAATGCCACTGTGCTAGACACGCTGGAGCTCCAGTACGAGCTGGAGTCCAAGGCAGTGAAATGGTGCCACTATTGACATTGCCAATGCATTCTTCTCCATCCTTTAGCAGCAGAGTGCAGGCCACAGTTTGCTTTCACTTGGAGGGGCGTGCAGTACACGTGGCACTGATTGCCCCAGGGGTGGAAGCAGTCCCACTATCTATCATGGACTGATCCAGACTGCACTAGAGAAGGGTGAAGCTCTGGAGCATCTGCAATACATTGATTACGTCGTCAGGAGGGGAAACAAGGCAGCAGAAGTCTTTGAGAAAGGAGAAAATATCATCCTGATTCTCTTGGAAGCCAGCTATGTCATTAAAAAGAGTAAGGTCAAGGGACCTGCCTGAGAGATTCAGTTCCTGGGAGTAAAGTGGCAAGATGGACGATGTCAGATACCTACTGAGGTCATCAACAAGATTACAGCAATGTCTCCACCCACCGGCAAGAAGGAAATGCAAGCTTTCCTAGGTGTCATAGGTTTCTGGAGGATGCACATCCCAGAGTACAGTCAGATTGTAAGCCCTCTTTACCTGGTGGCCCGCAAGAAGAATGATTTCCACTGGGGCCCTGAACAGCAACAAGTTTTTGCCCAGATCAAGCAGGAGATTGCTCACGTGGTAGCCCTTGGCCCAGTCAGAACAGGACCAGAAGTAAAGAACGTGCTTTACTCTTCAGCTGGGAGCAATGGTCTTTCCTGGAGCCTCTGGCAGAAGGTGCCTGGTGAGACTCGAGGCCGACCGCTTGGATTCTGAAGCTGAAGCTACAGAGGGTCTGAAGCTGTTGGAGGTTAGGATTGCTCCTTTTGTTTTCTTTCCCTCAGGGAATTTTCTCCCATCTGTTGCTAAGAAACAATAATTACCGGTACTTAAGACAAAAGAAGTAGCCCAGCTCCAGGGGAAGAGTTCAGCTGGCTACTTCTCTTATCTGAAGGGTTTCTCTTGGAGGGGCAGAGATACCATGAGATTTGGGCTGGTGAAGGGGCTGGGCACAGCTCCTAGCTCTCTCTTGCTCTCTCAGCATCAGAGGGGGAGGCAGGCTGCGGTTGCTGTGGGAAGGATCCACCGCCACTGTTGAGTTCCATCTCCTACTTTTCTTCTACCATGAGCGTGACTCTGCTTGTAAGAGCAGCCATTGAACTGGGACCTTATTAACACCCGATTTAATTGGAAAGGACCCTTACCATCTACTCGGGTGCCTCAGGGGAAAACCCGGGACCCTGACCCACTCCCCCTTCCCGGATGGCATGTCTCCCTGGCTGCATACAGCAGCTGCTATGGAGAAGACCAGCTGCTGCTGCCCAGCTCCTGATGCTTTCTGTCACTGCCCCGGGCTTTTTTGCTACGCTCTAACCCAGCATCCTGTGTCCACCTGACTCCTGCGGCCCCTGCCAAGGCTGCGGAGTTTGCTGTTACATCTTGTTGGCCACTCCAGGGGTGTGCCTGCCTTTGCCGTTCCAGCTGCCATTCTGAGGTCCCTGCTACAGCCCATTCTGCCATCCAGCCCGCCCACCATTACCGTGTGAGTGATGCGACTAAACTCACGCCACAGCATCCTCTGCAGCTGGGGGGCAATCATCACATCTGCCCTGCCTGGCTGGGAGCCCCACAGCGCCCCTGCTGGCTGTGACTGTAACTACACCAAGGGGGAAGGTGCTTTGACAGCCAGGAGAAGGCTGTTACTGGGTTTCTGGTTTTGTTTGTTGTTGCTGCTGTTGTTGTTGTTTGTTTGCCTTGTTAAACATACTAGTAAAGAACTTATTCCTTTTCCCACATCTTTGCCTGAAAACCCCTTAATTTCAAAGTTATAATAATTTGGAGAGAAGGGGATCATATTCTCCATTATAAGGAGGTTCCCACCTTCCTTGGCAGACATCTGTCTTTCAAACCAAGACATAAGCCAACTATACTCCAACAGAGAGGGAGATCCTGGCAGCCTATGAAAGAGTTCAAGCCACCTCAGAGGTAATTGGCACAGAAGCACAACTCCTCCTGGCACCTCGACTACTTGCGCTGGGTTAGATGTTTAAAGAAAAGGTTCCCTCTACACATCACGCCCTGACACTGCATGGAGTAAGTGGATTGGCTTGATTACACAGTGCACCCATATTGGAAACCTGAATCGCCCTGGGATCTTGGAAATAATTGTAAATTGGCCTGAAGGTAAGAAATTTGGTCTGACAGATGAAGAGGAGCAGGAACAGGTGAACCGTGCTGAGGAAGCTCCACCATACAATCAATTGCCAAAAGAAAAACCACACTATGCTCTTTTCACTGATGGTTCCTGTCGCATTGTAGGGACGAATAAAAAATGGAAAGCAGCCGTATAGAGTCCCACGTGACAAGTCACAGGCGCTGCCAAAGGAGAAGGTGGATCAAGTAATTTTGCAGAGCTCAAAGCCATCCAGTTGGCCCTGGACATTGCTGAGTAAGAGAAGTGGCCAAAGCTCTGCCTCTACTCTGACTCATGGATGGTAGCCAATGCTCTGTGGGGATACCTACAGATGGAAGAAAGCAAATTGGCAACATAAAGAGAAACCCATCTGGGCTTCCAAAATGTGGCAAGACATCACCGCCCGGGTAGAGAAGCTGATTGTGAGAGTCTGCCATGTAGATGCACATGTGCCTAAGAGTCCAGCCAACGAGGAACATCATAACAACGAACAGGCAGACTGAGCTGCCCAAGTCAAAGTGTTGCAGGTAGATCTAGACTGGCAGCACAAGGGAGAATTGTTCCTAGCTTGATGGGCCCATGATGCCTCAGGTCATCAGGGCAGAGATGCCACCTATAAGTGGGCACAAGACTGAGGAGTCGATTTAACCATGGACTCTATCTCCCAGGTTATCCATGACTGTGAGACATGCTACTATTAAGCTGGCTAAGAGAGTAAAGTCTCTGTGGTATGGTGGGAGTTAAACTAAGTATAGGTATGGAGACGCCTGGCAGGTTGATTACATCACACTGCCACAGACCCACTGAGGTAAGCACTATGTGCTTACCATGGGGGAAGCAACCACCAGATGGCTGAAGACGCACCTGCTGCCTCACACCATTGCCTGGAACACAGTCCTAGGCCTGAAAAAACAAGTCTTGTGGTGACATGGCACCCCAGCATGAATTGAGTCAGATAATGGAGCTCATTTCAAGAATAGCGTAGTTACCACCTGGGTAAAGAGGATGGCATTGAGTGGGTGTGCCATGTCCCATACCATGCACCAGCCGCCAGGAAGGTTGAATGGTGTAATGGATTGTTGAAAACCACTCTGAAAGTATTGGGTGGGGGGACCTTCAAGCAGTGGGATCAGCATCTAGCAAAGGCTACATGGCTAATCAACACTAGAGGCTCCGTCAATTGAGCCAGCCCTGCCCAATCAGAGTCCCTTCAGACTGTAAATGGAGGTAATGTCCCTGTGGGACACCTGAGAGGTATGCTAGGGAAAACTGTTTTGATTAACCCTGCCTCAAGCAAAAGCAAACCCATTTGTAGGATTGTTTTTGCTCAAGGACCAGGTTGCACCTGGTGGGTGGTGCAGAAAGATGGAGAAACATGATCTATGCCTCAAGGGGACCTTATTTTTGGGTGAACTGTCCATGACACTGTGCCTGTATCCATAGCTGGATGTATATATGTGTATAATTTCAATAATGCGTGTATATATATAGTTGAAGTCTAAGTTTGATGTAACATGTTGGTATGGGAAAAAATTCAGGGTGGATAATGTTGTGGGTTAAGTTTCACAGGGAATTGCTTCCCATCTGTCATCTGAAAAAGACCCTGGGAGAAGAAGAGGGTCGCACCTGGGGGATGAATAGAAAGTGATCGAGTTAACAAAAGAGTGGCTGATGACCTTGGCATTTTAGTGACATCTTTGGGGAGTTTTGGCTGGAGGATGGGCTCTCCCACTGGGGTTTTTTTGGGGGGAATTGCGGCATAGAATTGCCACGAGAGGTGTTGGGGCTGGCCTGAGACTTGCTGGGGGGTGGGGGCTGCCTGCCTTCCTTCCAGTGTGGGATTGGAGAGAGTAGTTGCATGCTGCGAGAGTTGTGCATTCTGCTCAGGGACTATTGCCACACTGCGATTCGGACTACAACCAAATCTGCCTGTTTTTCCCTGCTTCTGCCGGCTGCTACTTGGTAGTGCTGAGATCGCTGACTGTGAGTTTGCAAAAGGAGCAACTTCCTTCCTTCCTTCCTTCCTTCCTGGTGCCTGCTGGGGGAAGTGTCGCACCCTTTTTCTGCCTCACCAGAGCCTGTTTCTGCCCCCTGCCAGCCACGAGTGAATCACTGCAGCTTTCACCTCATTGGCACTGCCACCACCCCCTGCTGGTTGTGGCCGTAACTACACCAAAGGGGAAACCTAGTGCTTGGTGGGTGGAAAACTTCTGTTATTGTGTTGTTGTTTGGTCTGTTCTGTTTTATATATGTATATATATTCTAGTAAAGAACTGTTAATCCTTTTCCTACATTTTTTTGCCTGAAAACCCCATAAGTTTTGGAGTTATAATAAATTGGAGGGAGTGGTCTGTCGCTGTTGAGCCGCTAGCAGAGAAGAAAAACTCAGATTCTCAGCGTGGCATAGAAAAGAGAGCTTTATTATTTTGAATCCAACCTATATAGGCTTTTCAGAGGTCACCCAGATTGGTCAGTCAGAAACCTCCCCCTAGGCCTGATTGGCCAGGCCTGAATTGTCCAAATCTCGAGACACTGTTTTAACAACATCCAAACTTTATCTTTGTTTATAAAACACAGGAGAAAGTTCTCATGGGAAAGACCTGTGCTAGCCACAGTGGTCTTCTTTTCCATTCCAGGAAAGTTCCCATCTTCCTTGGCAGACATTTGTCTATTAAACCAAGACAGGCTATTATATGTACAGATAAAAAACCAAAACATGAATTGTGCTTTTTTACAACTGTGGTGGGTGTACCTTGGCTGGATGTCAGGTACCCACCAAGCCGCTCTGTCATTCCTGTTCCTTAGTTGTACAGGGGAGAGAAAACCTAACAAAAAGTTGAGATAAGGACCATTGAGAGATCACTCACCAATTACCGTCACAGGCAAAACAGACTCCAAGTGGCCTGGGAAAGAAAAAAAAAATGATATATTGTTTCCACAAAGAGCTAGAGGACAGTACTACTAGTTAGCAGACAATTGTATATTTTTAAGTCAGTTGCCAATTCTTTCCGGTCCTACTCTGAAAAAGAGATGGAATTATTAAAAGCATTAACAGTACAAATGGGTGGCAGTAGAATGACACCCTGCTTTGATTACTTCTATCTATTAGGGAAATGCACAAGTTATTATTTTCCTTTTTTAAAAACAAAATTAAAATAGCTTCTTTAGCCTGAAACCATTGAATAAAATGTGTGTAGTGCTAACAGTTTTCTTTCATTTTTTCTCATTAGCTTTTAATATAAACAATATTAAATTTTGCATTGTGCACTGGTTTTGTCTGGGATGGATTTAATTTTCTTCATAGTAGCTGGAATGGTGCTGTGGTTTGGATTTGTGACTAAAACAGTGTGGTTAACAGGCTGGTATTTTGGCTACTGTTAAACAGTATTTTCAGTGTAGCGGCCCTGTTTTACTGGAAGTGGCTGGACATCTGCCTGCTAATGGGAAGTAATGAATGAATTCCTTATTTTGTTTTGCTTGTGTACACAACTTCACCTATTAAACTGTCTTTATGATGGCCTGAGTTTTTCTTGATTTTGCCTGTCTGATTCTCTTCCCAATGCTCCTCAGGAGGAGTGAACAAGCAACTTGGTGGGGGCTTAGATGCTGGCTGGAGTCAACCCATGACAATCCTTTCTGGAGCCCAATGTGGGACTTGAGAGGTTCTTGATAACAACAGATTTGATCTGAGTGTGCTAGACTACATTTGTAGTTATAACTGTTTAGTTATTACTTGGCAAGTTGTTACTTGCTCTTCTTGGTCACAATGTTGCCTTTTTTTCTTGATACTGGTTTGTTACATTATCTGCTTCATGACATGCTCCATCTCTTGCTCTGCCTCAAACTCTAGTGCTTTGGGTTTTTGCAGTTTGCCGTGTTGTTTATCACTTTGTTGTGCATATGTCTGGGAGAGCTATGGTAAAAGCACTGGCCTTGAGCCTAATCTGTTGTTTGTGCCATGCATTGCTATTGTCCCAGT